>NC_038250.2:7561527-7905249 GCF_000004515.6 Glycine max
AATGATTTGTCATTACTGACTTATTTGGCCAAAAGCTTGCTCAATACTCACAATCAAAATATTATTATTATTATTATTTAATATATTTATAATTTATCATATTGGTTTAATATTTTATGTTTTTTTATGTACTATATTGAAATTTCTTTTATGCAATATTATATTGTAATTTTTATTATAAGGATGAGATTTATATACTAAAATTAATTTAAATCTAATTTAAAATATCTACAAATATATTATTTTAAAATAGTAATATTTTTATAGTGGACAAAAATGGTGAAGAGGCTTATATATTTGATTTCGAATGAGATCAAGGTGAGTACAAATTAATTATAATTTAATTTACTAAATTTATTCTTACTTTAAAATTTATAAAATTATTTTTACTTAGAATCATATAAAATATTTCATTCATTAATATTTATAATATGTGGTTGAAATTTTAATACTAAAAATTAATTTAAATCTAATTTAAAATATTTACAAAAATTATTATGAATTAATAGTTATTTTTAGTTGACAAGTATAGAGACAACAAAAATATACCCTACCCCAAATGGGGATGAGAGGTATACTAAATTTTATACTTTTATACTAAAACTAGTTTAAATCCCATTAACTACAGAAGACCTCATTTTTAATTAAGATTTGTTCATTAATATTTGTGTCGCATAATTAGCGGGAGAAATTGTGTTTGATTTTCTTTATGCGTAATTTTTACTTGGATTAGCAGTCATCAAATACTTAATCTTTGGCCTTTGGGTCAAAGAAAACTACTTGTGTTTTCTTATTTATCACAAAAAATTATAAATATATAATAAATATGTTAGATTTAATTTATTAAACATATTTTATGGTAAAATAGTTTTAAATTATTTACTCAATAATATTATAAATTAAATTAGTTTTAATTTTTTTATAAAATAAATCACAAAAATTTCTTGGACCATCTTACACAACACCATTATGAACAATAAATTTTTTCCGAGTATTTAACATAATTACATTTCAAACACTCAACAACATATAATTTATTATTACAAAATAATATATTGACTTTATGCTTAATAACTTCATATATGCAAATTTTATTTATTAATATTTATATAATAATATTAATTTTTCATAAATATATGATACATATATCAAAATTAATTTAAAAAATTATTTTTATGAAAAAATAAATTTAAATTATTTGCTAAACAATATCATTAATTAAATAAATTTTAAATTTTTTATGACAAATACTACAAGTATCATTTACCGAAAACAATTTTACTTGACACCATTATAAACAAAATCATTATGGACGTGAAATTTTTTTTTAAAATATTTAACATACTGCATATTAAAGGTTTAATAACATTTATTTATAAATCATGTTTTTTTAAGAAAAAAACAATTTTACTTGGAAAATGTATATATATATATATATATATATATATTGTTAAATAACATTTTATGTGGATGGAATTTTTATACTGAAAAACTAATTTAAATATAATTAGGCTATATATTTATTAGATAATTTTTTTTTACTTTATGCTTAAAATTTTTGTATACTATTTGTTGATTAATATTTATATAATAATATTAAATTTGTTATATAAATATTGTAAATATATTTAACGTAATTTATTAAATATATTTTAGTTAAAAATAAATTTAAATTACTTAAATAAATTAATTATCTTAATTCAAATTATGTTTTATCATCTTTATTATTTTTACTTTATTTCTTGATTGGAGTGGGATTTTTTATTTTGTTAATCATTTCAAATAAGAAATATATATGATACTATAATCAAATATATGTTTTCTATTTAAATATTCTTTTCCATTCTTTGAGTTTGTCTCAACGAAAAGATTTATTTTTATAAACAGATGTATTTTGAATAAGTGTGAAAATGGAAATGATATGTGAAAATTGAAAATGCACGAAAGTACATTTTTTAATCAAAGAACGAAAATAATATTAAACACTTATAATAACAAATCTTACCATAGGTGTTAATTAATAAAATGTAAATTTTATTCTTGAGATTAAAATAATAATTTATTGTAAGTAATATTGGTTTCAATACTTTGTATCTAATTAAATTAATTTTACATTTTAAATTATTCAAAAATGATTTATAATTGATAATATTATGAAATTAATAATTTTCTATATACAACATATTTATAAAATAATCAAATTATTTTGTCATTTAATATTTAAATTTAAAAAATTAACAAAATTTAAATTCTTTTAAAGTTTTTAAACTTAATAATTTTTTCGTACAATTTTATAAATATTTTAAATAAATAAAGAATACATGTGAGATTCTAAATATATTTTTTCTTTTCCAATACTCTCAATTTTTCTACTATTTTGGAGAATTTGATTAACTACAAATATTTAATTTTATAAATAGATGTGTTTCAAACAGATGTCAAAACATAAATAATTTGAGCAAATGCACAAAAATCCATATATCAGCTAAATTGGCTGAATACTACCTTCAAATTAGGGAACAAGTTCAATATGTCATGTGAAGGCAAACTAATTCCCTAATTTGGATTTGGTCACTTTACCTTGACTTTATGACTTAATATGGTCACTTAGTTAGAAAACAAAATTATCATTCCGTAATTTTTTGAACTTTTTTGGTCACTATATTATTTTGGTGCAAAGTAGACACTAATTATGTGCCAAATTTTTTTTATTAATTATATTTTTTTATCAACAAGACTCGAACTCCACATATTATTTAAGATATTTGAGTTCAATTTCATTTAAATTAAGAGTGTGTTGATATAATTTTAAATTATAAACTTTATATTTTAATTTATAAAAAGTTAAGAAAATTGATAAAATTTATTTATGCATATTATATCTATTATATTTTACCTTGGAGATAAGATTGGTATATACTACTATTATATATCCCCTCTTCTCATTATAAGACACTATTTTGAAGAAATTGGTGTTTCTTTTTATAAGACATTTTATAATTTTTGTAACATTTAATTTTCCCCCACTAGTTGCCATTGTTAAATACTCTAAGTATTTATGCTTTTTTTTAATTGATAATGATGCATAATACTCTTAGACTTTAATATTTTTACATTACCAATAACAAGTTAATGATCATTAATAAAGATAAAACTAGTATATCAATAATATTTTTCAAAAAATAAACAAAATCAATTGCATTAATTCTTTTCATTGGTCTGTGTGATTTATGTCCCTCTTATAATAAGGAACACAAAAAGTAATTATATGTATATTCTAAATTTATTTTTAAAAAATGAGTTAAATGTAATTTTGATTCTTCTATTATACTTAATTCACAAATTTTATCTCTTTATTTTAAAATAAAATATTTGGTCTTTTTATTTTAAAAAATCCATAATTTTGATCCCTTGTTTCAAAATATAAATATTTGATCCTCATATTTTAGAAAATCTACGATCCTTATGTAAATATGTTAAACTTAGGATTCAAAAGAGAAAAAAAAGATAAAATTAGAATTTTAACCAAAATTATAAGTTTTTTAAAATAAAAGACTAAAATCTACGGAATTTTAATATAAAAAGATCAGAATTACGGAATCAACAAAATAATTAGATCAGAATTGCATTTGAACCTTAAAAAAATAGATCAAATTTGTACGAAAGAATCTCATCCCAAAACGCTGCAGTTTGGGAAAGCCCATCATCAATAAATAACAAGGCCCTATAGTTCATGGCCACTGCACACTCACTCACTCACTGCCTCTTTTTCTTCGTATTATTTTCTCCTCTCTCAAACAGAGTAACCTCTCCAATGTCCAATCCAATCCATCAAAGCATTTCATAATGAACAAAGATCTATGCCACTAGACCACCACCTCTTCTTAGAAGAAATTAAAATGGCACATCGTTACCCAAAACCCCTCTTAGACACCCTCTACTGCTTAAAAGACCATATTCATTGGGAGGAAGAACAAGTAGAAGATGATGAGTACAGTAGTAGCACAACCACAACAATCACAAACACAAACACAGACACCTCCTCTGTGGTCTTTTTAGAACACGACCTCTTCTGGGACCGCGAGGAGCTATCTTCTCTTCTCGCCAAAGAACACCAAAACCAACTCTCGAATACTCTCCAAAAAAACCTCGTTTTAGCCTCATCTCGACAAGAAGCAGTGGAGTGGATTCTGAAAGTGAATGCCCATTATTCCTTTTCTACCCTCACCGCGGTTCTCGCTGTTAACTACCTCGATAGGTTCCTCTTCAGCTTCAGATTCCAGAACGACAGCAACAACAATCCTTGGCTCACACAACTAGCCGCAGTAGCTTGTCTCTCTCTCGCTGCCAAGGTTGAAGAGACCCACGTGCCCCTCTTTGTAGACCTCCAAGTATGTCACTCTAAACTCTATTAATCATAAATTTGGTTTTGGTCCTACTTATATACAACTATCGTGAACATGGTTTTAAATTGCTGCTGCGGCGAGTCAGAAAAACCTTTACATCGGCAACTGCAGAAAAATACAACTGATGCGACTGCAATTGCGGTCGTAATGCGACGATTATGAAGTATCAAAATACCTTGACGATCTGGCCGCAATTAAAAACCTTGACTGTGACCACATTTTTAATCAATGTAGGATCTTTAACACAAATAAATAGATTTTGATCAATGGTTGTATGTGTTGTTTATTTGATATTTGTGAAGGTGGAGGAGAGTAAGTACTTGTTTGAAGCGAAAGCGGTTAATAGAATGGAAATCTTAGTGCTTTCAGCACTTGGATGGCAGATGAACCCTGTAACACCTCTCTCGTTTCTTGATTACATCACAAGGAAACTTGGGTTAAAGGGTTATCTGTGTTTGGAGTTTCTTAGAAGGTGTGAAACCGTTCTTCTCTCTGTTTTCGCAGGTAACTACTTGCCAGATCTTATGTTTTCTTCCTTGGTTTTGTTGCTCAATCACATTATTATTGTTGTTGTTGTTTGATCTTTTATCTAACATTGCAGATTCTAGATTTATGGGTTATCTACCTTCTGTGGTGGCAACTGCTACAGTGATGCGCGTGGTCAATATTGTGGCGTCTCGTCTAGGAGTGGAGTACCAAGATCAGCTCTTGGGTATTCTGGGAATCGACAAGGTTGTTGGCGTTTTCTTGAATCAATGTGCTGTTCTAATTAAATCATGGAAAATGGGGCTGTTTAAACTTTTCATGGCTAAATAGTCAAAAGACATAATAGCATCTCTAGTATTGAGCTTCTCAACTCATTTATTGTGGGCCCTAGTAAAGTTTAAGATCTTCAATAATTCTCTTTAATGGTTTCATAGTTGTTAAGAATTGTTAACAATCGATACTTAAATAAACATCAAATTTATACGAGACAGAAATATTAATAATGTGTTTTATATAATTCTTATTTTTTATTTGATAAATCTTTCTTGATTTTATAATTTGTAACAAATAATAAAATGAGTGTAAGAAAAGATGTACGTGTCAAATGATGGATTACTACTACTATTATGTAGAAATTATCAAGTCAATTACTCTAATGATAAAAATAACACTTTATAATGATATTTAAACATTTTTCATTTTTTTCTATTACATTAATTACCTATTATCATATTTATATTTCTCTCTCATTATATTAACATTTGGGTGTCAAAGTGATACTTAAGTTTAAGAATAGCATTAAACATTTACCATTAGAGATGTTGAATAAGAGAATTTATTGTTAGCTAAATGTGGAATTGATATGTTGCAGGAGAAGGTGGAAGAATGCTACAAGCTGATGATGGAGGTTGTGTCTGGGTACGATGAGGAGGGAAAACGATCCAAGTTGAAGAAACGCAAGTTTGAGTCGATTATTCCTTGTAGCAGCCAAAACTGCGTAAAGGAAGAGTCATTTAGCTGTGATAGTAGTTCCAATGAGTCTTGGGAGTTAGGTGCATCTTCTGTTTCATCCTCCAGCAAGAAGACTAGGTCTCAAGATCAGCTTCTATTGAACCATTCAAACTCATCAGATTTTCTAAGCATTCCTCGCTAGTTATTAATTTCAACTTCCACTTCATCTACCTCTTTCATCTTTTTATTTTATTTTTTATTTTTTTTTGTCTTTTGTTGAAAGAAACATTATAGTCATATTCTATTCTCTATATATTTATATATATTTATAATAAATGATTAAATATGTTTTTGTTTTTTGTTAGTATTTTTTAATTTTGATTTTCGTAAAATATTTTTATTTATTTTTAATATCTATAAGTTTATATTTTTCAAATTTTGATCTTTATAAATATGAATTTATGAATATTATAAATGAAAAAATTAAAATTTTAAAGAAATTAAAATTAAAAAGTTTAAACTTACAAAGACTTAAAAATTAATAAAAAAAATTATAATGATTAAGATTAAAAAATAAACTTCAAAAATCAAAAATAAAAATCGTTAACTTATATCTACCAAAAACATATTTAAGTATGTAATAAATAACCACGTACCTTTGGGACGGGTAAGTTCAATAGCTCCAAAAGCCAAATAGTGTTGGAGTTAAAAACTTGCGTATTTCCACTCACGAGTCATTAAAATACCTTCCTCAAACCTGAGATGGATGGGAAGGGTTTTGAAGCACATATTGTTGGTACTTGGTACATAAAAAAGAGAATACGAGTGTATATCAATGAACTGAAACCTGAGTTTTTTTAACTCTTTCAATTGTTTAAAAAACATTATAATGATATTCTTTATATATTTATTCTTTATTTTATTTTCAGTATTTATTTTCTCTTCCAAACAAATACTCTCTACAAGTACAAAATGTACAGACCGTGCCAAAATAATAATTGAAAAGATAGATTCATATTAGCTTCCTCTTTTTTACTTTGGATTATTTTAATAACTTTTTTTAAGAAAAAAATTGCCTAGTTTTATTTTAAGTAATAACAATAATAAATGT
Organism: Glycine max; assembly: GCF_000004515.6. Taxonomy (NCBI): domain Eukaryota; kingdom Viridiplantae; phylum Streptophyta; class Magnoliopsida; order Fabales; family Fabaceae; genus Glycine; species Glycine max. The sequence goes on from NC_038250.2 coordinate 7,568,482, forward strand.
TAAATAAGAATATAATTAAAACATTAATGTTATTCTAAAATTTTAAAAAGACATAAATGTAAATAATTTCCTTTTTTAGAACACTAAGAACATCTCGAATACTCTCAATTTAAGACACTCACTTTGAAAGTCTTATGTAATATTAAAACAATTTTAGTGCTCCCATAATATCACATCATACATAAGCAATCCATGCATAAATTTGTTCCATTAGAAGAAAAAAAAAGTTAAACAACTCAAATATTTTATATTTCTTTGTTTCCATTTTTTTTCTTTTCAAATTAGAATACTAATTTGGGAGTGAAATATTATCTTTTTTCCTTAAGAAACCTTGAATTTACTGATTTTAAGTTTAAGATACTCTTCATGCAACATAGCCATGCTTTAATTCAAAAAAATGAATAAAAAACCCCATAAGCTACTAACATAAAAAAGATCTTCTAAACAGAAACGATTATATTGTCAGTAAAAGATTTTTTTTTTTTTATAGATTTTTAAAACTTAACTATTTTTAATTAAATAATAATCATTTATGTAGAAACATAAAAAGATTCATCAGAAAGCATTAAATAAATCATATCAAAATTCATGACAATTATTTTTGTTAATAAAAATAAGGAGGAAGGAAGGAGCTTTACTGATCACAAAAAAAGGAAGGAGCTTTACTTAGTTAAACTTAACCATATTTAAATTATGATTAAATAAATAAAACAGGACTGTCGTCTCTAGATCACAAAGACAGTTGTCATCTTTTGTAAATAAATAGTTGTACGTAATTTTAAAAGAAAAATATTAAGTACCTTTAACATATTAATCTAAAAATTAAAATAATAAATAATTTATGAAAAAATGATTTTCTAGTATGATGAATATAAAATTTACTATTCAATATATTATTTTAAATAACTTAAAATATTTTCATATTCTATATTAAATAATTCTTAATTGGTCCCCTCTAGACATTCGTTTGCACAATCTTAAAAGTTAAGCTTGCAACAACTTATCTATTAATAGAAAATATCATAATATTTTACTTTTGATTTTTTTACTCTTATCCCTAGATATTATTATTAAATTTACTAATAACAGCATAAAGATTATTTTTTTAAGTATCCCAAAAAATAAAATTGTCTCCATACTATATTAATTTATTTCATCTAATGAAAGAACAAACTAATTAATATATAGAAAATTCTAAATTACTAATTAATAGAAAAAGGATTGTTAATTAAAAAAATCAAAATTAATGGAGAGAGTAAAATAAAAATTTAGTTAAATAAAATGTATTTGTAAAGGAAAAGTACATTAAAGATCACCAATCAAACTTCTAGATAAAAATTAATCATTAGAGGAGTAAGTATTAGTTAATTCCATGAGTTTAGGCGGACCTAGAATTTAAAAATTGTGGAGATGCCTAATAATATTCATGAGTGAAAACAATTTATTTTGTTTTTACTGCCCAACACATCATTAGCATGAGTGAAAACTAAATTTAAATTCTCTAAGTCAAATCTTGAGTTGAAGTATTTAAGTAAAAATTGAAAAAAAATATATAATTAGAAGAAAAAATCAGAAAGTTTTATTAAAATAGCTTTTTTATTACTACCAGCAAACTTATTTTATTTTCCTTTTTTTCTTAATTTGTGTACGGAGCCTGAAAACTCAATTGGTAAAAGAAATGAAGAAAAAAAAAACAAAAAGGAAGAAAGGTATATTACAGCTGGATGACTGATTGTATAGTTTGCTTTGTTACCCCAATTTATGAATAATGATGCATCACATGAACTCTTCCTGCAAGGTCAACACTCCCATTAATAGTCGATCCATTCAAATATGATTTCAAAATGTATCATTGGCCGACATGTTCATACCTCCTTCAAAGACATATATGAAAGCAATGCATACATATATACATTTTTCACGTTATATTCTTTTTTGTCCACATTATATGTGTTTTTTGTGGAAGATAATTTCATTTGAATTAAAAATATTAATAATATAATAAAATTTGTTCAGTTATCAGCAATATTTGTTTTCATATATAAATCTCAAATTTGAGATCTTATTCAGAAAGAATTAAATAAATATCACTTGAATTAATTATCCGTAGATTTTTAGATTATATTTTAATTATGCATTATTAATTAATTAAATAAATAGATTAAACAAAATTACTTAAAATAAACACTTCTAACTATATCTAATCTAACTACTACAAGATTTCTTATCCTTTTTAAGAGAAACCTTCTGCTGATAAATTATTTGTAAACATTGTGCGAAATTTTGATGTAGAGCTTTCAGGTATTCAAATATTCCATTTGTCATTATCACATAATTAGTTAGAATGAAATTGAATTCAAATCTTTCAATTAAGTATCGAATTTAAGTCTTGTAAATATAAAAAAAATGAATATTATACAAAAAGTTGGCCAAGTGGATAAAAAAGAAGAATACTATTAAATAGTGAGAATTGAAATAAAATTTTTATAAGCTTATAAATTATGTGTTAGCTAAATTGACCTATAAATTATGAGTTAGTGCGATAAATTTATTTCTTAAATATTTTGATTTGATAAAAAATGATTAATAAAGTAATTATATAAAGTATAAATTAACTTATTTAACATGTCAAACATATCCTAAAGATAAAAACAATTGACCACCAAGCCTTAATGTGAAAGGTAACCTCTGCAACAGTCATTCTACTGGTTCGTCATGTTATAAGTTTAAATATAATTCAGCTTGAATCCGAGACTTTATTTAAACAATACTCATTTGTCATAACAAAAAGTAATATTTAAACATTTAATCACAAATTTTGAAATGGAAAAATATTAAAAGTACACATTCTAACATTGTTTTTTCACACCTAAAAAACATAAAAAGGATGAAAGTTCTATACTATGTCTGACGGGAAAAAAAATGTTATGCTCCAACGTGACAATTGAAAATTTTTGTGACAATAGAATGGATTATTATCTAGGCTTAATTATAAATCAGATCCGAACAAGGAATTAAAATACAGCGGAATTATGTAAAAGAAAATCCAGTAGGGAATTACAGGAAAAAAATTAGACACTTCAAATGATCTCGTTAATGCTATATAATAAATAGAACTTGGGTTGCATAAATGTATTAGAAACATCCAAAAAAGGAAAAGGAAAAAGTAAAAAAAAAAAAAAAAACCCTCCTCCACCCCGAAAAAGAATAAAACGATAGAAAGAGCAGACTGTTGAAATTGGGGATCAAGAACAATTTTGATTTTCTAAAAAGTTTCAATAGTGCGCGTCTTATTTTGTATTAAAGAGTTTTTAATAAAGGTTTGAAAAACTCCTTTAAAATAAAAAGACTGTTTTTTTTTTATAAAAAAAAGAAATATTCCCAAACTTGCTACCAATTTTGCTTTAGCCTTTAATTGGGTGGAGTGTCTTCCTAACATGCTAGCTAGAGTTTTAAGAGGTAGATACTGAAGGCTGGAATTGTGCAATTTTCAACACAAAAAGTAAAAAAAAAAAAAGAAAAAAAGAAAAAAGAAGAAGGTTGAAAGACAATGATAGACTCGTATGGAAATTGCATAAAGGAGAACACAAGTAATAGGTTGCTTGTTTTCTCTTTAGTTTGTGGACACTATTGAATCCATAACCTTCACCCTTTTGACCCCTTTAGGATCAAAGTCATAATGATGTAAGACAATATTGGAAGCAGTACTAGGTGCGGCGACCACTATGCATCCTTAAATACAAAAAGTATCACGTTTTTTCCAGTCAAAGAGATATTCATCAACACCACCAGAGTGTTGGCATTTTTTTACATTAGTGACTAATATAATTGTTGATTAATATTATCTTCTTTAAGTCGGGGTTAGTATACTAACAGTTTGATTTTTATAGTAGTAATAGCTAGTAACATGTTTTCGATTATGCATGTGGCTGAAATAGGGCCAATCCTAGCCAGTAAATTGTCTGCCTTGCAATTAGTCATTAATTTTGGTGAGGAAAGTGGTCCTTGTGGAAAGGCAGACATCTCTCTATGGGTAGTTGCAATTTTCTCTTTAATTCAGTGTTTTAAAGCATTTCTCTCTATTGTTTATCTCTTTTTTAGGATGTTTAAGGCCATAAGTCAGTCATAGTACTCTCATTAGTATTTAGAGATCCTTTTTGTGGGAGGTTCTAACTTGTAATGAACAAAGGAAAATCGCCTGGGTTAACTAATATTCAATTTAGTTTCCTAAAGATTCAGGAGGCTTAGGTGTCAAGCACTTGAGTTTATTTAACTCTAGTCTATTAGCAAAATGGAAATGATGTTGTTTGGTAGATACATATGTAACAGCCTTTCCAACCAATTTCTATGACCTATCCCTCAGTGTACATTGTTGTTTGGTATTTACTACTCGCGTGTACATTGTTTTCTTTCTTTATTGGTTACTGTACTTTGATCTTCTTTCATGCCTTTCTTGAAACTTGCCACGAGTTAGAGGAGGCCCCACAGAATTTGGAACCAAGAGTCCAAGACTACTTCAAAATTCAAATGCCATGCTTCTACTGCCACCATTCAAAACCTCGGCATTTCACCGTACATATATAAATGCAATTAACTTACAATGCATGTATACCATAGGTCTAATATGATTGGATTTGGAGAAATTATTTATCATAAGAAGCCTCTCTTGAGTCTAATTGAAAAACCCAGATGAGAATTCAGATAATCATTTAAATAATACTATAGTATATAAAGGACTTAGACATTGAATACCCAAAGAAATTATGTAGAGGGAATGCAAGAGCAAGGGTAGGAGATGTATAAATTGGTTGGAACTTGAAATGGAAGTGGCCCCATGCACCGGGATTTGAGATTGAAGTCTGATTGAGAAGAGAATTGAAGGGACGGGGCAGTTTGATTAATCGATTTGCCAGAAGATACACATTCCTTTCGTGATTGTTATTATAGTGGAGGACCCCCTCCCTATCCTCTGCTTGCAGAGCCATTCATACAACTATGATACAAAAGGAAATTAATTCATATACAATTTTTTTTTCTATGTTGGGATCAACATTGATAAAAATAATTTGAATGAGATTGATTTTTAGCGCTTAGATACACGTCCTTGATCTATGTTGTTTCTATTTTCACATCAAAACTAAAGAGACGTAGAAGCTCCACCATCCTGCTTTTGCGAGAGTGCTATATATCGTGTTATCAATTTTTTTTCAAACACACATCTTGTAAAATTGATTTTAGTTCAAATATTTTGGAATCTTGATATTTAAATATTTTTATTATAAAATTAAATTACAAAATTTTAGATCTAATACAAAAGTTACTTTAAATCAGAATCAGTTTTAAATCTAAGATTAATTTTAAACTTTTTTTCAATATAAAATTAAACATATAAAAATTTATTCAAAATTAATATTAAACTCAATTAATTCTCTAACATAAAATCAAATAACTTATGGGAGATGAAAAAAAAAATACCAATGCAGTTGAAGTATGACAGGGTTGGTCACATGCATGCAAGCAGGATCGATGAGTATGTGGAAGAGAATATATACTAAAAAAAGAAATGTAAATGAATCATTTTCCTTTTGTATGGATAAAAATCCTAATAGTGTATGGTTTGGAAATGTTAGTAATTGGAATAAAAATGCATCTTTTATAAGTTTATCCTAATCTTGACTCAAACAAATTAAAGGAGGAAGTAAAAAAAAATGTTATTAATGGATTATATAATTTATCTGACAGCATAGCTGGAATGGTGTCTGTATTATTGGGTGTCAAGTCACATAGTTGTATGTAGTGAGAAACACTGGTGCTAGTCAGAAGGTGAAGACGTTTCGTTCCCCATGGTCAGATTATCCTTCTACTCTTCTCCCATCAACTATGATGGTATGATACATGCATTATGCATATAGAAATCTGGGAACAACTTATGAGACATTTATTTGGGCAATCAAGATTCAACTTGTACACGTGACCCACCCTCACTTCTGTTTTTGTATTTCTATTATGTGTAATATTTACAAGTTTAAATAGATAAATATTTTTAATATATAATATATTATAATTAAAATTTATAATTATTTTTTTGAATATATAAACTATATTTTAGAATTTTAATTAATAACTGAAATTATATTATGAGATTATTTTTAATTATTAATAATTTTTTAAATTGATTGAATTTAAGTAAAGATAAAAGAGTATTAATTGAAAGAGATAGACATTAAGCAAATCAAATATATTATTAAAGATAAATGAGTGGTAATTTGTGATGGTGGAAATAACTTTTTAACTACATATTCAAAGAATAGAAAATAAATAATATTAAAAATATCTAGTTGAAAGAGTGAGAGTTTTATTGCTTAATTTGTATTTTAATTTAAAATATAGAAATATATTTATTTTAAGCACAACATGTTCCTTGTATTACTTTTTTTACGATTAGAACAATGATTACTAATATTTTTAACATACTGATTAAATAGCTAAATAACTACAATTTTTTTATGAAAAGTATATTATTTTATGTTATTATTGAATTTTTATTGCGATTAATAAAAATTATTTATTATTTTTTAAATAATGTTCTTAAGATTCTCACTAAGAAGTGGACCATTTCACTCAAGCCCTGTCACACTATCCAGAGCTATATTTAGATTAATTATGGGAAACGCTAACAACATAATTTCTTGCTTTTTAATACATATTTTATTATGTTAAAATTTAGTAAAAATTATAAAATAGTGCTTGAGACTTTTTTTCCTTAACTGCTGCTTGAGACTAACCCAATTTTTTTTAATAAATTCAAACAATATAGTACATTAAAGAATATAATATTATTATTTCCATCTCAAAATAATTATTATCCTAAATTATTTTACACAAAGAAAAAAAAAGTATTAAATAGATGCATGAAAAAGAGAATAATAATTTTATAAAATTAATCTTCTATCATCATTAACTTATTTATAATTTTTTTTCCAACATTAATATCATGAGGGATATAAATAAAAAAAATTAATATTACATTAAAAAATTAAAATAATAATTATTAAGACAAATTACAATTATAATGAAACAGAAGTAACATTTATCTTAGAAGTATTGGTCAGGTTAAGGAATCAGCCTAACCCTTTTGAACTTGTGGTGTTGCTCGTACTAGATGCTAATTATAATTGTTTGGCAAGAGCTACATTTATGACAAAAATGCAACCATTAATCTATTCTTTTGTTTACAAAATGTGTTACCATGGGTTTTAGACTTTTAGTCCAAGATTATTACAGGATCCCTCAATTTACTCCATTAATTACCGATTAAATAATTTGAAATAATTGTTTGGAAGGAGTATATTAAAGGATCCCTCAGTTTCCTCCATTAATTACCGGATACTTACTTAAATAGGCACAGGGTTACAAAACCTTAGACAAATTACACGTTATGGATTTGCCTTTGATGCTCTGTGAGCGAAAGGATTGATTTAGCCACTCGAAGGCAAATTAATAATAAAGTTTGAAAAATGGGAAGTCCATATAATTTGCTATTCCTGCAGTGTTTTTATTGAAACATGGAACACTGATTGCACGTTTTAGGTAAACAAAACTAAACGAGGGAGTACTATATATACTATATAGTCCACGGAGGTTTATCTATTTTTGACATTGAACTTTGATGCATTGTGTGACTTTGGTGAATTAGGTAGGTGGAATGTTTCTCTCATTTTGTCATCAATATCAAAGGAGATACAATTTTGTGTAATTGATTTTTATCTCCACATTGTTCAAACAATTTTATCTTTATTTTTAATAATATTAAAGTAATAATCATAATTAATCCTCTTTAATTATATAGATTAAAACTAACCCACTAATCAAAATTAGAAAATCACCCACTAATCACTCTTCACTTTCATTAGATAATTTTACCTTTAAAATATTTTTTAAATTTTCTTTTAACTTACATTGACTTCCCACTATTTTTATATTATTAGTTTTATTTATTCTATCATTTTTTTATTAACTGCATTTAACTTTTATTTTTAATTTATTATTTAAAAAATTTAGAGAGGCACGAACTTCCCCTAATAAAATCATAATGATTCTGGCTAAAAGAGGCAGCCAATAATTTCACATGTGTGGACTATGAAATAAAATGCAAATTTGGACTAGTTGTATTGTTGTTAGAAACAGAAAATTTGAATAGAAAAAAAGAAGCAGGTAAATTTGGTAATGGACGATTATTTCATACAGCTACCCTTTTACCAAAGAACAGTTGCGTTAGGCCCACAAGAGCCCAACGCTCATGGCCAGTTTAATGGAGGAGGAAAATTCAAAACCAGACAGCATGCTGAGGCACATGAAAGGCAACTGCTTGGGCCCCCAGCAGTTTAGCTAGGACACACCGTTTTTCAAAATGCCAAAAATACCCTTAGAGTGTGTTTGGAGAAGGAAACTTAAAATTCTGATAATTTTAAATACTTCAAGTGAAATTCTTTTATTTTCAAAATTTTGTGTTTGGATAAAAAAAAGTTAAAATTGTGAGAGTGAGAAAATGAATATAAAGAGAAGAGAAGATATGAGTGGTGTGCCTCCAAAGAGAAGAATACTGATGTGACATGGAAAGTCACAGGAGAATCGAGACACGACGCCATACACCACCACACCTGACTACAGCATTCAGTCAACGATGCAAGACATGGCCCAAACCCTCCGTGCCGGCGAGCACCTCCGTCGCGTGATGAGTAGCGACGACTGCTCCCTTGATTAGCGAGTGCAATTCTACGTGTCTCCCTACGCCCACATCCGATCGATGCTCCACGAGCTTAAACGATATTTTTTGAAAAAAAGGATTATCGGCGTGAGGGAAGAATCGCGAATTCGAAAATAGGATTTCGGGAACTTTCAAGTGGAAGAGAGGATGAAGGTTATAAAGGAAATACGCGAACGTTTTGGAAGATTCTTCTATCACGAAGAGAATTTCAATTTCTCACCTTTTAGAAGGAAATTGAAAATCCACATTTTTAGTTGTTTAAAATTCTGTTTTAAAATTTAAAAAATTTAAATTTTTCATTAAAAAACATCCAAATAATGAATTTTAGATTACAAAAATTTAAATTTTTCATTAAAAAACATCCAAATAATGAATTTTAGATTACAAAAATTTAAATTTTTTTATAAATTACTTTCCTTAGTTAAAATTCTCTATCTAAACACACTTTTATGGGCATTTTCGGTTATAAATAGCAGGTTACATTTTTCATTTCTGCGGCGCCTATTTTTTCTGTATAATCTCACTCCCTTAGTGTAACTTGCTTCCGTTAGCCTCCTTTTTCGAGCATTTGTTGTCTCTGATGGTGTACATGCATTGTTTACCAATATACGGTGAAGTTGGGTGGTTTTTCGTCGCCGGAGAAGAAGAGGTGCATAATTTTTTAAAAAAACATACGGATTGCCAATCCGTATGGTTCATACGGATTAACAATCCGTATGAACCATCCGTATGGCTTTTTTTCACAAAAAATGCCAATCATTGAACGCGAATGCCATCATTCAAACAAAACAATCACAAATAATGATAAATACAATACTTACCTCAAAGGAGAACGCAAATGAAGACCACAAACGAAGAAGACGCAAGGAAAAAGAAGCAGGACCAACGAAGGAAGAAGAAAAAGCAGGAACGGAGGAAGAAGAAACAGGAATGCGAATAGAAAGAAGAAGTAGAAAAACGACGCAACAACGAAAAATGACTCATACGGATGAGTCACTTTTTTTATATAAACAAAAGGTGAATAACATTTTAGCCCTTTCACCTTGATTGCTAGGAGTCTCAGCAAAAACGTTAGGAGTCCCAAAACAACTCTCCACATGTAATGAAGCTAGGCCCATGATTTTTACATCCCAACCTTTTTGTTTCTTAAATTTTCTATTCAAATCCTCTTTTTAGTTTTTACACCTCCCTCCCCCCTCCTTTTCTTCTCATGTTGCCAATATAACTAAAACTAGTTTCAAATATGTTAAAGATAGATAATGAAAATTAGTTTTATCAAGAAACAATTTACGTTGTGTATCTTGGCATGATTTGATAAAAAATACCCATACACAACAAAAGCTAGTCTTAGATAAGTATTTTGACAACATCTTGTTAAGGAATCAAAATCACCTATCCCATTTTCCTATCAACTAATTATAAGATGCCACGTCAATTAAAAGTAACATGTCATTTTTTATTAGGTTAAACGGAATAGATAACGTTGTGTACGTGTTGTTCGTCACTGTCTAATCTCATCGTCTTGGAGATTTACATCTTCAAGCTCTCAATTCCTCGCATAACTTGATGTCACAAGGCTCCAATCTCAACCATGCGAATTGCAGATTCACATTGGCTCCAATTATAGAAGATGTTAACAATCCCAACATTCGAAATTTCACAGCGAATGTTTCAATTTTGAAGAAATTTCAATGCCTGTGTAACTATGACTTCATAACTGTCACCCAACATGGAGTTCTCATTGGCTGCCAAAATTTTGATGAATCAAAGCTAAAATCGAATCAGAATTTGTAAGTTTAGCCAAAGAGTGCTCACCATGCTAAGGAGTTACACGTGTTTGTGCGATGTGGCACTCCAGCACCAAATGCAACGTCTTTGATAACACTGACCACCTTTTCCACCTTGTCGACTGCTTCTCCTCTCTCTCCCTTGGCTGCAATAGACACATAACACAATGTTATCTATTCCGTTAAACCTAAATAAAAAATTATGTGTCATATTTATTCATGTCACATCTTATAATTGGATGGGACACAAAATGAGACAGGTGATTTTGATCCCTTGTTAAGACACTCAGTTGAAACTAATTTTCGTCAATGATATTTTTGTAAAAAATAAATACAAAAAAAAGCGGAGAGTGAAAAGATAAAAAAAAAGGGTGTTAAAATCGTGGGCAGTAAGCTATCCCTCGTTAGTAGGCCTGCGAATACTTTGGCCCATAATCTTGCATCTCAACAAATAGATTTTGGAACTATGTTGCCAAAAACTTTGCCACTTTCAAGTTTCGGGAGCAATAAGCATAAGGCAAGTCGATAATCATAGTGATGCATGTACTACTGGCTTGATGGGGTACAACTACCACATAGTAGAATAAAAGAACACTTCAAATGGCACTGACATGTAATTATCTTCACAATTAGAGTATAGTTAGTTTCGGATTCCATGCCTAATGGTGCTGGAGCTCCAAATGGTCTCCTTTAAAGCTCAACTTTTTTCTTAACTTTAATAAAGTTGACGTTTACTCTAATTAATATTTGTGTAGCTTTTAGGGGTTTAAAGTCTAGAAGACTGAAGACCCTCCTCATATCAAGAGGGTGAAGGTGTTGATCTTCATTCTCTATTATGCTTAGTTTTTTTGTTTGATTGAGAACCATCTATTCCTTTTTATCTTTTTTTTTTCGGGATAAGAAAACATGCATGTGGCGATTAGCATAAAAAAGTGGATATATATGAACCAACATACCCTAAGTTAAAAGTTAAGTATTAATATGTGATTGAGATATCAAAATTTATTTACGAGATTGATCTCTCTTAACAAATATTTTTTTACATACACAAGTTACAAATCCAACCTATAATTATAAGCTTAAGGGATAAGATGATGAAACAAAATCACGGATTTATCATTGTTTAATTATTTTATATGTTGTTATGATTTTTGTTTTAGTTTTTCATAAGAATTCTCTTTTGAAGGTAATATGTTTGTAGCATGATACAATATTGAGTATAGAAAGTTATTCTGACAAGAATTTCAACTTGCCATGATTATCTTAATAACCATTAAGCATGAGAAAAATGTTGTTGGATACGAAAAGCAATTGCACAAAGTCATATACGAATATTATTCTTTGATTTTAAAAAAATAACAATTTAATTAATTTCTTTTGACAAATGCTATCATGTGTATTAAGGAGAAAGTTTTTTATATTGAGGTGCAGACAAATATGCTCCCTTGTTATTTTTAAATATTTCTAATAAAATCTTTTTCTCTTTTAATTTCTCAAGACACTAGTTAATGAAATATGTACATGTATTTATCAGAAAAATTTGTGATGTATCTTGTTGTACCAAATAGCATAGTTGTAAACATAATTCACAAGCTAATCAATTAGTACATAAGTTATTTTTTCATCATTATATTGGTGCATTGTGTATGTTAATTTTATTAATAATTAATTTTTATTGAAAAATCTAACTAGTCATTTTTAATTTGATTTTCTCTCTCAATCACTTTTTTCTCATCCAGAAGATCTTTCTTTAAGAGATCAAATTTAATTTCATTTGAATTAATAATTTGTTGGTAATAGTACATTAGTTTTGTTTATTTTTATTCTTAAAAAGTTTTTGTATATAGATAAAATAAACTATGATATAAAATAGTTTTATACTGTCATTAAATCATAATTTACTAATATGATAATTTTATTGATTTTTATGGCAACTAATTTAAACATTATATCAATTTATGATTAAATAATAATGTAAAATTTACATTATCAAATGCGTGACGGTTAAACTCTAAATACTATCAATGCATGATGATAATTTGATTCATTAGTTATCAACTTCAACAAATTACAATCCTGATATTTCTATCAATATTACTTCATTAGAATAATAAATCAATTGCTAATTTTTTTGTTTGAAGATTTTAATTAATCTATTGTTAGTTAGGTAAGGATGGTAATTCTACTTTGAAGTTTGATCTAATAGGTACCTACAAAGACACTGATATATAAACAAGTACTACTATCCTTATCATTGCCATCCATAGTTTCCTACGAGTTTTCTTGTGCATTAATAACTAACTAGAACGCCTAGTCCCTACCATACCCGCTCCTTATCTTAATGAATACGGAGGTTGTTTACCACACATTTATTTATATATTATATTAGTTTATAATTTTAATATAAATTCAATTTAAACAATTTTCAAAATATGACACGTCTAATTTTTATTTAAATACTAAAAATTGATAACAATAAATAAAGATTATCTGAAAAATTATAATACCAATATTAATTTTTTGTTATAATATGCCAAAATGTCACATATTACTTAGAAGTTAAGACTAAAAATAATTTATAAACATTATGACTCAAATGATACCAATATACTAGATGTCAAAACATTTTAAAGTGTATAAAAAAATTCATATTTTAGTAAAAGTTTTACATTAAAAATAACGAGTCATATTAAATTAAAAATTAAATGCAAATCTTTGTTTTATATCTCATAATTTCTAGACACAAACTTTATTAACAGTGAAAGTAATGTATCGATTAAAAATTTGCAAATTATTTGCCGCAAGCCCCTTGCTTTACATAGCTTCCACAAAGTGGGCCACCTTGACCAATACATTTTGGTTGTGAAACATGGTTCAGATCTTTTTCTTTCTTATTCCCCATTTTCTCACTGGGTTTCACTCCAATATGGAAACAGAATTGGAAAATGTTAAGCAAACCACTCAACATTGAGTGACCCCATCAAATATCCATGACATGAATTAAAAAAACATTATTTTATTATTAAATAATTTTAATAAAATAAAAATTAAAAATCAGATAAATTTTTTAAAATCAAATAAAAAAGAATGAAAACAGGAAAAAGGAAAAAGAAGACCCAAATTTGGCTCTTGCACATAACCGCCGCTTCTCCTTCACACCCTTGTGAAGGTGATTTTGTTATTTTCGTCGGAGGTGATTGATTTGCAATCATCGTTATTGGTCTATTCATCCCTTTGTCACTACATTAGTGAAACCCATAATTATTCTAGAATCGTTTCTACTTTGAACATTGGAGGGATAACTTCCTCAATGCATCCCTCGTGAAGGTTGTTTCTGCACTCGCATCCCTGTGACTGCATTGGTGAAACCAAACCCTTTTTCCTTAAAAATATGAGAATTTTATTGTCTAAGAGAAGATGTTCATTCTATGGATTCACAATTTCATAGTTTTATTCATAATTTTGGGGTTTGAATCATTGACTCAAAAATTGCCTTAGAGAGGCTTAGTGGGTTATTGATTGGGTAATAAGCTCACACCACACAATCCTCTGATTCTTTTGTCAAGGGGCACTTCATTGTTGTTATATCTAAAGCATTAAACAAGTGTCATGCACTCATGTTTTATAATTTGAAATTTCCTTGTTCATTTTTTCATTGAGTTTCATAGAAGATGGAGAAATTACATGTATTAGTCCTATATAATATAGTTAACCGCCAGGACTAATACAGTTCACAACTTTCAAACATCGTGAAACATTAAGCATTATGTCCATAACCTTCATATTAACGGTTTTGGATTCTTACGAAAGAGGATTCTTCCGTAAACAAAAATAAAAGTAACATGTTACGGAAGAGGATTTTTCTGTAAACGGTTTTGGTATGTCCAAAAAAGTTCCACTGAGATTAATACAGTTAACCTAGTATTGTCTTTATATTCAATAGTAACATGATAAAATTGAATTAAAGATAAGTAAAAAATTAAATAAATTTAAAAATAATTTTCATTTAATGTAGAAAATGCTATTATTAGAAAAATCTTATGAAACATATGATAAAAATATATTTTACGTGTATATTTTTTTCTCCATTTTTTTGTATCTTGCTGTTCTCTCCAGCCAATTTCGGGTAGACCGTGCCGTGGACCTTACATCATAAATCGATTTTGAAAGGCTACACAAAGCATCTCTTTATATATATATATATATAGGCTTCTGGCCAGACAGAGAATTCTTTCACAGGCTTTGGTCGAGCAACCGGGAACGGCCACTGCCAACATAACTTGCTCTTTTCAACCCACATGTTTGTAGAAGTACGTAATTTTGTATCACGTATTTCAAGTGTACGTTTGAATTGGTAATGAAAAAAAATTGATTTTACTTAATTATTGTAGAATTGATTTTTGGTTAAGTAGAAATCATTCTTATTTATTTTAATTCTATCATAATTTTTTTAACATAATCGATTTTACTATAATTTTAAAAATAATCTAAACATATAAAATTTATTCAAAATCAAAGTTAATTTATCTTATATCATGGTGTATCATGATTTTAAAGATTATCTAAATACACTTTAATATTCACAATTCACTTCACAAATTTTTAATTTAATCATCTTCTAACTTAATAAGAGGAAAGACCTATATATAGCGTAAAAATCACTGTCAACATACAGTTACCGACTTTGCAATAATACTCCTTTATATATTGGAGTGAGCATAGGTACTTGATTTTATAAAATATCTGTACGTAAGAGGTATTAATTCATAATCTTTTACATATAAAAGTGTTGCATAATTGTACAACACCATTCTAAGGACTAAAGTCGGGGAAATGGAAGCCGTCTTGAGCTACCTCACGTTGTTAGAAAATCAAATACCTTTTTTCATTCTGGATAAGTTGTTTCAACTACTTTTCCCCGGATGCAATCTTAGCAGCATTATAGAAACCATGGTTATCCTGCTCATGTTGTTGAACTTGTTCATTCTGTTGTTGTAAATATCGATGGTTTTAGTATTAATAAACAAGTACATCTGACTTCACCCTGGTTCCGATGTTTCAGTGCTTAGAATTCATGATTTTAGTGTACAATTCAGCTACAACAATGGGGTGCTACTAATTCCGAACGTGCGTATCACTCAAACAACGGAACCAAAGTGGCGAAGTTTCATTGCTTGGGAGCATCATAAAAACATGTCCAAAAATGAAGAGTTTGGAAACTGTACTACTGAACCAGATGATATAGAGTTTGCAAACGTGTTCACTTTTCTGGCCTTGCTCTTCAATGATTTGATATGCTCCGCCAGCGATGTTCAAATTCTTAAGAACAACGGGATCAACAAAGATGAGTTGGGTATGAGTAATCACGAGGTGGTGGATTTTTTTGGTTCCATAGCTAACGGAGTTGATCGTGACCATGTTGATTCGGGTTTCAGAAACATCGTTGATGCCTTGAACACTTATTCAGCAACAATTTTTTTCACGCGATTTCCCATAATTGCGTGTCATGATTTGAGCCGAATAACTGAATGGATTTACGGCCTTGAAAGGTTTTTAAGGCGTGGTTACAACTTTGCAGCAGCGTTGATAACTCTTGTCACTGTTGTTCAGACTTGCTATGCAATCCTCAGCTATCATTATCCACACGAGGATGGCAACAACAACCAGTTTAACAGCACCCAGATTCATGCTAAAATAAATTAAGTTTTGTAGAACAACATTTGTTACCTGATGATTCTCGGGTGTTATTATATTTATAGTGTGTTTGAATTACTTTTATGGTGAGAAATAATTAATCATTTTCTTTGTGGTGGAGGTAAAATTACAAACAGATTCTTTTACTTTTTCATGATATTATTGTGATATTATAAAAAAAAAATTATTAGGTAATTAATCTTAAATCGTTTATGGTCCAATCAATTCATATAAAACATATTTAATTTTTTCAATTAACGAGAAATAATTAATGCTAATGTTTATGTGTCATAGAAAAATTAACAAGTATTTCGTCTAATAATTTCTCCATTTTGTGAGATAGAATTGATGATTGTATTGTCGAAATGAAAATCGAAGCACACTATTAGTTGCAATAATAAATTTAAGTGTCGTGACCTGTTCTTTTGTCTTTCTTTCTTGCATAAGTTCGGTTGGGATCCTTGATTACGAAATCGGAGAATTTGAGATCCAAACCAAACTGAAAACATGAGTTTGATAGGGTTAGGGCAACGAGTTTGGTGTTGTTTCGTACTTCAATAATTGCCAAACTTATTTTAGATGATCTTTGAAAATGTAATAGTAGTTATAGTTTGTAATTTATTGGAGTTTGTTTAACATCTTATTATTTTGTAATGCTTTTTGAGTGATATTGAATGGATTGAATGATATGACATTTTTAAAATTATTTTTTGTTTTTACTTTTTTGGTGGATTTTTTTGCATCAACTTGTTATTTTATATCACACTTTAATTTTTTGAGTCAACTCATCTGGTTGCTAAACCATCCTATTTGAAGTTTTACCATCCCCAACATTCCATATATGAAAGAGAACATTGCACTGCCTCCCAGCTTTTGCAAATGACCCTCCACAAATTAGAGCCTTTTTTCTCAGTATCCATAACAGGAACTCAGAAACAAGAAGAAGAGTTGACTGCATCACATAAGTTGGTAATGCTTGAATCACAGATGCGAGCTTCCCAATTAGAAAGCCTCTAATTGACTTTGCTCAAAACAAATTGAAATGAAGTCATGGATACTCTTTTGTGTAGAATTGGGATCCACAAATATTTCCCCAAGTCCTCAGTATATACTCGAAACCAAGTTTCTGACTAATCAACTGTCTTCTGTGCCAACCCATATTTTTAGAAAAATAAATCCGAGTTTTTTCAATACTAACCTTCTGGCCTGAGCTTCTGCAGAAGATATTAATAACATGAAAATAACTCCAATTTGCTCCTCACTGGCTTCAGCAAAAATAAGGATATCATCAACAAACGTCAGATGGAACAACTTTGGTGCATTATGTTAATGTTAATATTGACTAAGAAATAAAAACATTCAATATATACATTCTTTTTTTTACGTATTATATACATTGTATAATATTAATATTTTTAAGGCATAATATTGACAATTATTAGAAGGCCTACACCACAACATTCAAATGCTTAAATGTAGATTGAATTATTGATAATTGATGATAAAAATATGCTTAATATAATATAATATATAAAACACGGGATTCAAATACAATATTCGTCGAATTAAGATTTTATAGTATTATCATGTGATTTTTTCTTCTGAAAAGATAGAAAAATTTAATAAATTAAGTTTTTTTCTTCTATTTTTAATTTGATGACCTAACTCACTATTCATCAATCTGTGGATGGTTAAGTAAGGTTGTCTATTTTCTGGCTCACCAAAAAGTGAGGCATATTGTGTTGTCTCACTTTTAAACACAACCAGTAGTCTATCAAAACAAATGAACTAAGTTACTCACTTTGATAACTCTAGATATTATTATATTTTTTATAGTATGAATTTGAACATTCAATGTTAAAATCAACATATATCGATCCCCTTTTATTTGTATTAATTTGTCCGGACATATTTTTTTCAAAATACTATATTTCTTTTTCAAAAGAATTTTATTATTATTAAAAATAATTTACTCAATAAATTTAAGACCATACCATAACTTCTTCCTATATTATGCTTATTGATGATGAAAAATTGTTTAAATTTTGAAAACTTGATATCAAATTAACTCAAATAAAAGTTATTTTTTGAAGATTTGAAGCCACCATAAATTAAGTATAGGAATGAAATCATAAGGAATTTACAATGTCAAGGATTCAATTTTTTTTCAACTTAGGGTCCAATTTTAAAATTTCTTAATAATTTAAGGATCTTTTAATTAAATTATCCCTTGCAATAAGAATTTCAGTACTTCACATATAAATTTCAGTACTTCTAGTATTCCTTTTACAAAATAATTTATAATTAGTATTTTAATAATCTTACCATACCATATCTAATGTGGAAACTTTTTCTCTTTATTGTATTGTAGAATAGTAGATCAGATTTTTCTTTTCTACTGAACATTGTATTGATATTCTCTGGTCTTCTTTCACGTATTAAATACATCTAACAATAAATCCTTGTGAGGTGAGTTTCCTCCATTTGGACCCTAGACTACACGATTCCTTCGTTTATTTTATACAATCTATGTTCTTAGTTGCCCTCATAAACCATATGTACTAGGTTCCCTATCTCCATTTTCATCAACCAATTTGGGCCTAATGAGTTCATATTAGAGGCCATAGATGGCAACCTGAATAGAACAAATCTAAAGGCCAGGAACAGCACTCAATTGGGCTTCGGCAAGCTAAACGCTGAAGCCCATGCCTAAGTAATTGTGGTGCATCTCTCCTTAATAAACTAGAAAAAAAAAAATACTAAACTACCAATATTGGTGAATCGTTTCCCACCATTTGATTAGAAACCAAATACTTGCCTTACTCTTGGACACATATTTAAAGCCATCCAACGGCTGGAAAACATTTGACAGGGCTCATTCTAATGTTCTGGTGCTATAACTACTGGGTCGTGTAAGAATTATGGATCAATTTCCCCATAGAGTGAGTTATTGTTCTTTTTACTATGTCTCTTTTTAAAAAAATAATAATAATTTAAATGAAAAAATAAACTAGATTTTTAATTAAATATTATGCTATTTAAAAAAAACTTAAATATTATTTTTGGTCTCTTTAATGTGATTATTGTATAATATTTTACCCTTAATATTTTTTACTCAAATTTAATCTATTTACTTTTTAGTTATTGTAATATAGTCCTTCAATTTTTTTATTTATTACTATCAAATCTTTTCATCATTTTATTATACTAGAACTCTTAAATTCTCATTTTTCTCAAATATTTTCTAATTAAATACTATTCAGCTAAAACCTCCCCCAAACAAAACATCATAAGTTATATAAAAATGTATGAATATAAATTATTTGAATATATATATATATAGTATTTGTATATATGTTTTTGAATATTTATATACATATTTATTAACATATATTTCTATAAATTGAAAAATAGTTGAAAAAATAGATTAAATATCACGAGAACGTGAAAAATTATAAATAATAAAATTAAAAATCAAGTTATTACCTAGGATATATTGTGAAATATTGATAACTGCTAATTATAAATATATTTTTGGGTTAAATTATATAAGAATTTGTAATTTTTCTCTTTTGTTTCTTTCTTTTACAAATTATTGTTATTTTAACATCATTTAAGTTTTTGTACAAAAAATATTAAAAGTTAATAAATTTATGATGTTTAGTGAGTAAAACAAAGCTTAAAAGAGCAAATTGGAAATTTGAAGAAGTGTGCATAGCGCGTCCAAGGTGCTCAACGCGAAGCTCAGGTTTAACGAGAACCACACGCTTAACAGGATAATTCACGAAAGAAGGTTAATTTAGAAAGAGTCGCGCTTAGCGCGGGTTACGCATTAAGTGCGAGGGATTACCGTCATACTCGCTAAGCGCGACAAGCGCGCTCAACACGAATATTGCGTGAAAACTAAGCTGATTTACACTTATAAAAGAAGGAGAGAAAAAAAGAAAAAAAAAACATGTAGAAAATTCAAGAGAATACAATTCCCTCTCCATTCCCTTTCTTATCTATTTTCCCTTTCATTAAATATTTCTCTCTTGCAATTGTATAGCCTCCTATGACAATGAGAGACTAAATTCATCTTTGTTGGGAACTTGACATCTAACTACTTTTGATGTAATTTATCTTCCTATCTATTTAATATTATTACTTTTGCATTATCCTTTATTGTGTTTAATATTATTATTTGTGGCTTGATCACCCATTTGCATGATAAGTTTTAGAGATAGTATTGGAAAACGTTATTTTCTAATAGAATTGAAAAATGATATATAAATAAAGTCATTACTAGGGATATGTTGATTTTGTTTAGCATATGCAATTTAACTATTTGCTCTCTCCAAAGGGATTTGAGAGAAAAAATAGATAAATTAAATCCTTTCACTTGAGGGATCTTGATTAGAGTATACAAGTGGATACAAATATAAATAATTGAAATAATTATAAATAGAGAAAAACCATTAATGTTACATTAAAAGTAATTCTCCTGACAGTTAAGTTCTTAACATTCTCATCTTGTCAATTTAACTTTTATAATAATATTAGTTTTTTCATCTTTTTTATTTTTAGTTAATTAATTTCTTTCCTTATTTATTTTAATTTAATTTTTTACCAATTTAATTTATTTTTTTATCATCTTTTTCAAAAAAAAAATTTAATTAAATATTCATCTATCCAAATACAAATAAAGTTATTATAAACTTTTATTTTAACTTTATTATTTGAAACGAATTGATATATTTACCGACCCACCCAGTTTAACAAATATACTACTTATTGCAGCAGTATGATTCCTTTTTTTTTTTTACTATTTGGTCTATGATTCTTTAATTTCGTGATATAACTACAAGTAACATTAACTATTAAGATTGATATATTATCGAATTGATCCAATTTTATTCAATATATTGTCAGATTTTAACAAGATCAACTTCAAATTCAAAAAAACAACCCTATTAAATTTTGAAATCACATAAAGAAAAACTAATAAACTTGTTTCAATCCGTCCTAAAAACATCGTAGCATTTGGACCTATACTTTCAATCTAGTACTATATCATTTGCAACGTGTGCCCACCTATCACGAGGGATGGTGGAATCGGAATCCCCCTAGGATTCCTGGGTAGCATAAGCATAACACATGGTATAGTAGTACCCTTCTCTACCTTTTTCTTGGTCCAAGGATGTGTCGTTGTTTCCTTCTTGCACATGCGTATCAGACCTTGATTCTCTTTCCAAACCATGCTAGTTTTTCAATATTTTAAAGTTTATTGTTGCCGCAGTACGTATATTCGTAACAAGATTCAGCTACTTTGGAACAAGTCACGGGTGGGCGTGATTGACGAGTACGGCTTAATAAGGCCAGTCACAAATCAACTTGGCAGAATCGAATGCTAGATCTCTGATTTCCTGATAAGTTATATATAAAAGGCTCGATCGATATCATAAGCAGCAGTTAATTTTGTCCTTCCAACTTTTTTTATTTTATGTTCATTCAATTTTATTTTATTTTATTTTTTTGCATTTTAATGGGTGTGTTTTTTTTCCTATAACAGGATATGCTTGTATTTTAGATTCTTCTCATTAAAAAAATAAAAGTCAATTTAAGAATAAAAGAAATTAAATACAAGCCATTTTAATAATAAAGGGGACATTTTTTTTTCTAAAGGCAATAAATGGGACATTTGATTAGCAATTAAAAAATAAATAAACAAACCAAAAGTTGTTGGTGTAAATAATTCATGATCAACCCTTGTATTTCTTAATTAAGGATTGAAATTTTATCTTAGCTAAAAAATGGACTCACCTTATGGATGAAAAAATAATTGGTGTCAAATAAAGTCTTGGATACCTTTTGTTAAACCAAAAAATAAATAAAAAACAAACTAACATATATAATGTAATATAGATGACAAATATCCATGCCCTTAATATAACAAGGAGTCCGAAAAGATCAATCTCTTAATTTAGTCTTTGATTCTTGATTAAAGATAACATACGCCCAGAGAGAACAATATAATTTAGTATGTCTTCGAATAGTTTTTAAATCATGATAAGGTGGGTCAACTTTGATTTTAACCAAATTTTATATATTTAAATTGTTTTTAAAATTATAATAAATTAATTATGATACAAAACAATCATGATAAAGTTGAAACAAGTGGTTACCAAAATCAATTCTATAATAATTAATTTCATTCAAAATCAATTTTGTTATTGTCAATCTAAACACACTTAAAACATGTTCTACGTCTTAAGATGATTTCTTATTTTCCTAGGTAAATTCAAGAACAGGCAGATAATTAGAAAAACAAAAAAAAAAAATGGTACAGAAAAGGGAGGACGCAAGAGGGTAGGCGTGGACAAGAAACAGGGACAGAGAAAAAGACACATGAACACGTGACGAGAATCCTTTGGTAACGCATGAAAACAAATGTTATTTTGGAGTGGTGGGCGAGAAAGCTAGGTCAAGTATCTTGCAAGATTCTTAGCTCTCCGATTTTTGTAGGTGTTTGTGTGACCCAAGTGTGTGTAGTCGATGCGACATCTGCCAAATCCACATGCATGCCGTTGCTTTCAAGACCCACACTGGTCCCTCTTATTATAGCACTCTACATTGGCCTCAAAATGAAGCTCAATCACAAACACAAGCAGTTCCCACTGGTGTTGTGGCCCTTGCATTGCCCCAGCTAGCAGCTTCTAATATGGAAGTGTTTTCTATATCAATCTTTTGTTCTTCAACCTGCACATCCTTTTCATCACTTATTTTCTACTACCTCCGCACCTTCAATTTTAGATAATTAGATTTATTGTGGTGATTTTTCTGGTGCCCATTAGTTCAAAGGGTTTTCAATTTTGATGTCCCTTTTATTACTTAGGCTGTTTTTGGATAAATTTAAATTAAGAAAAAGATAATAAGATGACAAAATGTATTGAATTTCTCTCATGATTTAAAATCAATTTATGCTATTAACTTAGAAGTTTCCTCGTTTAATTTTTTTTTAAAAAAAATTAAAATTCATAAATAGATTTTAGTTTATTATAAAAAAAAACTCAATTCATTTTACTTTCATATTATTTTATTCTATAAATATTTATGGACAAGTTTATTAAAAGATGGTTAAGAAATTTATAATAAGTGTTTTTTTTATTGTCACGTCAAATCTAGTTCATTAAGTGGTTTATAATAATTTTTGAATTTGTAGTTAAATCTTAAGATCTTATTTGCATAATTTATTGTATGAATTATGCATACAATTTTTTCTACAACATTATTTTTATCTCTTAATTACATCAATTATTTTGTCACGTGGTCTCTCTACTTGTCCTATCGTATTCTTTTTTTTAATGAATTATTGTATATAATTTATGCAGAAGTAATACAATTTCTCTCGATTTGATTAGACTTTGTGGTCTCATGATGATCATTACCATATATAATACTTTTCTCACTTCACTGTTAGCAACTTTAAAAGTTACTATTTCCTAACCAGCTTTAGGAAAGTGCATTCTTACTTTCTTAGGTTATTTTTTCATGCTTGAAAGCGAGGGGGGAGCTACTTTTGACTGCACGTTTTTTTGTTTCTTGTTCGATGCACTAAAGAGATTTGAATTTTACTTCGTATTCATCCTATATAATTAGATGTCTTTTATTAGGGAATTAATTACTATTTAATAATTAAATAATTACTTAATTTACATCTGATATATATCTAATAATAGCTACGTACCTGCTGGCTGGCTTGTGAGTTGTAACCATGCACCTTAGGCATATTTGTTTGAAATCTAATGGGTTTTGATGTAGCACACCACTACGTACGTGTTTTCGTGAAATCAATTGGTACTTTTCATTCATTTGAAATATTTGCTATTTTTATTATATTCTCTTTTGCTTATCGGTCGTATATTATTTTCCCATTATATTATTAATATTTGTTGGGATATATGTATATATATAAAATGTACCTTCCTTTCCAAATGAGAAATAATGCATGCACCATATTTTCAACCTCAAGCTTGGTTTATAATTCTAAGCCTGATTCTTTTATGCAAGGACGATGCTACCAAAAGTTCTCCCTGAAACCTGCCCAAATTCAGTATAGGTAGGGAGGACAATGAAACAATACTTAAATTTGCTGATATCAGCCAAACCAGGTGAATGATCTGCAAGTCGCAATAGATTGAAGGAGAATGTAGGTATCATGGCAATTAATTCTTGAGCAAATTATACTGACATTTTTTTTTTTTTTTGAGAATGCATACAACCTTCCGCTTTTTCAATGTTTATTGTAATCTTCCTTACAAGGATATATGGTGCAATGCTTTTCAAGGAAATAAAAAAGTTAGATGTCAGTGTAATATTTTTTAAATAATTAAGAGTTAGTATGACAATAGAAAAATGAGAAACATTGAAAAAAATTTTGACAAAACCACGGAAATTGTCAGTGTAATTTACTTTTAATTCTTTACATATATGTGTTTAGAATCTAAAATTAATCATATTAGTAAACGTATTATGTTGCAAAATTTGTTTGGAATTACATCATTTAATTTGTATATCATGCACTTTGGCTTTTTTAATTTCTTTTATCACATTTAGAAAACATTTCATATCAATGAATTGTTTCAACTCTGAAATTAAATCGTTTTAAACAAGCTTGATGGCATTGGAGACAAAAAAAATTAAAATTTTACTTTGTTATTTATCTTTTAGACTTAATTGTATTGTTAGTTTCATTAGTTTGGTGTGTGGGCAATTTTATTCCCGTTATTTTGTTTGATCGATTTTATTCACACAATTGTAAAATAGGCAATTTTTGTCCCCGTAATTTTAATAGCTCAATTTTGGTCCATGAATTTGAAAAATGGACAATTTTTGTCTTCTCATTAACTTACCATCCAATTTTTAACAATGTGATGATAAATCCAGTAAGCTAATTTGTGTCACATAAGCATCTATGTGACATTATTTTTTATTTTTTACAAGTTAAATCAATTAATATAAAATATCAAATAATTTAATGTTAAATGAATTATGAAATATATGTTAAAAGAATAAAGCAAAATCACGAAAAGCCACCGTCCAACTTGAAACAATTTAACTAATTGGATTTCCGAATCACCAAAATGGTTAAAAATTGAATGGAAAATTAAGAGTGGAACTAAAATTATCCATTTTTCAAATGTGTGAACCAAAATAAGTAATTAAAACTATGGACCAAAATTATCCATTTTTTTTAATGTATAGAACAACTTTTAGCAATTAAAATTATGAGAATCAAAATCATTTACACTCTTTTAATGAGATCAAAAGGATAATTAAGTCAATATATAACTATAATTTAACTCCCTATATTTTTCATAATCAGACCCAAACTGATTTAATGAATTAATTAACCAAGTGATTTGATATATAGATGATTAATATATTAAAATTAAAGTTAAATTATTTGGATAATTACTAACTTCAGATCCTTAATAAAAATAATTATTAATCATATTTTATTTATCTTTTTAGTCGAATTCCAAATTAACAAGAAAGTCTGGATCTCTTTTTTCTAATCAATGAGAGGGTTAAAAAAAATCATTTAATTAGGTATCGATAACAAAATCCAATCATTATTAAAAAGGATTATTGGTCATATATAAGAGATCCATTATCTCTCTTTTTTTTTATAAATGAGAAGGTTAAAAAAATTGTTTAATTAAGTTTCGATAACCATCATAAAATTAGCCATTATACCAACATGAATAACTATAATCTATTTAATTGATGGTGATATGTAGGATATGACATTTTCAAAATGCAGCAGGACCAGAAGAAACACCAGATTTATAAACCGTAAGAAGTTGTATAGTGAAACATATATTACTTGAGAGCACAAAGCAAAAATACCAAACAATATTAGTTGTAACTGACGTGTCATGGTCCTAGCTTATTGGCTATTCGGCTTACCCAAAAGCTAGGAAGTAGGTGTCTCCATGTACGTGTACTAGCTGTTCCTTTCCCTTTATTTCATTTTCTGTTATTTTTCTTTTTGGATGTTCCTGTGATTTTCTTAATAACCATTAAACATAACTGACACACTAATAAACTAGTAAGACTATGTTTATATAAGTTTTTAAATAAGTGCTTGTAAGGGAAAAATAAAATAAATTAAGTTTTTTTTTCCGTAAATCAAAATTAACTTACATGTAAGCTAATTAATTTATAAAAGTTTTCTTATCAAACTTCTCCAAATATTATTTTAACCTACAAGTGAAGCTTAATTTATTTTATCATCTTATTTAATGCTATTTATAGGTGTTTATTAAAAAATTATTCAAACATAACCTAAATTGGTTTTATTTATTATTCTTAGAATACTAATTAGAGAATTCAAAACGTTTTATTTGTTGATTCTTTAGCAAAACCGTTTGCAAATATAGCCAGCCTGGTTTACCTTTTTCATTTGGTTTGGTCTTTAACTAGTTAGGTAGCCGTTGGGTTCATGTATGCTTATATCTCATCTAAAAGGCTTTGGAAGTTCATTGATCATCAATTGCAACCAATAACAATCCTATTTTTTCATCATTAGCATAATTAATCAACTCCTAAATAAAAATTTGATTAGTCTAATCCCAGCTGTTAGCATTAGCTGCGAGCTTTGTTGGTGATTAATCACCAACCCAGCCGGCCTCAGTCCCTACAACCTCTTTAATTATCTTATAGATTATGGAAAATGTTTGTAACACATTTATATGGGTTTCACATTTTCCACATTCATTATACAAGTGGTCGAATTAAATTGTTAATGTGCAGAAAATAAGAGGGGATTAATTATAAATAAATCGAAAATACCTCTCTATAGTACACATAAACTAATTGATAGTATTATATTGAATTATTAATAGTGAGAGTAGTGTATTCATTAATTGAAAATTTGCAAATTGCTCGCCGCCAGGCCCTTGGTCTACGGAGCTACCACAAAGTGGGGCCACCTTGACCATTCAGATTCTATTTTTCCTCTCTTTCTTATTCTTAGGTCGGCCCCACTTTTCTCACTAT
The DNA here is from genome assembly GCF_000004515.6 of Glycine max. Classification (NCBI taxonomy): domain Eukaryota; kingdom Viridiplantae; phylum Streptophyta; class Magnoliopsida; order Fabales; family Fabaceae; genus Glycine; species Glycine max. The sequence goes on from NC_038250.2 coordinate 7,595,773, forward strand.
TTTTCCCTCGACCATGGAAACAGAATTAACAATACAGTTCCACAGATTCATGAATCTGGGGATTAATTCAAAGAGACTGTTGATTCCAATAACTTATTTCACTAACATCAATATGTTCGGCAAAGCAAAATTATTGTTTTTAGGGTTGTTTTTATACTATCTTTATTTTTATACATAAAAACAAATGCTTAATTTATCAAAATAATAAAAGTAATTAAGTTGATTAACTTTAATTAATAAAACCATAAATATAAATTTTATTCTAAAAATATCTAATTTAAGTGATGGTTATATTTAATGTCACTACTTATTTTTTAAGGAATAACTTTTTTCATCAATAAATTTGAGTATGACTTATCTTATTAATATTCTTTTCCATAAATAAGAGTTTAGAAAAAAAAATTAAAAATTAATGCATTTAAAAGTTATCACATATTTCTTATATTTTGGAAAAAAAATTCATTTATTTCATATATATAAGAAACGGAGATAATATTTAGTGTGGCACCATAAAATTAAATTAAACATAACTAATCACTAAGCCGACAAGGTGATAGGGTTTAGGTAATTTGCATGAGGTTTTAATTCTAATTTTAATACATATTAACATCACTAAAAATATAAAACGTGTTAAAATATATTTTAATTTAATTGAGAAAAATACTATTATAAGAAAAACCAAATGAAACAAAAAGAAAAATATACTTTAAAAAGAAATGATTTATTTATAAATAGATATAAAATATTAAGTTGAAAAAAATGTTTTAATTAGCTTATGCATTGTGAACGATAAATCAAAAGCTGAAAAAAGACCGGAGGATGGAGGTAGTATAAACCATTAATTCTTCCCTCAATTATCAATCATTTAATTGTATTCTTAATTAGATGCTTTGGATAATTCAAGTAACCAATAATAATTAGAGTAAATCGATGCTGAAAATTACAAGGAACTTGGAGGATCTACTAATTAAACAGCATGTTTTTATGTATACTTAGTAAAATAAAAAATAAAAAAGAGGGAAGTGTTGAAGACGCATGGATAACGCTCAAGTTGATACAACAAATGCATGTAAGAAAACAAAAAAGAAAAAAAGTTGAAGGCTGCACGAAAGTAATTATATATTTTAGCATAAATGATTTTTTTTTTTTCAACTAGCGTGTGGTGCTTCACGAAGGAAATCATAAAGCAACACGAAATTTGGACTTAAATGCGTGAGCTATCTTTAGTTTAATTTGAACAAATTTCAAAATGAAAAAGAGGGAGCTTTTCGGGGACAAGGGTTTGTGACTTGTGAGCAACTTTTCACTTGAAATTAATAAAAAAATATTAGAATTACAAATAAGTGAAATTAATTAATAAAAGTGATAATTATAAAGAGTTAACAGATAGAGAAAAAGGTGCTTGTAAAATTTTAAAAATAACATAAATGAGAACTTTAATTATTACTTATATTCAGTACATTATTATTTTAATTAATAATTAAGAGAAATAATTAATGTAATAAATTATAAAAAAATAAAAGTTAAAATTAAACCATGGGTCATTCTTTTTTAAATATATCTTTGATATATTATTAGGAATTTAATAATCATGTATTATTAAAAGTATAAAACTTTTATACTATTAATCAATCATAAATTATTATTAGTATGCTTTTAAGATAATTATTGTAAAAATTATTAAATATATTGTGCATAGAGACACATAACATATTTTCTCTATTATTATTAATGTAAAAAAATTTACACTATTGACAAATTTAAATCATTCTTAATATTACATTATCAGGTTTTTTTTTATCAAATTCTTCGTATATTCGTCTTTGATTATTTGTGAAGTGACATTCTTTATATATTTTAATGTACCAATCACAATTACAATTAATAGGTAAACAGGTATTAATTGAAAATTATGTATTAAAGTTGTAAAAAAGTATTTAAAAACAATAATGTTTTTTAATATACATGTCATCACCTTAATTGATAATTAAAATATAAAAAAATATCATGATATTATTTAAGTATATTATAATATTTTTACATAATAGGAGTATCAATAAGGATACTGATAAGAGTTTACTTGATGGATCTAGTTAACCAGTATTATAGGAATATTGATTGATTGATTAATTAATTAAAAGAGGAAGATATTATTGAAAATCACAGGATAGGACATTTAAAATCAAAGATATAGTATTTTTGTGTATCTTGATAGATAATTTTTTTAAAAGTACTCATTAACATTTGTCTAACTTTACATGTCTCTTGAATATTAAAATATGATTTCAAAAGATTATGGAAATCAAACTTGGTTGAATAGAGGGTATGAAAATTGTAAATTTTATGGTATTATTTTTTATTTGCACTAACAAAAAAATTATTTCAAAAGTTATAACAATGAATATTGATTTTCTTAAATTTGTATACTTATTTTATTTCATAATAATTATATTTTAACTTTTCAATGTAACATTAATTACTTTATTTTACTTATATCTATTATAATATTAACGATAGATAACAAAATTAAAATAAAATTAATTATGACAACTTAATTTTGAAAAATAACTATAATTTATTTCTTGTCACAATATATTATTTATTACTATAATTTTTGAAAAAATATTTTTTAAATGTTACTCCATTCATCCCAATATAATAGTCATTATATTTTGTTTTATGCATACCAATAAAAATAATAAATAATAAAAAAGATTAATTATTTTACAAAATTAATCTTACATCATTAAAATTTTATAATTCATAATTAATATATAGGGGATATATGTGAAAAATAATAACTAATGTTATTGAAAAGATAAAATAATAATTATAATTGAACAAAAAAATTAAATAATAATTATAATAAGACAAATGAAGTATTAGAAAAATTAAATAACATTAATTAACTTATTTAATTCACATGTAAGTCAGTTAAATTTGATTATATTTTGGTTTAAAGATACTCCATGTATCTCAAAATAATTGTTATTTAGGTTTTTTTAGATAAATAAAAATAAAAGAAAGTAATGATCTTATAAAATTAACTTTATATTATTATTAATTTATTCATAGATATTATTTTCTACCATTAATATCATAAGAGAGATATGAGTGGATAAAAATAATTAATATTATATTAAAAAATTAAAATAATAATTATTTTAAACTAAAATTTTTCTCTTACGTAATACTCCGTAATTATAATGAAACCGAAGGAGTAGAGTACATCCGTTTAGCTAAGGGAAGGTAAACCTCAATTTCATTACCGGGATTGCTTGCTTAAAATATGATACTTGCTAGATCCTTCTTCAAATGAATTTTGTATTAAAAAAAAAAAAGGTAAACTAAAAAGTGAGGAAAAGTTGGAATTGTACATTTGGGCTCTAGCTACTTTTTATTTATTTAGAAAAATGATTTAATTATTAAACCGCAGTACTACTATGGTAGGAGCAATTAAAGATATTAATTGATCATCTCGAGGGACTAAATAAATGTTTTAATTCAGAGCATCGCAAAGCACGTGATCGCATCACGCAATGTGGAGTTTTGACTAATTGTGCCATTGGTGTCTCTGTTTAGAAACGGCGATTCTTTTACCGGCACAAATAAATAATGCACGATTCCCTCAGAGGTGAATCTTTCAGATACACACAAAAATCAAATAATTCAAGCAACTAATAAATTACTTTTCCCTATTGTTATGGAGAATCACAAGAAACCAAAGACACCTCTCTCAGCACAAGTTCCGGTTGCTTCTGCATATTTGGAAAGTAGGGTGATGCTCAAGGGGGACTAATTCGTCATTGCGCATCCTTACATGTCTACTTGATGTATCTAATTTTAGTAACATCGTGTCTAAGAGAAATCGTTTTTAAAATGGTAATTTTTTCTATAATTTAAACACTGATTATGTGATTTTTTTTCTCCAAGATTCTATTTGTTTATAGTACAGAGTTTTTTTTTTAAAATCAAATTACTTATTTACGAGACTCGTTCAAAGTTACTAGTAGTATTATTTTCTGTTCATACATTTTAAACTCGATATTACTTTTTATTTTAACGGAATATCATGAGTGTATTAAGTGAGAAATTTTGCTTTAAAAGATAAAAAAGAATTTAATTATAATAATATACTCTTAAGTGAATATTTATTCTCAAATAAAAATAATTTAAGAAAAAAATTACACCGTATTTTTAGGACTTGTTCTCATTGTTATTGACTCACATGTCTTATCCTAATTCTATCTATATAGAGGATTTTATTTTATTTCTCTCAAATATATTTCTTAATCTTAAATTCAAATTTTAATTTGATTTAACTAGCTAATTTTTTTCCAATCATCTCAAATCAATTCTTTTATCTTTATCTGTATACTTGATATTCTTAATCACATATCTATCATTTTCATCTGTATTTATAAATTGAATTTTAATATTTTCTTAAAATATCAATAATTAAAAATAACCAAAAATCTCACCGAACACATTTTCGATTAACACATGCTTTATTTCAATTGTGCATTCCTTAAACTTATCACTTTTAAGTGCATTTCCATGAAGCTATTTTTTTTTTCAATTAAATTTTGAAATGATAAAAGGAATTCAAAACTTGTATTTATTCTGTTTTATTTAAATTTATAGAAAAAGAGTTTTTTCATCTGTATTTACAGAAAATATTTAATATGACTTATCATGTACACATAAGTATCCATCATCATCTTATCTTATATTGTTGAAAAGAAACTATTCATGATATGAAGTTCAGATTTATATGTGGATTTTTAAATTTAACATTGAGTTAACATTTTGCTAACAAAATTCATTATTTCCCTTTTTTTTTTCAATTCTATAGTACTAATTCATTCAATTTCTACACACATAAAAAAAAAATTCAGTCAATTTCAGTTTGTAACGGATTTAAGAAAATAGCCTATGTATATATCGTTTTAATTTTCATCTACTGTATAGTAATTTTATATTTAGTAAAAAAACATCTTTAAAGTAAAAAATAGAATAAGCAATAACAATTTTCCTATAATAAACAGACCCAAATTTACATTACATCCTATATAACAATGAGACAGAAACAGACCCAAAAACGTAACCCAACCCGGAATCTGTCTAACCACCCTAAAGATCCGGCGGCGAGCCCCAAAACCAAACCCTTCTTAAAGGAGAATCCAAAATTCAATTCCAACACATAAAATTTCAAGTCCGAGGTTGCCTATAAAAACCACTTTGGACCCCCTTCGCTCATTGCAGCCTCAAGAATCCACACAAACTCAGGGTAGGGCAGAGAGAGAGAGAGAGAGAGAGAGAGAGAGAGAGAATGGGAGGGTGGGCTATCGCGGTGCATGGTGGCGCTGGTGTCGACCCTAATCTCCCACTCGAGCGCCAAGAAGAAGCGAAACAACTTCTCACGCGCTGTCTCAATCTTGGAATCTCTGCTCTAAATTCTAATCTTCCCGCCATAGATGTCGTCGAACTTGTGGTACATTTACCTCGTACCCACACGCACACTTTTAATAATTGTGTCCCCAAATCTCCGCACCCTACTCACATTTTTTTTTTATCGGTAGTAATGAACCGTGCCAAGATTTTTTTTTTTCTGTTCGATTAAATGAGCTTAAACTCTCTTTTGACACACCCTTACACATTTTAATCTTTAAAATTACGAAAAAAAAGAAGAGATAATACTACCCGTTATCATGCATGGCTCGTTTCGTATGAATGTGTTTTTGTGAATCATCCGTGTTTCTTTCGTTAATAATAATAATTTAATTGTTCCCAGGAGATGGGGGTTGTTTAAAAATTAGTTTTTTTTTTTTTTGTTTTCTTAGATTTGAGAAGTGTCTGTGACAGGTGAGGGAATTGGAAACGGATCCGCTGTTCAATTCGGGCCGTGGATCTGCCCTGACAGAAAAAGGAACGGTGGAGATGGAGGCTAGCATCATGGATGGTCCAAAACGACGATGCGGCGCCGTTTCGGGTCTTACCACCGTTAAGAACCCGATCTCGCTTGCTCGTTTGGTTATGGACAAATCCCCGCATTCCTACCTCGCCTTCTCCGGCGCCGAAGAATTTGCTAGGCAACAGGTTTGTAAATTGTAGTTGTAATTCCAACGTGTTTTTTTTTAAGTAAATGGCGTAAACCAAAACAAACTTTGATTTTGCATTTCTTCTTATTCGCCAACCAGGGTAATGTTACAATGTTTGGAATAAGAAAGTTCCTATTAAAGGATATCTTAATGACAAATGGTATTAAACAATTAAAAGTAATAGCATTATTCTTATAATCATTTTTTCAAATTACTCCACAATTAAAAGTAGTTGTTTATTTCATCTCACAAGTCACAACCTTCTATTTTCTTTTTATCCCTCTCTTTTAATTTGTGAAAATAATTGTTAAAATAATTTTTTTAATAATAAAATATTTTTTTTGAAAATAGAGTTTAATTTTGATATATTATTGATTATATTAAATATAATTGTTAATTTTTTTTACATGAATTGTTAAATTAATTATTAAAAAACTAACAAATCTATTGACATTTTATGATTAAATGGTATCCTAAATTAGTAAAATCTATTTATGTTGTATATGCAAGTTAAAATTTAAAAATTATAACATTTGGCATTCAAAGTGGTTTTTCAGAGGAAAAAGATCTGACATTTTTTTACTAATATTTTGTTTGCATTTTGCCATTTGTAACTCCATAATAAATTAAAGAAGCCTGATCTAAGCGAATTCACATGAGTCATGACACTACCTATCTTTTTTTCTTCTTTTTTACTTATAGTTGTGAAGACTACATTCGCCAACGTGTGCAAATCTATGAATTTAATAATAGTAGCATTTTAATATCTGATAATTAAATCATAGCGGTTGGATTTTTTAACAGGGTGTGGAGGTTGTGGACAACGAGTACTTTATCACACCTGACAACGTTGGCATGCTCAAGCTGGCAAAGGAAGCAAACACAATCCTGGTACGTAACCAGAGATCCTTTGTTCGAAATTGGAGTAATTAATTAATGGATTTTACCGAACACTGTCAATTAAAAAATAAAATAAAAAATTGTAAGTAAATGATAAGAGAATTAAAAAAAATTATGAGAAACATAATTTTGTATCTTTCAATAAAAAATTACGTTTAATTTCTCAATTAATTTAGAAATGAAGTGTAGATACTTTTTTTATAGTACTTTGGTGTATTTGTTAGTATTTTTTTAACTAATATATAAGAAAAAATATTTTTATTCAATGATATCATTTTAAAATATTTATGATTTAATTCTAATTTTATTTTTAATGATTTTTTTGTCACGTGTGTGATGATGATGCAGTTTGATTACCGAATCCCAACATCGGGGTACGAGACGTGCGGATCCGGTGTGGAGAGTCCACTGCAAATGAATGGACTCCCAATAAGCGTGTACGCGCCCGAAACCGTTGGGTGCGTGGTGGTTGACCGGGAGGGCCGGTGCGCGGCAGCAACATCCACGGGAGGGCTGATGAACAAAATGACCGGGCGCATCGGTGATTCGCCGCTGATAGGCGCCGGGACCTACGCGTGCGACGTGTGCGGCGTATCGTGCACGGGTGAAGGCGAGGCCATCATACGTGGCACGCTGGCGCGTGAGGTGGCAGCGGTGATGGAATACAAAGGCTTGAAGCTTCAAGAAGCCGTGGATTTTGTGATCAAGCACCGTCTCGATGAAGGGATGGCTGGTCTCATTGCTGTGTCCAACGCTGGGGAAGTGGCTTATGGTTTCAATTGCAATGGCATGTTTAGGGGCTGTGCCACTGAAAATGGCTTCATGGAGGTCGGAATCTGGGAATAGCTTCATTATTTTCCTTCATGGTTGTTTCGATGCAACTTTTGGATTTCTGTACCATGTTCCACTGTAGTGTAGGGTCTTTCTGCTGGTGCCCGATTTAGATAAAAAATGGTAACCTTGTTTCTAAGAATTAGAAAAAAATGTGAAATAATAATATGGTAACTTTGTTGTCTTTCTCTTAAATAAAGACTTGTGGTAGACCCTCAACAAACCCGTGTACCTTTTTACTATCACTTACTTAACTTCCTTCTCTTTTTCTTCAATTCTTATATTATTTGCAAGGATCTTAATGTGTACAAATTGTTAATAATTAGTAGCATTTTATTAATCAGTTTCTTTGAATATTAATTAAAGAATTAAAAGAAAAAAATAATTATTGAGATGATATTTATTATTGAGATTATAGGATAACATAAAATAAATCATAAATAATATAATTTTATGCATCACAGTAAAAATATTTCTTGTTTTTTGTTTTTTAACTAACTAATGCTATAAGGATATTTTAATATTTATCTTATTATTATTGAGACTTGTGAGTTGACTATTGAGAGGTTCTTATGTGTTGTGTCCAACCTAACTACCGAAGGTTCTAGCTAGTAATGCATGGGCATGCCATAGCAAAGAGACAGAAATAAAGAGACTAAAGACAAATTGGTAAAAAAATATGATAAATGATACAACGTGGTAAAAGAAAAAAAGTATATAAAAAATAAAAGATGTCAAATAAGTATTTGTAAAAATATTTATAATCATGTAATTCTTAATAAATTTTAATTAATAATAGAAATGTGTTAAAAAAACTTATTACTATAATAGCCTTCGATTATAAAGTAACACGAGTGTCTGTATATCATTCTTCCTTGTAAATTTCTTAAAAGCTTATAATAGGGTGCCAATAAAATAAAATACTGACTTGGTGGTGTTGTACCAAGAAAAACCTAATAAATGTAATAGGTGTTGGGGTTAAGCTGACGATGACTGGCGTTCAAAGAACATGACAAATATATAGCCAAATTCTAATATACTGCTGATATAAGAAGGTACTAATATACTATCAAGAAAAATGCTAGAGTACAATAATTAAAAAAATTTGGAGTGATTGACCCTTTTGGTGATCTAGGAATATGGGTCTGTTTTAAAATAGATAATTATATGGGTCTGTTTTTTTTTTTTCCATCAAAGAACAGGTGAATCGTTAATTTTGGGTAACTGTTTTATTTTCATAAAGAGATGGAGAATGTGACATTCATGTAAGCAAATAATTTCATTTTTTGTATTTTTCAATTGTACCAATTTCATTAATAAAGCTGCAATTATTTGACAACAAGAACCTCGTATTTGAACTGGTGTTAAGAACAGCTAAATGCAGTTACTGCGTCTGACGGAAGCAACAAAATGAAATTGTTGTATCATCTCGCCTAGGAATTCTTACTTAGAATCCATTTTATGTTGGAAAAGTTTAAAGCCTTTACTTCTTTCCAAATTAATTTTATTTACCACAATTAATTTTAAGAATCCAAACTCTAATCGACGTGATTATTTTGGAATCCAATTATTTTATCAAAACTGTTTTAATGGAAACAAATATATATTCGGCAATCGAAAGATACACAAGATTTGTTTTAAATAAGTTGAATTAAGCACATATCTTTTCATTTTATAAATATTTTTAAGATTTATGTAAAATCATTTTATAGCCTTTTCCCTCAAATTACTTTCTTTATAAATTTATTTAAATACAAAACAAGCTAATAAAATTTATTTAATATATGTTATGGACACAAAAGTTTATTTTTATGAAGTATCACATGACATTCTATTGCAAGTTTGCAACATGCAAGAGAAAGAAAAGTAGTTGAACTAATAATTCTTTTTTGTTGGTTCTTGTTGTGCGACGAAACTGCTGATTGACATGACATTTTATCGCACAAAATTGATGAGCCGACAATTTGCTTTTGTTGGTTCCTACTATGATGCTAATGTGGAAAGATATGTTATCAAATTTTTAGTATAATCTGATTTTTGATCAAAACAGGGATCCATGCTGATAATCAATTTTATAATAAACACATTTTAAAAATAAATTTGTAAAAAAGATCCAAAAGAGTCGATCACTAAAAAGAAATGACAGCATTAGCAGCTTGTTTGACCCCACGGAAATACAAGAGAAAAGAAGAAACAATGAACGAATCAAGTATACATTTCATTCAACTTATAAAATTGATTCAGGAAATCAGGAAAACTAAATGATTAAAATTAGTGGTATTAAATTAATGTTTTATACATAAAAAATTGAATAATAATGTTATCTCTTTTAATTTGAGATGTATTTTGAAATGTGTATAAAAAAATAATAAAAATGAAAATATAAAATATTGTGTATGATACTTCGGGTGTATATCAAGAGAAACTATATTACTGTGTAAGAGAATTACCACAGTTAAAAAAGTCAAATCACTATATTTTAACTAATGCACATACTGCCAACTTTTTAAAACATTGCCAAAGTAAAATATATATATATATATATATATATATATATATATATATATATTAACAGATAAATTTTCTAAGTTATTGTTCAAATATCATTTAACAAAGAGCAAATATTAAATATACTATTTATCTAAATTATTTTTTAATACTATCGCATCACAAAAAAGTATTTTTATGCCCTAAAAAAATGTTGTATTGTAAATATATTAATTTTTATAAAAATTATGCTTATCATAATTTTAATTAGTTCACAGTGAATTTGTTTACACTTAGAGCGAATAAAAAATAAACTTTTTAAACATAATTACACTCCGATGTATGGGCAAAACTCAAAGGTGTTAATGAAAAATCCATTCTCTTTAACAAAAATGTTTTTGGAAATACTTTTAAGAGAAAAAGAGATTTGGAAGTCCGTTTAAAAGGAGTTCATCGGCAATATTGGAAAATTCTCAAACTTCTGATGTTATTTAGTTTGAGAAACAACTGCAGATTCAATATGATGAGGTGCTTGCCTAAGAGGAGATTTTGTGATTCCATTTACAATCTAGTGAGCAAGAAACCAAAGTACCCATCACAGACTTGAAAGCAGTGACAGAATCAGAATGTGCCTTCCATTTGTGCAAGATCAAGTCTTCCATGGCCTCCTCCAAGGAAGCCCTAATAACAGTTTTCTACAACATCTTTATACGTCGCATTAATTCCTTTCTGCAAAGGCATCATATCCTTCATCAATTGTAATAAATTAAAATAAATTATGACTATCTACTCTTTATATTTTTGTTGTTCTTATAAATTAAAATAAATTACTTTTTTCATATTTTCATTGTCGGGGTTAATTTTAATACAGAGCTAACTAGTTACCTATGGGACGTCGGGAGATAAGTTTTTATACTTGGGTGAACTTTATGCCATTGGCCTTCTTTGGCAACTTTTGAGTGATAGTAAGGTTATATTTAAAGGTTTAAGGAAAGTCTAATAATAGAGACAATTACACAAACGATCATTCTAAGTTCTAACTACTCATTTATTTATGTATGATATTTGACTTGATTTTAGTTTGTGAGATGACACGAGAAAGAGATATTTTTGGTAAACTTGCGTTTAAAGAGATGTTTCAAATGTAAAGAAAATTTTCCTATGTGGGTGAAGACATCAATCAATTGCGTTCAAACACTCACATTTTTTTTCTTCTGAAATATTCACATTCTTTACTTAAAAAAATTAATAACATTTGTATAATGAATATTTATATAATTATATATAAAAATATATATCATATTTTTTATATATATATATATATATATATATATATATTTAAGAAAATTTTATTTATTGTGAAATATTTATTTATTATATATTATATGATATTATTCATTTTTAATTTTTGAAGAAATTTCGATGTGGACTAGCATATTTTTTCTTAGGGAAACCTAAAAACTGTTACTGGTATAATGAGAAAAAAAGCACGCCTCCTCTTTATGCAATTAAAAAAGATAATTCAACATTGTCGTATTTGGCCTTACAAGATCTTGGAGGGCATGTTTTTGTAAATAAAATAACTTGTAATTAAATTATACTAGCCGATTGGGAAAGCCTTCTTAAAAGTAAATTTTTAGTCCCATCAGCAGATATTTAAAACGCTATTTAAGCATATGCTTAAATTTCTAATTTGATTTTCTTTGTCTTCAAAAAGACGCACTTTTTCATGCTGTACGATTCAATTTAAAAAATGGGGACCGAAGTTGGTGTACATGCACCTTTGAGTTTTAATTATCATTGGACCGTATCCAGTCCATTACCAACTATCATTAGAATAAACATGATTTAAGCTTTTTTCGAAGGCAATAGCATTATTTAAGCTTGAAACTTTATTTGTTAGATAATATGTAACATCACTGGTTGTAATTGTTTATCAAATCTTAGAATAAAGAGAATATTCCATTTCCTTAATTTTTAAAATGAAAAAGTTCTAACTATTTTTTTTTATTGTTATTAGTAAGAAGTTTTTTTAATCTTTACTGAGATTTTTTTGTTTCAATCAATTTTTTTATTTATTTATAAAATTTTAATTCAAAATATTGTTTAAGAAAATTAAGTCGTATCACTTGGATTCACAATTTGTTGGTAAAATTTTAATTTTTTTTTACTAAAAACAAATATTTTTATGGTTGAAAGTTATTAAACTAATCCAAAAAACTTTTAAAAAAATTAAAAGAGAATTGTGTTCAAAATAAATAATGTGGGTCAGGAGCAAATTTAACCCCTGGGCAAGAAAATTGTACATACTACATACGAACTTGTTTACAAGTTCATTCCCTCTCACCAAAAACTTGAAATCGGACTCATTTTGATTGAAAAATGTTTGTCGGAGCATCATCTCCACCAAATGCTTCACGTTCTTTGTTGGAGCTACTTTACTTTCCCGTCAAAATCACCGGCCTTGACATTATTATCGGAGCATTATTATATTAGAAAATTAAAATAAAATAAAAGAAATAAATGAGAAAAAAATGTAAAGCCTTCAACTAAATAATAAAACAACAATAATAAATAACATGAATCAACCATATAATATATCATACAATAAGTGTTAGAATAAAAAGGAGAAAATAGCAAAACTACTTGTTTATTAAATTACTGAACGTTGGCTTATATAGCCTTACCAGATAAGAATGAAATGGTGCAGCCCACGTCTGAAAACGTGGTAACAGTTACAAGTAAATCAAATCCTATCCTACTTAATGGGTCCTAACAAATAGGAACTAACTGAACACAACTAAGTCAAATAATAAATCCTAATAATTCCTAACAATTCCTCCCCTAAACTGATTGCTGTATGCATTCAGTTTAAATTTGGAACCTCACGAACTCCAAGCTGGACTCTTAATTTCAGGAACACATCAAGTTTCAATGATTTGGTCATAATATCAGCTACTTGATTGCTTGTGCCACAATGAATGAGCTTCACCACTTCCTTTTTTGTTAGATCCCTCAAGAAATGAAACCTTACATCTATATGTTTGCATCTTCCATGCATGACTGGATTTTTGGACAATTTAATTGTTGAGCTGTTGTCACACATAATAACAGAGCACTTGCTTTGTGAGAGCCCAATCTTCTCCAACACCTTTCTCATCCACACACATTGACAAGCACAAACAGCAGCTGCCACATACTCTGCCTCAGTGGTGGACAATGTTACTACCGGTTGCTTCTTTGATGCCCATGAGACTGCTCCACCACTCAGTAAAAATACATATCCGGATGTGCTCCTTCTATCATCAATATCTCCAGCATAATCACTATCAGTGTAAGCCACCAAGTCTTTAACATCTCCTCTCTTATAAAACACACCTAACTCCACAGTTCCCTTTAAATAACGAAGAACCCTCTTTGCTGCATGCATATGCAATTCATTGGGGCTGGCCATATACCTACTCAAGAGACATACCACATACATTAAATCAGGCCTTGTTACAGTAATGTACATGAGACTCCCAATTAATTGCTTGTAGGCAGTAGCATCAATCCTAGCACCTTCTCCTTTCTTTGACAACTTAGAACCAGGCACTATAGGATTCTTTACTGAATTGCAATTTTGCAGCCCAAACTTCTCAAGTAATTCACAAGCATATTTCTTCTGACTTAAGTAGATGCCTTCTGAATTTTGCTGAATTTCTACACCAAGGAAATATTTCATCTTCCCTAAATCTGTCATATCAAACTCAATCTTCATGGACTTCTTAAAGCTTTCAAACATGCATGCATCATTCCCAGTGAAAATTAAGTCATCAACATACAAACTCACAATTAAAATTCTTTTACCTCCTCCTGTTTTGACAAAGAGAGTGTGCTCATGATCGCATCGTTCAAATCCCTCCTTCACAAAATAGGCTTCAATTTTGCTATACCAAGCACGTGGTGCTTGCTTTAACCCATATAAAGCTTTCTTAAGCTTGTAGACCTTCTCTTCTTCACCCTTTCGAACATAACCCGGTGGTTGTTCCACATACACGTCCTCTGTCAATTCTCCGTGAAGAAATGCGCTTTTGACATCTAGTTGATACACATTCCATCCCTTTTGTGCTGCTTGAGCTAAAACCATCCGGATTGTGTCCCACCTTGCTACCGGGGCAAACACTTCGTTGTAGTCAATCCCTTGTTGCTGAGCATAGCCTTTAGCTACTAGTCGGGCTTTGAGCTTATCAACTTCACCATTCTCATTTAACTTGGTTCTAAAAACCATTTCACTCCAATCTTCTTAGCACCTTTGGGCAAAGTTGTAAGCTGCCAGGTTTCATTCTTTTTGATTGCTTCAATCTCCAAATCCATTGCCTTTCTCCATTTCTCATCTCTTTCAGCTTCTTCAAATGAGCTTGGATCTTCATGAGAGGTAAACATTGCAAAATAATCTTCATCATCAGAGATAAACATTGCAAAATAATCTTCATCTTCAGATAATCCTTCACCAGTTTCATAATCCTGCAAGTAGTTGGGTGCTCTTTGACTCCTTCCTTCAGCTGTAGCATGTACAGATGCATCTTCATTAGATGAATCACTTGATGTAGAGGTTGTTGCTTCTGCATCTTGGTCTATAACTCCTGCTGTTTCAGTACCTTCCACAACAGCTTCTTCTTCATTTTCAGAGGAGGCATCCTCACTATCATTACTACCTTCCCAAATCAACACGTCATGCTTCACTTCTTCTGCAGTCCTCCCCCAATTCCAGCCCTTATCCTCTTCAAAACTCACATCTCTGCTGACTATAATTTTTCTTGCAACTGGATCGAACAATCTATAAGCTTTAGATTCATCACTTACCCCAAGCAATACACACTGCAGGCTCTTGTCATCCAGCTTTGTTCTTTTCTGATCAGGTACATGGACATGAGTTAGGCACCCAAATACTTTAAAGTAATCTACTTTAGGTTTGATTCCACTCCACATCTCTTCTGGAGTTTTATCTTTCACTGTCAATGTAGGACTCCTGTTGAGAACATGAACTGTCCATTTTGCAGCTTCTGGCCAAAAAACCTTTGGTACTTGTTTGTCACAAAGCATGCACCGGACCATATTCATAATGGTTCGATTTTTACGCTCCGCTACGCCGTTTTGTTGTGGAGTGTAAGATGTTGTGAGTTGCCTTTTGTTGCTATTGGAGTTGGGAGTAATGGGTCCACAAATGTCAGCATGTACAAGCTGTAATTTATGGGAAGCTCTCCATTGACTCTTCTTTGGAATGACATCTCTATGTTGCTTTCCTACAAAGCATCCAGGGCAACTTTTACTTGAATCTTTGAAAAATGGAAGACCTTTCACCATCTGTTTGTGTTGCAAAGTCCTCAAACCTTTGTAACTCAAGTGTCCAAATCTACGGTGCCACAATTGTGAACTATCTTCAGTAGCTAGTTGTAGAAATGTTGAAGTCTCTTCAAGCACTACACTAGCCAGCAGCACAAACATCCGATTTGCTGTCATTTCTGTTTGCATTATCAATCCTCTTCTAGGGTGGTACAACTTGCATTTCCCATCTTGTATAAGTAAAGCTAGTCCTCTTTCTTGAAGTTGGCCTACACTCAGTAAATTATTTTTCAAATCTGGGACATAGTAAACATCAGTGACTACATGAATTGCACCATTGATCTGAAGTCTGATGTTCCCTTTGCCCAGTACTTCCATTTTTGAATCGTTGCCAAGCTTTACCGAGTGTCTGAAAGCCTCATCAATGGTAGAGAACCACTCCCTATTTCCACACATGTGATTGCTACAACCGGAGTCGAGAAACCAAGTCTCTTCTTGTTGCAAGTTGTCAGCTTCGACAAGAGACATGAGCAGCATCTCTTCTTCTTCATAAATCTCAGCATAGTTTGCACTCTCCTTCCATCTTGGGCATTCGTATTGGAAGTGTCCTAGTTTGTGGCACTTAAAGCACTCCACTGTGGCTTTGTTTGGAGACTGCCTTCCTCTGCCTCTGCCTCGACCCCGACCAAAGCCTCTACCTCTGCCTCTACCTCCATTCTGTTCTTCATGTGAGACCTTCAATGCTTGCTCATCCCTTGTGTCACCACCATGAGAATTCATTCTTTGTTCATGAACCAAAAGGCTGCTTTGAAGCTCATCTACTGTCAGTGAATCCAAGTTGTTGGACTCCTATACTGAGCACACAACATAGTCAAATCTTGAGGTCATAGATCTCAAGATCTTTTCTACAATCATAACTTGAGTTATGTTCTCACCATAAATCTTCATCTTGTTCACAATTGTAAGTGTCCGAGCAAAGTACTCTTCCACTTTTTCTCCTCCTTTCATTTGAAGGACTTCAAATTCCTTCCTCAATGCTTGTAGTTGTGCTCTCTTCACTCTGCTGGTCCCTTGATATTTCTGTTTCATTGAGTCCCAAATGCTCTTTGAACTTCCCTTGTCAAGAATAGTCTCCATGATGTTTCTATCTATGGCCTGGAAGAGATAGTTTTTCGCCTTCAGGTCTTTCAGTTTGTGATCTTCAATTGACTTCCTCTGGGCCTCTGTTGATTGAATCCCCTCAGCTACTGTAGGAATGCCTGTTTCCACCAAATGCCAATACTCTTTTAACCGAAGAAAATTCTCCATGAGCATAGCCCAATGGTCATAATGACCATCAAACTTGGGTATTGCTGGCTGCACAAAGTTGCTACTTTCAGCCGACATTTCTCAGTTTCTCACCGTCTATTTTCTCTCTTTAGGAAGCTGTAGTTCCTATTCTCACTTTATCAGGCCCCTTAATAAAGCTCTGATACCAATTTGTTAGAATAAAAAGGAGAAAATAGCAAAACTACTTGTTTATTAAATTACTGAACGTTGGCTTATATAGCCTTACAAGATAAGAATGAAATGGTGCAGCCCACGTCTGAAAACGTGGTAACAGTTACAAGTAAATCAAATCCTATCCTACTTAATGGGTCCTAACAAATAGGAACTAACTGAACACAACTAAGTCAAATAATAAATCCTAATAATTCCTAACAATAAGCACAAAGGAAAGGAAAATAATTTAAGGGAGAAATTTTTAATTAACCTGGGTTGAAGCGCATAAATACTATCTTTACAGAGAAAACGCTCCTACGAAAATTTGATTGTACTCCTCTCCCAAGATATGACAACCCATTGGTTTCAATCATGTTCAACTAAAGGATTCACGAACCTTTTGAACATAAATGCTCTTGCATATATAGACACAAATCCCGTATGCAACACCGTTGAAAATTAACTTATAAATATCAAAATAAAACATAACAAATTGAATTGATCAATTACAAAAATCTTAAAAAAATAAAAAATCTAATTTTACGTAACAAATTCTAAAATAAATAATTTATTCTATAAAATAAAATTAATATAAATAACATATTTATAAATTTTAAATTATAAAACATATATTTACTAACATATCCTTCTTCTCGTACTGCTTCTCTCCGCTAGACATTGATCCAGTTACTTCACAGAAACACAAGTTAAAGAAAATATCAAACAGAGTCACATATATGCCTTACCATAGAAGCCCAGAAAAAGTTTTTTTTCCCCTTTCTTGTATGATAAAAATTAAGCTCAGTACCTTGCTGTTTATTAATGATTTGGAGAGGGTGTGATTATGATTTCACTATCGTCCTAATTGTATACAAATTGGGTAATAATGAAGTTTTTAATTTTTTTTAATGGTATCACATTTATTCCGAACATTATTTTTTTTATAAAAGCCACTGGTATCCAATGCAGACAATCTGTTCAAACAATGTAAAATAACAATTATAAGTAATAAAGTTCTTCCTTTACTTCATCCATCCACGCATCTGGTAGTTTTACACACAAACAAATAACCTAATTTTATATATTTCCAATTATAAATTTAATATGGTACAACATGACTGAAAATGCAATATCAAATTTCAAACATAACCGCAAAATGCAAAAATTTATCCTTTTTTATATGGTCTGAGAGTTGCTGACTGGGCTCCATAACACCCTGTTTATCTTTAATTATGTGATGCATATACGGTCTAAGCCATGCTGAGCTATGATTATCCAAACAAATTACTAGTGTCGAAATTGCATTAATGCTGTCCATAAATAGCACGTCACTGTACGGTCCCGCCCAAAGTGGGCTCTTATGTCTCTCATCGTCATTTCCATTTTTATAAGAATCAACAAAGAAATGAAGACATCTCATCATAGAGTTGATAGAAAAAAGAAATATGTTCAGGCCTTGGGAAAATGTATTTTTAAAATTTTCAAATATTTTTAAAAATAATTGTCTTTGAAGTAAGTAAATCCAAAAACTCCTTAATGCTCTTAGAATGATATTTTAAGAGTCATGGGTAACATGGTTTGGTGAGGAAGGTTTTGTGTGTTATTATTATTATTATATAGAGGTAGTTAAGAGTTTTCTTAAGAAACTATGCATCAGTCACAAAATTTGTTTTTTAATATTTGATGTAATTACATATTCAAAATTTAAACTTAAAAAAATAATCTTAATCATCTCTTGATCTATATACTCAATAGTGATAATAATGTCATTTGAATCTAAAGTCTTGTGCAAATTATCCAATTTCTTACTATTAAATGAACCCGTGTGGGGGGGGGGGCACTACCCTAAATTATTAGACCCTGAGACATTCATTAGAGGTTGCAACTTGTAAATGGTGTAGGATTTTTCACTAAATGATTTTTTTTACAATTTCAATGCTTCCAAAGATATCCGAAAGATGAAACTTTAAAGAAATTAACTCTATTCTTATATATGTTCCGAATTAGCTTAATGAGCCATGCTTAATCCAAACAAGGGCTACTATAGATGAGAAAACCAAAGCCTTCTCTCACATTGTAGCTTTCAAGAGGAGCCACGCTTTCTTTGCCTACAGCCAAATATACAAAAATGCATTCTCAACAAGCTAAAACTTGCGTATGATTAATGTTAAAATTAAATTGGTAGTGATGGTGGGTGGTGGAATCGAGATAGGCACGTGCTAACCGAATGCCCAATTGAACCTGAGACATGGTGGTAAGGTGAAGTTTATCTGGCTTCAGACGCAGTCCCTTTGCATCCACACACTTGACGTTAGGTAATGTTATTCCCATTTGAGCACGCCTCACCTTCTCTATAAACTTGCCTTCCCCTGATGCAAGTGCTACCTATGTAACAATATTTTACATCCCCACAGTTATTTGTTTAATCTCCTTCATCCATCAACATACCAAACTTGGCAATGAGCATATATGATTGATATTCATGTCAAATCATAGTTTTTCAATTTGTGCATTAAAAGACATATATAGAAAAAAAAGTATGAGAGCAAATTAACCTCTGTTTCAATTTTTATTTTATCCATAAGAATAAAAAATAATTATCAGGAGATTTACAAGTATGTGTTTCATATGCTATTTGTTACCTGTGTCCAGTCTTATTTTAATATTTCATATTTTGACAGCTCATTTCGATATTGAAAAGATTAAAGACCAGTAAATTGTTTTAATGTTTTGTACAATTAAACGAACTGGTATGGATTTTTTTTTGGGTCCATAAAATGGTACGGATTATAAAAAAGTTGTTGCAAGTTGGAGCGATGGCCCATTTACTGAACTGTTGGTTGTCATGATAATTGGCGAATCATTTAAACGAACGGTCATAAATATTTCCTTTGGTATTTATAGTGTGAATATTCATTATACGTATTATTAAAATGGAACTGTAATTCAGATTAAAATACTTCAAAAATTATTTATCCATAAATATGTGTGGTGAAACAGGCTAACGGCTAAAAATTTGAATAGAATGCCTCAGGCCCTAGACTATAGGTAATCACGTTTGTTTGAAATTCGAAGAGGTGTGTCCCCTTTTTGTGTTTTCTAAGGAATTAGGTTAGCTCATAAAAAGACATAAGTGCTATCGCTCGGAATAAAAGAAATTAATCTTTTCTAATATGAATTTTTACGTGACAAATATTATTTGCTCCTGTAAAATAAATTTTGAGCTTATTGTTTAGCATTTATACTTTTTTTTTAAAAAAAATTCACATTATCTTAATATCTTATCATATGAAAGATTTACATGACAAAATCTATTGCTGACAACAAAGTCGTATATATTTGAAAGCATAAAGATGCATCACAAATTGACATGTGTGGCTATAGTTTTTTAAGGATAATAGTTATTTTAAAAATTTTCTATAAAAAAAGTAATAAAAAGGATTAATTTTTTTAGAAAAATTGCATTTAGCTTCCTAAAGCTTTTTTTTTTAATTATATAACATTCACATCTTTAATCTATTATCTATTACTCCATGTGGTTGTTATTATTATAAGACACTTTAAACATTAATCACACAAATAAATAAAAAATAATTAATTCAGCTGATTTTTTTAAAAATATTACTAATATATCAATTACATCCCTATTAATAATCATGAACTTATTATGAGTAATATGAAAATATTAAAGTCCAAGAATATTATGCATTATTATCAATAAAAAAAATACAAATACTTACAATATTTAATAAGCACAACTAATAAAAAAATATTCTATAGAAATTAAAAAGGACCATCAATCCATTTTAAAGTATTGTATCTCTTATAATAAAAACTCGAGAGAGTATTAAATGATTCACAGAAATTCTAAAATATGTTATAAAAAAAATGTCCAACCACGTATCAATTGTACAATGCTTCACTTTTTTTTTTCTTTCATTTGTTGTTCAAAATGCACGGGACCACTCTTAATTTTTTTTAGAAACACAGACATATCCTATATAACAGCAAAGGAGTATGTAGATGAAATGAAAGAAGGAGTATGTATAACTTTATTAAATCCACAAAAGGAATGAGAATAGGAGTAAAAATAGTGTGAATTTCATTTAAAAAGGCATAGAATTCTTCTTAAAAAGAAGTAATTGAATGAAAGGAGAGTTTAATTACCTGGATAACAAGGAGAGAGGGAAGGTTGAGATCGGATCGAAGGTCCATAATAAACCTCTCCATCTTATCCTTATAACCCTCAGCATCTTTTTTTCTCACCGTGTCACTTTCCCCCTGATACCAAAGCACTGCTCGAATCGTGCCACCTCCAATCGCCTGCATCGCGCGTTGTACCAACTCATCGTACAACCTCGTCCCTCGACTCCACTGTCCAATCTTGGTCCCACCCACGGCACAAGGGACAAGGCCCACCAGCCCACCAGCTCCACGGGCTTTGACAACCTCGTTCGCAAATGCCATTCCGGGCCCAACGCCACATGTCTTGCCCACATCGATGTCCGCATGCAGTGGCTCACGCGCCTCCTCCCACTCCAGGCCCGCGCTCAGCCTGAAAACCCACGGGCTGGGCCTGCACTCCTCTGGGACATCACCGTCCCATTTTCCCCCGAAAACCC
This sequence comes from Glycine max, assembly GCF_000004515.6. Taxonomy (NCBI): domain Eukaryota; kingdom Viridiplantae; phylum Streptophyta; class Magnoliopsida; order Fabales; family Fabaceae; genus Glycine; species Glycine max. The sequence goes on from NC_038250.2 coordinate 7,617,521, forward strand.
CTCCTCGTCCTGCCATGTTGCTCTGTCCTGCCAGAATAAATATGTCCCTAGAAACTGCCCCTAAACCTCCACGGGCAGCTACTACCAAAACGCACAAAAACCATGACAAGACCACAATTGAATCCATCTATTTCTTCACAATGCTACACTAATTTATCAACTTATAAAACAAAATAAAAAAATTCTTCTTCGGCTCTCATCTATGCTTGATGAGTGTGGGATAAAAAATCACTCCTAATTAGGTTTCTCGCGTGCTTCATGTGGGGCCCGCATGGAACAAAGCAAGTAATGGTGGATCATAATGTAGGCAACGGAAAATTAATTGATGTCTCCGGAGTTAGTGATGAGTGCATCTAACGTCGCTCTAATTGAGGTGTTACTTTAATTAACTTTAAATAAATCTCTGTCTTGTTGCGATTTCATAGAAGAATTTTTTTTTTTTTTGGCTACTGTGTATACAAGATAAATAGAAATGGGTACATTGTATTAGTCTATTAGATTTAGATCTTGTGTTACTGCCGTGTGTTCGTCTAACATCTGACAATCGAAGTGAATTTTCATCAGATTAGATGTAATTAGTGAGAGTGATGTACGGTTTATTATGATATTAAAAATATATAATTTAAATATATGAAAAATATGTTCAATTGACGTTTTTATTAGTTTATAGTTTATTAAAATGATTTTTTGTAAGTATATTTGTTATAATATAACAAAAATAATCACAACACTTTTGATAATATGGGCTTTACTATTCACCGTTTTTATCTTGGGTTTATCTATTTGATTTGGGCTAGGCCTGCCAACAACCCATCCACACTCTAGCCCTTTTGCTGGCAAATACATGCCCGTAGTCAGATTCCGACACTATGCTAATTGCAGCTGTTTTATCTTTCAATGAATTTGATTTTATTCCCCCATATTTGATGTTATTATTTGTTGAATTAGTATTTTTTTTATCCATATAAATCAAAAACAAGTATTGAAGTAGACGGGTTGATCCCGACATTTTATGGACCCTAGGAAAAATAATAAACAAGAGACCCTTACATGTAAGTATTTAAAATTACAAATGTATTTCGCATAAAAAAATAGACAGATAATTTTATTAAAATTGACGCAATTTAATATACTAAATTTTAGTTTAAATTTTTTTTTATAATTTAAGTTGTTTGTGTTTCTTATCTTGTTAAAAATAAATATTTGAGTTATTATAATAGATTCATGACAATGTTAATATCTTTAAAAAGGTGTGTCAGAGCGTGGTCTACTTAAAAACTCGTTTAAAATAAATTTATGAATATAACATTTTTGGAAAAAACACACTAAATCTCATACTTTTTAATCACATTTCATATTTAGTTTGATTAAGAAGACATAAAACCAGATAACAATCACAACTTATTTATAAAAAAAACATAAATAATATAAAAATTCATTACATGATTATTATTATATTAGGGGCGCGACGGCCCAGGGCCGGCACTAGACCTCCTTATTTTTATTTTTTTTGTTGAATTTGTGTAAATATTAAATAATTGTGCTATTAAGATACCATTCTATTTTATTACTTTTCTACGAGCATTTTATTTTAGTAGTTGATTTCACTGTTAGCATGTCATACTAATAATGTGCTCACATTAGACGAGCCCTTTAAGCCCAATAACAAAGCAAGGCCCAGGATCCTCATGCTATCCTCCCCCAGATTTATAAGCTACAAAAATCATATAAGATCCACACGAACGTTACATTTTTCACAGTCGTTACACACTCTAAATATTGGACTAATCTCACCCAATTGTGACAATCAAAGACAATAACTCTTATAAATCTAACTAACATCGTTATGGATGTATTTAAGATTGTATAAGGGTGATTTAGTGGGAAAATAATATGAAGAGATCAAAATAAATTAGTTTTTTTTACCGTAAGATTAGTGTGAAATATCTATCAGTTTTGTTTATGACTGATCTCTGTTGAGAAACTTCATTGGTAATCTTTTAGTGGAGTTTTTTTTTCAATCACATTTTTTCATTATAAAATTAGAATTTGAGACCTTCTTAAAAGAATCGAGTTTAAAATCACTCAAACTAAATTAATTTTATTTGTTTTTACTGAGTAAAGCTCAAGGAATAAAGATATGGCTAAACTGAGAGAAGTTCAAATGCCAAGAAAGGGATAGTAAGTGAAACTACCGTACAAAATCCTATGACCCTTTGATTTATAAGAGAAAACAAGATGGGTCTACTTCTTCCACAGTCACTGAAAATCGATCAGATTCAACCAAGATTGTAAAACAGATAGTGTCGACCAAAAGTCAATCAGATACATCAAGCAACCCTCAAACTGTTACTAAAGATGTTCCTGCTAGTTTTATCTCGCGTGACGCAAGAGGAGTAGGATCAAATACTCGCGCCACCAGGATGAAGTTGAACACGATGGAGCTAAATGAATGCTTATGGAGAATGGAGCAACTCAATAATTAGAAGAAAAAAAAAAAGTTGTCATGGGTTGGCCTACACGAGATTGACGAGGGCCTTAGATGGTTATTTTTGTCAAGGTAAGAAAAAACAACGGGCTTCATTGCTTTTTCTCGTCCATTTGATTATTTTTATTTTTTATTTTTTATTCTCATTTTTGGGATGCATATTCTGTCATGTGGTGTCCACATTTTAAAAAAATTATCTTACTTTCTCCTCTAACAAAAAGATATGTTTTTCATTTTTTATTTTTTTTCCGCTTTCAAACTTTTTTCTTTCATGTCAACCAAACAAAGGGTATTTTTTTTTTTTTTACTTTCAAACTTTTTTCTTTCATGCCAATCAAACAAAGTCTAAGAAAAATCTTACCTACTAAAATAGGTTGGAGTTGGACAATTACTTATAGACTTAGGTTTATTTATCATACTTATACTTATTAACACATTTTTGGACATATTTTTTAATGATGAAAATTTAGTTAAAATTGGACATATCAATTTAACCAATCGAACTGGAAATCAATCAAATGAATGATGTGGAAACTCAAAAAAAGCATAGCATTTCAAAATCGATAGAAAATGGTCAAGAATCAAATATACCGGTATAAAACCAACCAAAATAAGTGTAGAATCAACCTTTTATAATTTTTTATTTTTTTAAGATAAAAAATACATTCTTAAATATTTCACACAAATATCAACTATTTTCTCAACTATTACTAATTTTTATCTTATGAAACATATAATTTAATCCTTTATACTAATTAATAATTGTTTAGATCTTATTTTTATAATTTTATTGCTTAAAATACTATATAATATTAAAAAATTTAAAATCAATTCAACGTTTGAACCATTAAATCTTACATTAGTGTTTTTATTATTTCAATTTTAAAAATATTAATTAAAAATCATAAAAAAAATATAATGATACTTTTTAGTTAAGAATCTCAATCATTATTTCCAATTTCTTCTAAATTTTAACTATAACAAAGATAACGTGTAAGAAAGTATACTGTTAAATACTTCTTTATTTTAAAAAAAAAACTAGGAAAATAATATCCTTACTTTTCAAATTAAAAAATTGTTAAAAAAATTTAATTCATTTAATTAAATAAAGATGCCTAAGCCTTTGATACTATAATCCATCGTCACAAATAAAAAAAAAACTTAAAAATTCTAATTTGTACTGTAGAAAAGTCAAAATCACGTGATACGCACGATTTGTTTGAAGTCCGATGAAGGGGACGATCAGATCATAGGATGAGTTAGTTGGACACAAAAATAGTACGGGCAAAGGATGTACGTACGCATCCAATCCAAGTTCTCTGTATGATTTATTTATTTATGTTTTAAAAAATGAAATGGTTTGTGGCACGTGAGAAATTAATCGCAAAAAATTGTGAGGGTAAGTCACATGCAGCTGTTTCGCTTTGAAAAAAATGTCCACTTCAGATTTTATTTTATTTAAATACTTCAACACTTTAATGTTATTATTATTTTTTCTCTTTCGGTGGATAACAACATTTTAAAGGTTACAAGTTGAGTTTCTTTTTTCCTTAAATACTTTTTTTTTTCTTGTAATTTAATATTATTTTTGTAATTTTTTTAATTTTATTTTTACAAAATACGTTATTTTTGTTTTTTATTCTTAAAGCGTTTTAAATAATGTTCTTAACAATGAAAAATACTTTAAATAACATAAAAATACTATCTAAAATGTTTTAATAATAAAAAATAAAACAAATATATTTTAAAAAACAAATTTGTAAGGAACAAAATGAAAATAAAATCACTAATTCGTGCTCCACAAAACATGCATGACTCATAGTCAATGTCATAATTCGTGCTCACGCACATTATTGCCTACGCGCCGATTATACCTCCTGGTAATTTTTCTTTTGCTACGTATAAATGGAACATTTCTTCAAAAATTACGGTCAAGGTATTCCCCAATTACATCGATCGATTTGATCTCTTTTTCAAAGCACATATTATAAGAGATATATGCTGACGACTCTTATATAAAATTAATTGTATCCTATTCATTTTTCAATTATAAAAACAATTTATATAAACACTTATTAAATAAATATTTAATTAAATTGTTTACACAAAATTTCTAATTATTTTATGTATATACTCTCATAATACCCCATTACCACTCATATCGCACGGCCAAATTAATTGTATCCTATATGGCTTTGTTGCTTATTCAATATGCATGTATAATGTATTATCATGGACAGCTGTTATTGCTTTTGTTTTTTAATCGTGTGTGTATGGTATACGATAAAAGAAGACCTACTATCTTATTATGACCACTTTAAAATTTATGATTGAAAAATTAAAATTTTTAATATTATTAATATATTTTTCCATGATTTTCTTAAAAAGGATTATTAATTCTTTAATTGTTTCCCTTTTAATATATGTTTTTTTTTTTGTAGTTTTGTCTTCTTATTCTATTTTTCTAATTTCTTTCTTTCAACTTTTTCTCAACGGTTATTTCATTAATGGTAAGACTATGTACATTTAAGGGAACCTCTCTCCCAGGCTAAATTAAGGCCAAAATAAGTGTGTATCTAGTTAGATAATTGATTTTGGATTGGAAATGATTTTAAATATATTTTAAATGTTTCATTTCATTTTTCAAAAACCTTAAAATTAATTTCAAACTGAGATAACTTTGAATAGTTTCTGTCTTAAATTATCTTATAATGAAAGCATCCAAATATAAATCATATCATTTTTAAATCAATTTTAATCAAATTAAATTCACAAAATCAATTTGATTTAAAATAAATTTTAAGAAGACTCACTAAAACATGTACTAAATCACTAGCAGCTTTGATTTGTCACCCCCGACGAGCCACATAACCCTAACACGACTGCCATCAACATACACCACAACTGCAGGAGAAGATGGGAAGATGCACTTAGCAATCCCCATGCCATCATTTCGAGCCTCCACCCCATATTTTATAAAGAAAACAAATATCTTTTACGTTAATTATTTAGAGCAAAAAATTACATCAGTAAAAATATTTCATTATTGACCTAGCAAAATCTAATCATTTTAATTAGGGAAAGAGCTTTTCATTATTTGTTTATGGATCGTGATAAAAGGTTATAAATAAAATTTTGTTTGAGAAAGCTATTATATTTACTCCAACACGCACTTTCTCCTGTCTCACTTATTAAAAATAAATAAATTTCATTAAATTATATTAATTTCAAAAACAAAAATATTTCTTCTTCTAAACTACCTTTCACTAAAATTTGATACCAAGCATAAAAAAATCTTTAACCTTATTAAATAAAAAATATTTTTAAAAAAATTATTAAATAAGATAAAATTAGTTAAATTTTACTTATATTTAAGGGAAAAAAATAATTTTTGTTGTTGATAAATGATTCTAGAGGAGTAATATATAACAAATTCAAAAAATGAAAAATTATTTAATGGTTATTTTCAAAAAACATTTAGTCTAATATATATAATATTAATATTTTTTATAATGAAAAAAAACCCGTAATATAATGCTTACATGTTCCTAGATAAATTTAAGAAATCCACATAATTTTAAAGGTTAATAAAACAAGAACTGCAAAGTGAGGGTAATGTGGGGGAAGAAGGGTGTTAGGAGTGTGACTTTTGGGTTATGACAGGCTGGATTTTAGTGACAGGATATTAGTAGCGTTCATCCCCAGATTGTGCTACTTCAACAGTTCAACTTGTCCTTTTCTAAGACAGCTCATGGCTTACCTTTCTCTCTCTTTCTTGTTACATGTTTTTAGAAATGTCTTCTCTTTTAGTAACTTGTTTTTAACATAATTTTTAATTCATTTTAGTACAACTTTAAAAAATTAAATAAAACGAAATTTTTGAATATTACGAATTTTTTATTTAATCTTCCATTCTTAAAACTTGTTGTTAATATGTAAAAATATATGAAAATAAAAAAGTAATGTTTGATTTATAGAATTAATAAAAACGTAACAGAGGAACTGTATGAAAAATGAAAAGAATTATAAAATACTTAAATTGTTTTTTGTTACAACGAGAAATCAAATGAGAGACATAATAATTTATCTAATTTTAATGAGAAAAACAAGAATTTATATTCTTTGAAAAATGAAAACAATAGAATAAAAAAATTTAGTTAGAATTACCGATGATGTGAAATTTTGTATATTATGATTCAATTTTAAATTAATATGAATCTTAAGTTTATAATTTTTTATAATAATAATTATAAAAATTATACTTAAAATGATCAGTAATTAAAAACATTTAAACTACTACTCAAAATATAATCATTAAATTATTGAGGGTTCCTTTATAGATCCATTCCCTACTACGGAAAATGCTTCTGACTTTCTCGGTGGGTTCCTTCCTAGTTCTCAAACCTGAAAGGAGTCAAAGGACCATATCCTCAAGACAAGTTGGTATTTACACTAGTACTTCTGTTTTTTTTTCTTCTTCTTCCTGTTTTATTTGTGAGTTTAAGAAGATAATATACAGATTAAAAAGTATATTAGTATTTTATGTATGTTAAAAATTAATTTTAATTTCTCAAGATAATTTTATTATCATTATTATATTATGATAAATGTGTAAAATATTAATAAAAACTAAGTAATATTTAATAGTTTTTAATTTTTAAGTGGTAAATAAATATGAATAAAATCTTATGTCAAAGAGACATTTCCTTAAAGAATTACTTAATACATACTAGTATGAATATTTTTTACAATTCTTATGTACTTTGTATTAAAAAAAAAAAGGTAAAATTGTAAATTTGATCCCTTAGTTGTTTTTAATTTTGATTTTAGTTCTCCTTTAAATTTATTCATAGATTTAATCCCCTTTTATATCCAATCACGCCATTTTTGTCCTCCAGTCCGAATTTGGACGTTGACCGTTACAAACGAATATTGATTATCACGTGTTACGTTCTAATTCGTCCGTATATGGATGCGTCATTTTAAAGAAAATTACTTCATCCCCTCCGACACCTAGGTTCTGGAGGCTACGTTGACTCGGGACATTCGGTTCTTTGACACCGAGGTTCAGACATCCGACGTGGTTTTCGCCATCAATACCATTGTTGTCATGGTCTAGAATGCCATTGGTGAGAAAGAGCAATACCATATTCAATAAGTTCTTTTTTTTTTTTTCTGTTACTAGATTTGGACTAGTTTTTCACAATTTTCATTTTTTTTATGGTTCTTTTGCAGTTGGGGAATTTCATTCACTACATGTCCATCTTTTTTTCTGGCTTTGTTGTGGGTTTCATTGTTGTGTGGCAATTGGCTTTGGGGACTCTTGTTGTTGTCCTTATGATAGTTGTGATTTGAGGCATTCACACTGCCACCTTGGCTAAGCTCTCTGGCAAGAGCTAGGAAGCTCTTTCTCAAGCTGGCAACGTTGTGGAACATGTGAGACTTTAGAGTATAACAAAGTTAAGAAACTTTGTTAATTGCATTTTATTTGAATTGGCATTGCATTACCTATCTCATTGTTTGTGCATTGTAGACGGTTGCGCAAATCCGGGTAGTGTTAGCCTTTGTTGGGAAGTTCAGAGCATTGCAGTCTTATTCAATAGCCTTGAGGATCGCACAAAAGATTGGCTACAAAACTGAGCTTGCAAAGGGAATGAGATTGGGTGCTACTTACCTTGTTGTTTTCTGTTGTTACACATTTCTGCTATGGTATGAAGCCTATCTGGTTAGGCACCACGCCACCAACGATGTCGGAGGGGATGAAGAAATCATTTGGTTTATAAATGTAATTTTTTTTAAAATGATATATCTGTATAAAAACAAATTAAAACGTAATACATGACAGTCAACTTTCATTTTTAATGATCAACGTCCAAATCTGAGGTGGAGACAAAAAATTATGTGCCTGAATATAAAAGAGGGATTAAAATTAAAATAGGAGACAATTAGAGGATCAAATTTGTAATTTTGCAAAAAAAAAATTACTATTATAATTATATACTTTTGGAGACAATTATATATGTGGAGGATCGACTCACCCCAAAGCATTGAGCCGCAAGACTTAATGCATGAAGAGCTATATGCCATTTGGTGAGATATCGTTTTATTGAGATTGACTAACATTAAAGAATAATAGATTGATCATAGTATAATAGTTGAGTATGAGACCTTGGCTCTAGTCACATTTGATAAATAAGGATAATTCCTTTTTATCATCTTACGTTCGCACAATTTAGAATTTTGTGATGCTTTTAAAATATTTGACTGGAATCCAAACATGAATGATAACTAAATTTTTTATTTAGGAAATACTGAGCCTATGTTGGAATCTATAATTGATTAATGATTCCATTAGGTGTTAATCTTTAAACAAATTCAATCACCTACCATAAAGAGTTTGCACTCGCGGGGGTAACAAACTTACATTCAAATTTCAATCCGTGTAACTTTGATTAAATACTTTGAATAAGGTCAACAAATCATGCATAAATACTTTGGATTAATTTGAGAAAGGTCATTATTATTTTATATACTATCTCTTAACTTCGATATATACTGACCAGGACATTGAAGCTCTTGTACGTAACATCCCTGACTTAGACATTGAAATTTTTGTAGGTAAACACTCAACCATTAATGAACACAGAACACCACCATACAAAAATCAACTCATCTTTTAAAACTACAAGGTACGATATCATTTCCCTTAAGCTAACAAAGAACATATTTTAAACCTCTGACATTTATTGCTTTCTTTCAAATTTGCAAATCTAATAAACATTTATAAGACTAATTATTAAATAAGAATTGTTTCTTATGAGAAAATTGTTTTCTCTAACTAATAGTTATACATTCTTTTGTGTTATTTAAGGTATTTCCAGCCAATAATTAAAGACTATAATCTTTTCACTAATACAAAGCTCGTTGAAATAAATTTTATCTCTTTCAACAAAGCTTTTCTGTCTACGTAATTATTAATTAAACACTAATCTGCATGTTTGAAAACTCAACTATTTAATTATTTTGAGCTTTATTGGTTAGCAATATGCTCTATTTTGTGTGTGAATGTTAATTAGCAACATGCTCTTAATACACACACTTTTATTATTACCCGAAATTTATTAGATGTTACAATTATGAATTACACCCGTTTAACAAAAAGTGAGGCTTACATAAGTTTTTTTTTTGGTAGATAGACTTACATAAGTTAATCAGCCTAAATAAATTTGAGTTAATAATGATTAAGCATTTCATATTTCCTTTTTAACATACAAAATATCAACCTTCAGGGTTAATTTTAAACAATTAAAATTAATAAAAAAATCCAATACATCTCAAAGGGGAAAGTATAATAACTATTTCTTAACAATTTTCCGACTTTTAATAATGAAAATCAGTCTTAGGCATTAATATTAACGATTTCTTATTGTATTTTAACACAAAAAAAATCTAAAAGCGGCCAATTAACTTAATGTTTAATTTTAGATTTCATCTGTAACTATAAGTAGTTATCTTCCAGCAAAAACCGTCGAGTTTTAAAAGTAAAAATTTGATCTGATCACCGAAAAAAACGAACTAACTTCATTTATTTTAAAAAACTAAACAATCATTAATAATTTTTTAGAACCTAAATTGGTATGTATTTATCTTTTAAAACTAATCATATATACTTTAAAAATAGAAACAATGACTGAATAATAAAAAATATTTCCTGTTTAGTGTATAACTCTAGGAGGTTATTTAATCTAAATCAACCCGTATAATTTTTTATGCAATAAGTGAACAAAACCAATCTAGATGTCTACTCTGTTCCCTATGTCTATTTATTTTCTCTCGTCCGTTTCTTAGTACTACTCCTTGGTACTTAGTAGTACCATCATGGTTTTAAGATTCATTCATTAGTTTTTTTATTTTTTATTATCAAGGTACTGCTGGAAAATGGAGTTACCGTTCTTGTCTCGGATTTAATTAAAGATAAGATTAGATTCAGCAACGGTTCAACTAACTGTCATAGTCAATAAAGAGGAGATATTCGTTAATGGATGCGTGGATTCTCTTAGCTATTGGTTGCCTTCTTTCTTAAGATTTAAATATGTTTTTTTTTTCGGATAGGTAAGTTAATGTTTTTTGTATTTTCAAATTTTATAAATTCATTTTTTTTTATTTTAGTTTTTTAAGTTTGTATTTGTTAAAATTTGATCTTATAGGATATTTTGTTTATTTTTATGTCTGTAAATTTATATATTTTTTTTAATTTTGATTCTTATAAACATAAGTTTTTATGAACTAAAAATAAAAAATTAAAATTTTTGAAGCACTAAAACCAACAAAGATTAAAAAAAAAACTTACAAAAGCATCAAAATTAGAAAAAGTCAACTTAACGATACTAAAATTAAAAAAATAAAATAAAAATGAAAAAAATACTAATAATAGAAAACATATCATAATAATTTTAATTTAATACTATCTAATCTAATGGAGTTTAATTATAGCAACCAGCGGAAGAGGATTAGTTAATTAGTTACTGCTTTATCGATAATAATAACTAACACAGCACCGTTTGCGTGATCTTACGTGTAACCGTCAAGAGCCTCCAACTCCCACGCGTGTTGGTTTGCCAGCTGTATGCTAGTAAGTAACTGCTTCGCCAACCGGTCACATCCACCGGTCCATCCAGTCATCCTTATCGCCTTTCACATTTTTTTTATTTCTCTCCCCACTCCTCATTCTCAGAGTCATAACCAAACCACAAAACAACACACCTCGCTCACTTCTTCTTCTTCCTCCTCCTCCCTCTCTCACAATTTTTATTTTTTAATGATACTATTTTGTTATTGTTATTGATGGTATCATCATCGGGAAAAAGCAGAGAAATGGATAGGGTGAAGGGTCCATGGAGCCCAGAAGAGGACGAGGCCCTGCGGGCGCTGGTTCAGGCCCACGGGCCTCGAAACTGGTCGGTGATAAGCAAGTCCATTCCGGGGAGATCCGGGAAATCGTGCCGCTTACGGTGGTGCAACCAGCTCTCGCCGCAGGTGGCCCATCGCCCCTTCTCGCAGGAGGAGGACGAGGCCATCATCATGGCCCACGCCAAGTTCGGCAACAAGTGGGCCACCATAGCTCGCCTGCTCAACGGCCGCACCGATAACGCCGTCAAAAACCACTGGAATTCCACTCTCAAGAGAAAATCCTCCGCCGTTAGTGACGACGACGTCGTCACGCATCGTCAGCCTCTTAAAAGATCCAACAGCGTCGGCCCGGCCCACTTGAACCCTGCCAGCCCATCAGTCTCCGATTTGAGCGATCCGGGCCTTCCCGCTCTGTCAAACCCCTCACCTTCGGCCCATTACATGCCCAATCTCATGGAAACTGCTTCTTCCGCTCCCGATCCAGCCACGTCACTTAGTTTGTCTCTCCCTGGGTTCACTGTACCTCAACCAGTGTCTCCGCCGCCGCCGCCACTGCCACTGCCGGCGGAGACGGTGGAGGAGCGAGGGAAGCAAATGTTCAACGCGGAGTTCTTGAGAGTGATGCAAGAGATGATAAAAAAGGAAGTGAGGAGTTACATGTCAGGGATGGAAGAACAGAAGAATGGGTTCAGAATGCAAACCGAAGCGATTGGGAACGCGGTGGTGAAGCGCATGGGAATTAGCAACATCGAGTGAAGAAAAAGAAAACGGTGTCGTTTCGAGATTCGAATCAAGCCAACTGGCACATGAATGATGATGAATCACAAGAGTAGGAGAAAAGTGAGAACCGAGAATGGGAAACGGTGTTTTTTTTTTTTCAATTTTTTATTTTATTTTGTAGTTAACTTTAAATTTTAAGTTTAATTTCCCTTTACTTAAGGGTAAAAAATAGGTAATAATTTTGGCACTGTACAGAACCTCAGAACAGAAGTAAAGGATGATAATCAATCAAATAGTGCTTTTTCCTGTTAAACAGTAGTAATCTATATCTTCTTAGTAACAAAAGAACTACCACTTGTGCACACGTTACGCTTTCTCGAATTTTTATCAATAAAATAATCAATTTTCCTTTTGGTTTTGCGTTTCACCTTTTTGGTCTTCTTTCTTTCAGAATTCTTCCTCTTGCTCTTAGCTTTTCACATTTCGCACGGGTGCTTGTGCGTCCAATTGCACGTGCTTTCGTCCACTTTTTTTTTTTTTTTTTCAAAATCCTGAATTTACGTTTTCTTCTTCCCGCGCTACCTATACTAGCCCTACAAGTCTGAGCTACCTAGACTATGAGGTCAGACTTTCTGTGATATTTACAAATGTTACAAGAATTAACACTCATTACCTTAAACTGCTCCTTAGCATAACCAAATAGACAGCTGGTGGTGTGTAAATGGAGAGATTTCTAGCAGGTAGAAAGCAGAATGTTTATATAGGGAGGGTGTAGTGTCCTGTGAGAAGCTGTGGAGAGGGGAAGTTTTCAGGGTAAAGATGGTGGTGGCCTTTGGCCAGGGTGGAGATTGTTTATTGCAGTCCCTTAATATCTTTCTTTCTTTTCATCTTTATGTTACTGAATGTTTGTGCTAGAGGATTTTTCCTGTTGTAAGGAAATAAACATTTTCAGTTCTTATCAAACTATAAGGAAATAATATGATAAATTGTTAAATAATCTATAATGGAAGCAAATTAGAAAGATATTAGATAAAGAGATAGATTGCCTTTTCTTTTTTGTTTATTTTCTTTAACAAGGATGTAACTTAATTTATAAACAGCATGGAAGATGCTGTGGAAAAAGCATGTGACAGCAGGATCAGTGTTATTACAGAATCAGGTGGGAGTATCAGAGACCAGGATGTCATAGATTGTTGTAAAAAGTATGGTGTTTCGCTACTCTTTACCAATGTGAAGCACTATAGACACTTAGTTTTTTGCTTCGGAATAACTTCCTGCTTCCGTTATCCAAGCGGTATTGCTGAAACTTGTGCTTCCAATAGGAACCACTGAAACCTGTTTTTGAAATCAAGTGACCGTATGAGTAAGATTGTACTATCCAATTTATATAGAAAAATAAAAATTGATGTTCTGCTACTTTCTAATGTCTTATGTACATTAGGATAACGTGATGGAATAGTCTTTTGCAATGAAATGAATCAAATTAGACATTCATGTTGTAACTATTCAATTGTGCTCAGATGGAAGAAAAAAACATGTAGGGATTTTGAATGTGAGAAAGTCTATCCTTAGATTCTGTTTGGATAAGTTTCTCATAAGTGCTTACAAGGGAATAAAACAACAAGAAACAAAATAAAATAAGCTTCTTCCATAAGCTAAAACTAGCTTGTGCATATAATCTTCAAATTTTATTTTCTTGTCCTAGTGTGTATGGAAGAACTTATCCAAATAGGACCTCTTAAAGTGCTTCCTGATTTGAGAGATAGGCACATGTCAACCAGATTTGATCAGTTTGAAATGCTTCCTGATAATGTTGTGATAGATGATGGTGATCTAATTCACTTTGCTTTACTTGCTGATATTGAACTTGTAGACTTCAAAGAAGCTACTAGAGAACAAACCTGGAAACAAACTATGATTGAAGAGCTACAATCAATAGAGAAGAATCATACATGGGAACTGACAGAATTACCTCCAAAGAAGAAACCAATTGAGGTGAATTGGATCTTCTAGCTCAAACTAAACTCGAATGGATTAGTGGTCAGGCACAAAGCCAGGTTAGTGGCTAAAGGATTTCTGCTAAAGGCTAGAATAGATTACAAAGAAGTTTTTGCACCGGTGGCCAGAATTGAAACAATCAGACTATCTATGGCTCTAGCTAGCAAAAGAAATTGGTTTGTGTATCACTTAGATGTGAAATCTGCTTTCCTGAATGGATCTCTTAATGAAGATGTATATGTTACTCAACTACCTGGGTTTGAAATAAAAAGGAAAGAGAAGCTAGTCTTCAAGCTAAATAAGGCTATATATGGCCTAAAGCAAGCACCTAGATGTTGGAATCAGAAAATCAATTCATTTCTGATCAAGCATGGATTCAAACAGTGCCCAATTGAATATGGAGTGTACTACAAGGAAGAGTTTGAATCAAATTGAGTACTGATTTGCCTTTATGTAGATGACCTATTGGTGAGTGGAAGTGACTCCAAGTGGGGTTGGAAGATTCAAGGAGTTGATGAAGAACAAGTTTGAAATGACTGACCTTGGGATATTGACATATTTCCTTGGCTTGGAATTTTTGTACACTGATAAGGGAATCCTTATGCATCAAAGGAAGTATACCACTTATATGCTAAAGTGGTTCAAAATGATGGACTACAATCACACAATTACTCCTTTTGAATTAAACTTTAGGAAGGAAGACACTGAAGATGAAGAAAGGGTGAATCCTACCCACTACAAGCAACTCATTGGCTCACTAAGGTACCTTTGCAATTCAAGACTTGACCTTAGCTTTGTAGTAGGAGTAACTAGCAAGCATATGCACGAACCAAGGAAGTCACACCTCATACTTTTGATTTGTATAAAAGGAATTGTGTTGTAACACTTGATATAGAGATTTTTTTAATAATACACTACACTCTTATTAATCTCTCTTTCTCTCCAAAAACAACATTTTCTTTCATTCCTCTGTTAAAGTACAAATTGCTATTAGCCATTTCCTTCAATTGGTTCTTACACGATTGAGCAGATTAGGCCATAAAAAATCATACACAAGTTTTTGAAATCAAGAACACAAATTTTTTTGAGTTGTAATACTTTGTATGCTTTGTTTGTTTTTTTATGTTGGAAGAACATTTGTTTCAGCGTCTGGGAGTTCAGTGTGTGTTGGGTGAACCTTTACAAATTGATTTTGAATTTTTTTTGGTTAAAATTGCTTTTCACGTGAATTAATTTATGTTTAGATAATTTTTATCGATAAACTTTATTTAGTTTTTGTCACTTGTAGTTAAATTAAGATCTAGAGCAAAAATTAATTTTATCTAACAGTAAAAATATATGTATCTTTTCTAAAATCACATTTGATGGGAGAAAAATTAATTATAATACTTCATGCAATGAAACCAAACACGTTCAGTGTATATTTCATATGAAATTGGATGAAAAATAAAGGAGAGAAGAATATAAAGACAAAATCCATGTTTCTATTATATCTTATTCATTATTTAAAATATTTTTCTCAAAATCCATGTTTTTATTATATCTTATTATTTAAAATATTTATCTCAATTTATACATATGTTTTCCCCCCGCTTTTTACGCAATTAAATAAAAGCAATTTTTTTCATGTAAAATAATTTTGAAAAATATTTCACTCATCATTGTCTTCATTGCTATCTAAATCAAACATAAACAGTTCATTAGTAATTAGCGCTAAAATGGGTTAATCAGAAAAACTGTATGGTGTTGGCGTCCTTAAAAAAAAATCAGAGAAAAATGGAAAGAGTAAAAGAAGAAAAACTTGGTATTCGTCCAAAACGGTCAATGTTCTTCACAAACCCAGAGCCGAAAGATAGTTCAGCATACGGAACACAGAATAGTGCGCACAGATGCGACAAACCTCGTGCCTTGAGAAAAAAAAAATGGCTTTTGCAGGACCCATTCGACAATAATGCCAGAAAAACTTAGGCAGACCCAGACATTTATTACAACAAAGCCCTTTGCTTTTGTCCCCTTCTATCCGTCACAAAATCACAGCAATGAACAACCCCATCCCTTCTCAATCTCATTAATTCCATTCCCACTCCCAATTCTTATTCCCCTTCCCTAGAGAATAATTCAATTCGTTCGTTCCATTATAATTATTATATAAGAAAAAAATTATTTTAAAATAATTGTCCATTTAACTTTTAAACGTGATATTAACTATTTTTTATTTATATTTCTATAATATTAACGATTATTAATAATATAAAATTATTATTCTTATTTATTTATTATTTTTCAGTGCTGTATATAAAATAAATCAATATAGCAATTATTTTGAAACGAAAAAACTAATAAATATCTCTTTTTAGTCTTTCCAACCACATAATATCCAAGCGCTAAACTATTTTGCAAACCACACAAAATAACCAATTCAATTCAATTCAATTCATTAAACATTGTATCACACAGGGATTTCATACGGTATAGTAAAATTAATCAACCTAAGAATTTTCTTTTTCAAACTATAATGCTACGTCCATATTGGACAATTCATTAATTTCTCAATTTACACAACCAGCTTAGCTCAATTGCATTCAATAGCTAATAAAACCGAAAATAAAATATCGCACAAAAAGGCCAAACCTGAAACAATGCCAAAAAAGCAAAAACAAATAAAAGGAATATAAGATTGCCTCAATAATTGGGAAAACGTGAAGGAAAAGGAAAGCAAGATTTTGACATTTCTAAAAAAACTAACCAAATTAAAATTTGCCGCCAGAGACAGACAAAGTCATGTGTTTTTTTTGGTGCTAAGGAAATTATTCATCTTCTCGAAGTAACGAATAGAGAGGAGGGAGAGGGAGAGGTGGACCTCGTCCTTGCCCCAAAGAGGTTTGGGAGGCGCGTGGGGCTTGGAGAGAGGCCAGAGGTAGAGCGCGTGGAGGCGACGGAAGCCTCCGAGGGCGAGGATCAGCGATCGTAGCTGTTGCTCAGCACACCCTGTGTTTACCCACTGCTTCGTGCAGATCAGTTCCCAGAGCCTCTCGTCACGCGCCATCTTCTGCCACTGCTTGCTCACGCACCCAGCCATCGCCAACGACCGCGCGTCCACGTGCCGAAGCACCTCGGACAAAACGTTGTCGTCTAAGTACACGCTTCCGCCACGTGTCTCATCTTCCTCTTCCTTAATAATAAGCTTTGCCTTTTTCGTGTTCCTGTTATTCATCTTTGCTGTGTTGGTGATTGCAAGCGGAGAATAAGAAATAAGAAAGGCTTTTTTGTGATTGAGGAAGGTGATAATGCAATGGGATTTGTGAGTATTGTGTGAATGCGGAGATGTTTGTTCTGTGGAAACAAGTTAAATTTAGGACTTAGGAGGAGCAGCTGTTCCTGTTTCTCAAATCTGAAATGTCCTTTGATTCTTCTGCTTTTTGTTTTTTTCATACGCAGATAACATTATATTATTATTAAATATAATTTTTTTTACTACTGTCTTGCTGGTAAATATTCGTAGTAAAAAAATATTAATCCGCGTTAAGAATCGTAAACACATGCTGAATATTTTTCTACCAACATAATTTATACTCAAAGTCAGAATTTTAAAAAATATAAATAACTATCCCTTATATCAATAATATTATTACATGATGAGAAGTGTTGTAAAATTTATAAAAGATAAAACTAGCAAGAAAAAAATGGAACATTAAAGTTTAATAGTTATATTTATGAGAATTTAAAATATATTTTTAAACTATTTTTCTTCTTCGAAATCCTTTGATTCTTCTGAGTAATTGAGGAATTTGTCATGAGCTCCTGTTATTTGTTTTTATCTCCACTCTCAATGGGACCACATCAAGGGTGCTTGCCTTTTATTTTTATTTCAACTTTTGTCCTTTGCCATCAATTATTCTAGTATATTTGGCTTGAATACCGACACATATAGAAAACACTTTACAATGGGAACAGAGTTTTCAACGCTGATATGACTCATCACCCTTCGAATTAATAATTTTTTGCGTCAATTAAAAGTTACACAATAGTAGCAGTTAGTAGTTAAGCAATTTTTTGTCAAAAAAAGAGAGTAGTTAAGCAAATTGATCTACATTTTTTTTTGAACTCCAAATTGATTAATATGGTACTATGACAAGTAATTTTTAATAGAAGTCATTAAATAACAATTGTTGTTAATTTAATTATAATATACGCATAGTTAATTGTCATCTAAACAAATATTCACATGCATGGTCTAATAAAAAAATATTCCAAAATAATTTAATTAACATAAATTATAGTATAGATTTTTTATATATTATTATTCAATCACATATTATTATATATGCTAAGTTTATTATTTTTTAATAATTATTTTAAAAAGTATACTTGGAATCATTCTTTATATTGATAATACATGAAAGTTTAATAAAATACTATTGCAGTTTGAATTGGAAGTAGTTAGGTGGTTACATTTTAAATTTTAAAGAATTGAAAAACTGCAATAAGAGCTTTAAGTGACGAAGATGAATTGAAGCTGTCAGTTGTGGCACAAGTTTAGGTTCAATTTTCTTGACAAAGAATGGGAAAACAATGAATTGAACACAGTACGTAGGGAACAAAATACATGAAATTTTTAAATTTTGCAAACTAGTTCATTGGGCTATTTTATAAATATGTAACTTTTATGAACTCAATTTTAAAAATAAAATATTAAAATAAAAAAGTTAAAAACATTTTGTACATATGGCAGTATATTATTGGTTTATTCAATGAAGGTACATGAACCTCTCAACTTGTAACTTTAGGTTATTCCTCCGTTGATACAATGCATTGAAACCCCTACATTAACCAATTTTTTATTTTTATTTTTCTGGTGTTCTTATAAGCGGATTTCCATTATGGACAGTTCCTGTTGCCCTTTGGTAGGAACTAAAAGGCATGCAACCACAAAAGAAATCTAATTCAATTAATTAAATAGAATACATGAATATTATAAATTTTTTTCATACTGTATTCAAATTCCTATGTATATAAAAAAAGATATGTAATGTAGTTTGTGCTATGTGCTACTTTTTATTTCCAGAGCTAGTTCTTGTACATTTGTTGCGGGTAATTGGGCTAAATAAGGGTTAGGGGTAAACACTTAAACACAGCATGTTGGGTAAGTACCCAGTAATTTATTGTGTTTGCACAGCAAAAGAGTATTTAGATTAAAAGCAAGGCTTTGTCACGAGGAGTGCAAAGATCAAGCAGAATATTAATAAGTTGCTTAACAATAGCAACAACTAAAAAGAGATAGCAACCCTTCACGTAAGTACCCAGTAAATATTCCAACAAAATAAGTACTCAGTAAATAAAGATACACATATTATGATGGAATGTTCGGATCGGTCCATGTTCTCCTTCTACTATTCTTTTTTTTCGTTGCGGGATTTTTGGGAATTTATTTCTTAAATCTGGTCTATTTTTCTCACGTTCAATCCTCATCTCTGTCACGTTCAATAACAAACTCACATCCCTATCTCTATCTTCAAATCCACGTTCTAGTACAACTCGGTTGAGCTCTGTGATAGACAAACTCTATACATAAGATGAGGTGTTCTTAGTTTTGTATCAGGAAACCTACTTCTCTATTCATTAAAATAGATCATTTATTCAGATAGTGAGTAAGAGTATGAAAAAACAAAGTTACCTTTGGGTTCCTACTTGCGCCACTTCGTGTTTGATCTGCAATGGCTGCAGGTATGCTTGTGCTTTTTTTAGCTTCCGTTGTTTGATCTGAATATGACTTAAATTCATTTGCATGTTTAGATCAGTATGTATAGATTTTACATTTAGTATCAGAGCCTTAAAATGCCTCTGTCTTGCTTTTGTTTTGGTATTATATGGGGTAACATTGTTCTGCTATATTAAATATGAAAAGAAAAGTAGAGAAGAAAGATGAATAGTGTAATGGTTCTTTAGAATAAGATACATTATGACACGGTTGAAAGCCTAAAAAAGAAGTTTGAAAGCGTAAACTTTTATATATATATATATATTAAAATAAAATAAAGAGGAAGGAAGATTCTGGATCCTCTCCTTCTTGAAAGTGAGTTTAATATTTTAAATATTAAAAGCGTAAACTTTTTGAAAGGGTAAACTTACATATTAGTGTGTTTGAATTATTTATATGCAATATTAAACTAAATAATTTATGCACATTAAATTTAATGGTTAAGAGCCTATATGTTTTAAATATTGGATAATCATATGCATATATTATTTATTTACTTTTGAAGTTTTGTGTGTATGATTTTATGATTTTATACATGTGAAGTTATCTTGAATATTTTTATGCAATGTTATTCAATTTATTTACATTATTTATAATATTATGTAAATATTTAGTTCTTATTAAGAATTAATGTTAAGTGATTAATATAATTTAATTAATTAAAGAATAGCCACAACATCTTTAATTAATTAGGTCTATATATTAAGTATAAAAAAAATCACATTTAAAAATATTAGTTGTGATTAATCATATTTAATGTGATAAAATATACCTACGAGAATTTTGTTATGTTTATATGATTAATTAAGATAAAATATTAGATTATATTTCTTAATTTACTCACAGGAATGAAAAAATGAACATAATTTAATAGTTTTATGATAAGTATGAATCTAATTGAGTATTACCTTGGCCCACAAAGGCAAGTTTTGATCGGTGATATTTTTTTTTTGTTTTTCATCATCAATGTTGTTATTGTAATGGTGTTTTTTTTTTTTTTGAGTGTACATTGTAATGACATAGTTTATGAAATAAATACATTTAGAAATGTTATATATTAAAGTTACCCGGCAATTTATTTTTTTTGCACAGCAAAAGAGTATTTAGATTAAAAGCAAGGCTTTGTCACGAGGAGTGCAAAGATCAAGCAGAATATTAATAAGGTGCTTAACAATAGCAACAACTAAAAAGAGATAGCAACCTGCACGTAAGTACCCAGTAAATATTCCAACAAAATAAGTACCCAATAAATAAAGATACACATATTAAAGATGTTATTTACACAAGTATGAATTTGAATCTGGGTTTTTTTATTTTAGTACGAAAACAGATATTATATTTTATCTTCACCCTAACATTGACATTATATTCGTAATAAGTAATAACGTGTAATTTACATAGATAGGAAGGCAGACTCTGGAATGCTATATTTTTCTCTAATTATAACTATAGAATATAATGAAATTAAACAAGAAAATTCAGAACATTTGTCTTTTTTTATCACTTTTATGATATTTCATGTTCTCTTGAGAAGTCTCATTGCCTAAAAACAAAGGAAATCCCATCCCCTTTCAATTCCGCCTCTGTACAGCGTATAGCACGTGCATGTCTTCACCTTGATCGGGAGTAATCTTATTCTAAGAAAAATGTTTTAAAAAAACTTTCAATCAAAGTACTGTCATTGATAGCATGTTCAAATGCATAATAATCTAAGAGTTGTTTTAACCCATACTTGTTAATTTTACACAAGTCACCACTTATATATAAGAGATAAATAATGATGGGTATCTAGCGGGTAGATCAAATAATATGTGATTGATGTAATTTAAGTAATGGTCTTAAATTTAATTTTTAGTATATAATTATATTAAATGGCCTTCCACTCATCATTGCATAGAAAAGCGAAGAACGAATGTAACCGGTAATTTTTGTTCAATTTTTTTTGGTACACATGTTGTTTTTTTTATGCATAATTTTTGTTAACTTTAATCATTCGTTGGAGTGCGTGAAATGATATCTGTATATTAAAATTAGAAATGTGACATGCATTATATTGGTTATTAATATTTGTGTTGCAGTTTTTTTTTTCTATTGATGACTAGCTATTCATTTTGTTATTGAAGAGTTAGACTCCTTAATATTCAATTGAAATAACGTACAATTCTCTTCTTTTTTTGTGAAATTTGAATTATAACAATTCTTTGCGTTAGATGCACCCTGCACGCGAAGCATGCTCACTAGGTAAGCTTATGGCTTCCTTACTTTTTTCTTTTTCTTTCTCTTTCTGAAATTTTTTAGAAGTGGAAGCATACTGAGTTCTATCGATAGTTAATTAAGTGGGGCAAATTCTCAAGTTGATTAAGTCAGACCATTATTTTTAATTAATGCTTATCAAGCTAAAGTATGTACACCTCTTAGCTCACACTCTTCTACATCTGCGTCATTTAGATGAAGGAAGAAAAGAAGCTCGCATTTGATTTGGTACAAATAATTCTCTTTTTATTTAATTTAGAAGGAGTATTAAGGAAGGGAAATAAAACACATTCACTGTTATATATATACTCTTAGAATAATAAATAAGGCTCTAGGTTTTGAAACACAAATAGGATAAGTTTGTTAACATATTTTTGGTGAGACAGGTCAATTTGAGAAAGAAAGGACACTCCACGCGTGATAACATATTTAAAACATGGAAAATGCTGGAAGGTACCAAATATTTTTCGTGAAAACTACACGAACAGTTCATCAAATTCCATTTTTTTTATTTGCTTTCTTTTTCAATCAATATCTTTTTAAAAAAGGTTAACTGTCCGATATTACTGCTCGTGCTATTCGTGCAGCGAAGTTTCGTACCAAATAGCAGCTGTCTTCAAACATATGTGATCATTCCACCTTATTATAAATAATGTTATAGTTTTAAGATTAGATAATAAACCCTTACCTAATACCATGGTTGCGTGGTTATTTTAATCTATTATATATCAACATATCAATGTATTAAAGTTGAGTTGTTAATTTTCAAGTTGAAGATCGACCAGTACGCACGTCTTGTGTAATTAGAAGACTTTGCGATTTATTTCCTTTTGGGATAATATATGTAACTAGATGCCTGATAATTCTTTCGGTTCTTCAGATGTAAATAGGCAAGAACACACCCTGGTGCAGCGGTAAAGTTGTGCCTTGGTGACTTGTTGGTCATGGTTTCGAATCCGGAAACAGTCTCTTTACATATACAAGGGTAAGGCTGCGTACAACATCCCTCCCCCATACCTTCGCATAGCGAAGAGTCTCCGGGCAATGGGGTACGAAGTTTTTTTATATATATCATACACTCTTATCAATAGATTTTGCTTATAAAAGAAAACCCGTATCTGTTATTATTATTTTTACAACTTTTGTTCGAACAAATTTACAATCATCATGGCAAGAACATTCTTGTACTCTTATGCTGTTTGTTGTCTACAGTAATAAGCCTAATTTCTTCTCTCTCATTCTTGTATCTTAACAAACTTCTAAAAATCTACTATATATAGATATCCATGACCTGCAAATGCAAAAGAACAGAAAAACTTAACCAGCAAGCATCATTCTTTATAATTTTTCTAATTTCATGTGAGAAAAACAAATTTTAAACATCTTTGGTATATCTATCAATATCATATAGAAGTATATGTTTTTCAGCTATCTTGATACATTACAAACTAAAAACAACCAGCGATCCTACGGTCAAAACATAGTGATCGATACAATCTCCCCGTCAGATCAGTCCCCAGTTATAAGCATAACTCACTATTCAGATCATTACTTCTAAAACATAAGACATTAATAGCCTTTCCTGTGTTTAATTAATGTCAATACATGGTAAGGACATTCCAAGAGGTATATAAACTTCAATACATAAGAAATTCACATGCATGACGATGTACCTTTTGTTCCTTCTATTCCAAATATGCATTGCAGATGGTAGAATTTTTGCTTTTGTTGAACTTGGGTATGATCTCTAGCTGAAAGAAAGACAACAACTAAGATTCATTTAACAGATTGATATGTTAATTCAACAAATGCTCTATTAGATTGGAAATTCAATCTTTAACAACATCCTTAAGAAAAATAGTTATCTATCTGTCAACCATATCACACCTCGAGGGTAGATTTTTAAGCATAAGCACTAAAGTGGAAGACGATCGAGAAGCCTCGAAGAAATCGTGTTATTGTCTGAAATTAATGAAGATGTAGCTAGCATTTTAAGAAATTAGTTTATGACCAATTCCTCCATGACTAGGACCCGATAAAACTCGAGCCATGTGGAAGTGGTTGATGGGGACAGAAACAGGTGAACGCTGAAACGCTCGCGGTTGAGGCCTTGAGGCTTCCGCAAGCAATGATGATGTGAAGAAAATCAAGACAAGAATGAAGATAACGAGGGAGAGTGCATGGTGCTGGGTGAACAAGGTCAAACTCGGAAGATACTTCATCTCCGTTTTGTTCTCTTGATTTGGTGATCTTTGCGGCTGTTTGGAAAAGATTAAAAAACTTGGATCTATATATGATTCTCTTTCCACATTCCATGTTTAAGAAGCTATGAGTACTTCTAGCTTCTGATTCACGTGAATCGATTTTGTGTAAACAGGAAAGCAACATGCTGTTAACTACTATTTGTTTGTTCTATTTGCTAGTGACACTTACTCTAATGCGTTTAAAATTGATTATGAACTGCTTAAGCAATTTTTGAATTAAATCAGAAAATTTATACTCAAATTTATTTTAAAATTTATTTTAAACAAAATCATTTAAACATGAATATTAAAAATCAATTTTACCAATACTTATCTAAACATACGACACTTATATATTGGAGGAAATTGAAGAGGAAAGATGGAACATCTAAAAAATAACATAATCTGATTTAAGTTTTCATAATATCTTTTTAAATAAATCTTTATTTTTTAATTTCTTTCTATTTCGTTATTTATTTTTTCCTGCAGTTTTTATATCTTTTTTGTTGTAGAAAAATTGTGATAATTTCAAATAAAACCAACATCATTTATCTTATTCTTGTTATTTGTTAACATTTTGCTCTTTCGGTCCTTTAAAGTTGTAGTAGTGTTATATTTTTTATTAATTTTTTAATAATTTATTTTATAAAAAATATGTAAAAGAAAGGGCACAGGTGACAAGTTATTATCATTTATTAAAAATCTATATAATTACCGTATAAAAGTTATATAGCTAAAGTTATATGTATCTACATAAATTCCTATATATTTACACTCGTTGAGTTATATTATTTAAACACGTTTTTATAATTTTTTATTATATTAATTATCAAATTTGATTTTTAATTTTTTTTAATAATACAAAGTTGTACGAAGAAAGCAATATCTTGATAGTAATGTATATGATCATCTCGTTTAATATTCTTATTTTGTCCTAAAATATATTTCGTATATTTTGAAGATAAACTTGAGTTATATTTTAGATCATTTCAATAAAGAATATTTTTTACAATATTCATATTTTGGTATTAGATTTATATTAATATTATTTGTTTTAAAATATACATTAATTGTAATTTACATTTTAAATTATATAATTTAAATATCCATAATATTAAATTAAGAAATCAAGTCGACCTATTTTCATCAAATATTTTATAGGATTTTAATTGGATTAGATTTAATCCAAGTAAATGATAGAAGCAACATTTTCTTTTTTGAAATAGAGAACAAGACAAGCTCAAATTATGCGCTGACCCTAGGTACGGCTTCAGGGATTTGTTGGTACAAATTATAACACATTCTAGCATATTTTTTAAGCACTTCAATCTACCCAAGTAACCCATCCACTTCCAACAATAATCAAATATTTGGTTTAAGATTAAAATATCAGATAAGGATTAAGGAATATCGGATTATTTTTTCTATATTAGCTGGTATGGGGCTTTACACATTTTACTTGTGAGTATAGATGAAGATCTGGATGGGGAAGCACTTGTTTCAGAAATTTAATAACGTCACCAACTACCCTTTGATTCACACAAGTCGCAAGAACGAGTTATTCACGTTTCAGAAGCCAAAGTCACACACAGAATATTTTTTCGAGAAAAGTCACACAAAGTATATTAATTACGTACATAACATATGCCTATTTTATTAACCAGCCTGTCTGTATTCGATCACCACTTCTTTTATAAAACCAAAAATCATTATTAATTAGTAACACTCCTTGATAAGAAATATTGTTACACTAGCCTCACGAGATTGCATGACTTCAACTTGAAATAGTTGACAATTATTTATTGTCGACAACAACAATTTTTAAGGCCTCCAAAGAAACACATTGCGTTGACGTACCATTAAGCTTTTGTCTTTTAGTAAACTAGAAAACAACGGGTTATAAAAACCCAGTTTATCAATCTCATGCTTCAGAAGGGCTCATAAATTAAACATGATAATAAATTGCATCTTAATTTTCGAACACGATATGGGCTCATGTGGAGTCAATGGCTTCTTCATATAAGGTAGTCTCTCCCTTCCATTGTAATCATCGTTCCAAATTATTTTATACAGACCAATGAAATCTAATAAATAAATAAAAGAAAATAATAATTTTAAAAAATTAATCTTATTATCATTAATTTAGTTTTAGATTTTTACTTATAAAATTAATATTATACAAGATATAAGTAAAAAATATAATTATTATTACATTAAAAAATTAAAATAATTATTATTTTAAGACAATTTTTTTTTCTTGAGATGATTATTATAAGAGAAAGGGAGTATATGATAATTTAACAAATAACTTGTGAAATATATAAATATAGAAGTACTCGGGGATCAAATAGACGAAAATTAAACTAAAACAAAGATACAGAGCTTCTTGAATTAAAAAAAAGGGCATAGGGCTTGCCCTATATATGCTCAAGAAAATAGAAATTTTGGGATATGCTCTATTCAAACGTTTGACTTTAGATTGTACCAGCAAAAAAATTCGAGTGTATTGTAATGCCCCCGTGTGATCTTTTGTAATATCTTGCCGAGTGGTTTGTTAGGTTGTGCGAGAAGCTTGGGTTGATTTGGACCTTCAGAGTCAAGTGGCAATTAATTTCTTTTGCACGTGATCTATGGATGCAAGTGCTACGTCTGAATTGTGTAAATGACTTTTGTGTGCGATGAAGGGTATCCATGGAGGACAATATTTGGATACGTTCTTTTGTTCTTTTTTTGAAGTTCAATTCTAATTATTTATACTAATTTTAATACAAATCCTAACTATATAGAAGAGTGAGATAAAAAGTATAATTTTAATTGGTGATAGTATCAAAAACACCTTAAAATGTAACTAAAGTTTGTTAGTTATAAATAATTGGGAGCATGGGTCACCCAAAACATAATTAAGTGACTAAAATATGAAGTTAGTATATATTAGAAGAAATCAATCCTTAAATGAATTTTAATATTTTGAGAGATTAGTTCTTGGTTTTTAACGGAAGAATACCAATGGTTAAAAAAAAAAAAACTGTAACTGAGTTAAGCAAGTATTAGTTGCATGCATGATTGCCCCTAATTAACAACAGTGCAATCAACAATATGATCTAAGAATAACAATTGGCGCAGTATATATTCATGTCAATTGCAAATTGATAACACAATATGATTAATAAAACAATTCGAAGACCTTTTCGGATTTTCGAAATCGCCTTTCTAAAGAATAGGAGAAGATAAAAAAAGCTTGGGGGGTAGGCACGGTTGTGTTCCCTGATTATGCAACAATTTTGTAGGTGAAGATTGTATGCATATTTTGAATTACATAAAACGCAAGGGAGTTGTTATTCAAGTTTTGCGGCACTGGAAAGGTCGAAGGTCAGATTAAGCAGGGAAAATAGATTTCGTTGATTTCGTGGTCCTTCACTTCATAGTCCTCAATGGCTTAATTTCTATCTTTATGTTACCAAAATTGAGCTAGCTATGTACCAACGCACACGACGCCAGGATCATTCCTCCATAAAAGTCTTGTATTGAAAACATTTCTCATGTGAACATTCTTCCAAGTTGTAACAAAACTAAACTACAAAGCAAGCTAAAATCGGATATTGTTGAACTGTAAAGGAAGGTGATCAATGCATAGGTACATTAAGGACACATGTGAGAAGAAGAGTGAGATTTTGACTAAGAAATTAAAATCAGAGATAGATTTTTTCTTCTTCTGGCTGGTGATTCATGGTATCATAAAGTACTTTTCTCTAGATTAGAAAAGTACATAGTTTTTGCTGGCTACACTAGATATGCTTTGTTTTAATTACTTTACTAATGCATATATATAACACTAATGTTTCCGGATAGAAAAAACATTAATCATTTAATACACGCGCAACAGATAATAGGGTGTCTGCCATTTTTTTTATTAGTTATGATCTATATGGCTGTACAAAAATAATATATCTATGGCTAAAACCAATACGCTTTCCTTAGACAACATCTTAAAAAAATGATAGGGAGTGAGACTAGTTTTAATTTATTTTTCTTATATAAGTTTGAGAGGTAGGTGTAGTAATTATAAATTAAAATTTTACAACCATGTTGTGAACTGTATTTTGATTAGATCCATAAAGATTTAACTAAATAGATTAACTCGTGTTTCAAAATTTAAGAAATATGATTATGATTTTTTCCTCTTAAATACAGAGGCTCTATATTTCTACTTTCCTTATATCTGTAAAAAGACATCTTTTTTGTTATTAAAGATTTTACTTTCCTAATTTTATGAAAGAGTTCTAGTTTTCATTTTAGTTTCTCAACTATTTAGATGTAAAATCTCTTTCCTAACTGTATTAGAGTTTCTTTACATATGATATTGAGGTTTAATTCTTGGAAAAAGATTGTCTCTAACAAATTAAAATATGGGTTTATTTTACACACATAAGTATTATCTATCAGAAACAATCATACTCAATTTAGATAAAATTATTATAAATACCAAAAGTTGATGATATTACATTTTAGAAGATACTTATAAAATATCAATAATCACCAAGAACATATTACGTTAGATTATCAAAAAGAATTTTAGGGATATCTGGATCCATAATGATTGATTAAATAAACGTACTGAAATCTGAATCCATAGATAATCGGTAACTTCATGATTCTTCCTCAACTAGAACCTCTTTATTTCATAATAAAATCTTTATAACTTTAATTTGATCACATAAAATAAAATTCTAAATAAATAATATAATTATCTTATAATATTAGTCCACATTAATTATTAGAATAAAAAATTTCAAATGAGTTATTAAATTTTTAACATGATTACATATATTCAAAACTTAAATTTAAAACCATTCATTTATGGATTGATCCACACCCTTGACGGTAAATCATAACATTGGTAATAACAATATCTAATAGGAAACTACTAAGTCTCTCACATTAGGTTAGGACCTTTGAGCTCGAGTATTGTGATTGTGATCCGATAAATTTGCAAGCCTTGCTGCATCTTTTGGTGTTAAGCACACATATATCCGCGTGATTTTCATAGGAATAGCTACACCTCAGGTGCCCCAAGCACCGCCGTGAACTCAAAGGAGGTGACAGTTCAACCAAACGTGTATGTGGCTTTTCCTATGGCACCAAATTTCAGATCCACCTTGTCATTGTTTTTCAACCATCGTGACATGAAAAAATGGAACACAAGCATTAAAAAATTACAAAAAAAGTAGTGAGCATGCAAGGTGTAACAAATTGTACATAAAACCATAGAATCATAAAAACCGTGTGAAACAATGGATTCAACGTGGACATGCTAAAGCATGTTTTTATGCTAGTAGACTATATTTCACTAACCTTCCTATTACTTTTGTTTCTATTACTTTTGTTTCTATTCATTGAATAGAAAAGATCAGATTATTACTTTTGTTTCTATTCATTGAATCTGTATTAAAATACTTGTCATAGCAATTTCAATTGCAAACCGGACATCTACGTTCTGAAAATTTAACATTTTGAGTAGTAGCATCAGTGTATCGGTAACAGTGTAAAGTCAAATTTTAACAATATTGGAAGAATTCAAAGCAACCAATTCTTTCTCTGCAGGTGGAGCCTTGCGGCAAGCCGTAATTAACCCCACACAAATAAATTTTCAAATAGCTTTACACGAAATACATAAGAAGTTGGCCAAAGTCAAATCATCTTGCAGCTTTTAAGGACCCCACTTGGAAATAGCTTCACTGTCTCTGCCAGAAAATTTCTATATATAAACTATGTAGCATCTCATAGTTTAGGACACAACTCAACACAAGAGCAAAAACTTCGTACACTGTTACATTTCTTGGCTCAAAGAGAAGGAAATTAAATACTCAAAAGAATAGTACTTGTTTGGAAAAACTAAGATGCAGATGAAGAAGAGTAGTCTTTGGATTGTGATGATTATCACAGTGCTTGTGGTGTCATCGCAATTTTGTTCTGTGCATGGAAGAGTTCTTCGATCAGAGGTGTTAAAGACACCGGTAGGTGACGGTTGTGAGGATTTCAAAGGAGAAGATTCTTCTCTTGGAATGGCAACATTTGCTGTTGCTTCTAACAACTCCAGCACTCGTCAATTTGCACGAAGCTTGGCGTATAAACTAGCTTCTGGACCTAGCAAAAAAGGCCCTGGACATTAGTCTTAATTGCTTGTTACTATGGCTTAATTTCTTCCACTTTTTTTTTTCTTCTTATTTTCTTCCATTTTTGGTTCTGAAATTGTTCTTTTCTTTCTAGGTCTTTGACTCATAGATGTTGAGCCTCTATCTTTCTCTACGTTTTTTATGTTTTGTTTCTGTTTTCACTTCCTCCACATACATTAATCTTGTGTTATATATATATATATATATATGTAGAAGCTGATTGTAAAAACAACCAGTTACACTTTTCTGAATATTGGTAAGAGTAATGATATATCAACTCTCAGTTATAGTAAAAACATCTTATTGATGTGTAACTTTTAACTTTTTTCTTTCGTTTTTGTTGCATTATATAATATATCACCTTTATACTTTTCTCTCTATGTGTGGATGAACAGTACTTGACTGTCTATCGATCAATTTTGTTCCACTATTAATATTGAAGTCTTTATTATATTATACATCATGAAGGATATGCAAAGCAAGCGAGTGTTCTTTATGATCT
The DNA here is from genome assembly GCF_000004515.6 of Glycine max. NCBI lineage: Eukaryota > Viridiplantae > Streptophyta > Magnoliopsida > Fabales > Fabaceae > Glycine > Glycine max. Next base: position 7,648,566 of record NC_038250.2, read on the forward strand.
CCAACTCAACTCATAATAGGTGGTGCAGGTTGTAATTACGCTTGAAAATATTAAAAAAAAATATGAGATGAATACAATATATATTACTCTAATATCCTTTAATGTTTGGAAATATTTATATATACTAAGCCCCTCTTGTATATTACCCTGACACTCCCGATGAGGGAGATTGGTGTGAGCATTGAATTAACAATGGGGAATATTGTGTGTACATCGAAATCAAATAAATCTAAGAAAATGTCAAATATAATTTGTTCTTTCTAAAATATATAATATGTAAAAATCAATAAGTTGTGGATACGAGTGATAATGAACTCGATTTTTAATTTTGAGTTTGAGTTGTATAGATTAAAAAATATGATTAAGGAAAAAGTTCTAAAAAAATGATTGGTCAAGTTCTTAAACACATATTAATAATAAAAATAATGGATACATATTATGTACCAATAAAATGATTAAAAAAAATACATAACATCTCAAATTATATATGTACATGGTTAAAAAAAGATATGTATCAATGATGATTTATGATTGATTAATAATATAATTTTTTTTACACTAATAATGTTTATATACACACTAATAGTGTATATATCCCTTTTAAACTGTTTTTTTGTTTTGTCTCTTTAATCTCCGCCCATAAGCCTTATGATGTTAACAAAATGATTAAAATGATGTCACATGCATATATTAAAATGGGCAGTTTACTCAATTTTAAAATAAGTTTAATGATAGCTTTGATGGTTAAGTTGCTGCTCATATCATAATTTTAATTTATAGTTTTTTATCTTTAAAAGATTATAATATTTATTTTAATAAATTGTACGATAGAAATAGAAACAAAATGAAAATAAATAAAAAAGAATCCAGAGTTTGGATGAAAATTGAGTAGTCAAATTCTTTTTGGTTAGTATCTTTACTAAGCAATCTCTAACCTGGTTAAACCCACCGGAATCAAAGTCAAAGATAAAATCACAAAGTCAGGTATTGAGGATGACATTCCCCTGCGGCCATGCTTGAAAAATGAAAATGTTGACCCCGTGTAACCACTTTCTTGTGGCACGAAAGGAAGTCTATATAACATTATGTACTCTGTTAAAAAAACAATATTTATTTTATATAAAAATAAACAATCAATGGTATTTTGTTTATAAGTGAAGCTTGTGTTGACATATTGTTCACGAGTAGTTTTAAAAACTAAACCGAATTAATTAGCTGATTTCAGAGCGTGTTTGGTTATGCGTTCTCCACCCTCAAACGTGCATCTCTATTGGTCAAACGTGAAAAAATGGTCCATCAACATGTTTGGATATTCTAGTAAACATGATTCTATCTCACAAAATCGATTTTGTGGTGAAACTACTATGGGTAGCTTCTGCTTCAAGGGATAATCCATTTTTAACTTTGAATTTGGTTTTTTCTCATTTTGTCCTTCATTTTTCTCATGCTGCGTGTGTTTGTGAGTTGTGTGAGGGTTTCATTTTTTCTCTGCTTACAGAAAATTGCACTTGACACTCTGCCTACAAAAATTATACATTATCAATGAGATGGTACCGGTAATACCTTAACAGCTTACATAATTATACAAATCACATAACAAAGTTCATTACCCCATATCTTAATACCCTTCCCATTTAATAATAATCACGAACAAAGAATCAAAAAGAGCTAACAGTTTTTGCTTGCATTAGTTACAAGTCACCCCATGACTTACATGTTTGGCATATGAAAATCTAATGGAGCACTCCCTGCCTATTATGGTTTCTTCATTTGAGATGGGTCATGTTGGAGATTCAATACAGAATCAAATGAGACAATTCAAGAAAATAAATTAGTATTATTATTGTATGTTAAATTAAGTTGTTTTCTAATATGAACTATTTCTCTTATTTGTATTTTTTTTATATATATACTTTGTATTTGTAAAGAAAAATCAAGTTACTGAATTTTAAATTATATATGTATACATGGATACTAAAATCCATTTTGGTAACTATACACTCAAAATCAATTTTCTAATATCTATTATTCAAATAAAAATCACATTATAATAAGCTCGTGTTTATTTAAAATCAAATATGTAAAATCACGTTTATTCATAATCAATTTTACGTATCCTGAAAATTGGTCGATCACAAATATGGATAACTTATAAAAATTGATGAAGAAAAAATCATTCGAGAAACGGTCAAAATCATATATGAACGCGTACTAGTTAATTTAAATAGTTTTAAGAAAGCATTTTTTTGCTATTTGTTTTAATATTTGTTAAATTAAGTAAAGGCTCATTTAAGATGTATATATAAATTACTATTAACTATTTATCATAATACGATCCTTTTGCTTTTATTTTTTAACTCAATATGATCCTTTTATGTTAATTTAAAATTATACTTAATATTTTATATATTAAAATTTGATTTATTTCTGTTTTAGATCAATTTATTAAATTAAGCACAACTTATTGAAAAAATTGTAATAAAAAGGGGAGAATCTCACTAAAATTGACAAGTCAGATCTTTTCGATATATATTGCACTAATAACATCATATATAACAAACAAAAAAAACAATTTATTGATTCCATCCTCCATGATCGATCGAATATATAGCTTGGATCCCACCTTATTTTAGGTGAACCATTATATATATATGATTGTTAATACACTCCCCTGTTTGAGACATAAACTCCAATATTAGAGCTCTTGCATTGGTTTGAGTATTAAGTGCCATTTTCAAGAATCTACTCTTCTACTCCTTAGTGCTTAGGAGCAAGAAGACTTAAGCTCACTTGTACAGAAAAAAATAAAAGGTGATCAACTATTCAACTTACTGGATTAATTTCTCCTAATTTACTCCTTGTGGTTATGTTAATCTTATGGACGAATCACTTTGCACCATTTATATTAATTCTCTCACTCATACATCTATCTATCTTTCTCCTAATTGGTTAAACGCATATTCATAATGCTTTCCATGAAAGGTTGTTCGTAACAAATACCAATGCTGGTTGTTTTCAATGTCCATCCTTTTTTCTTTCTTTTTTGTTTTTTTTTTATCTTGTTGAGTTGTTGTATTCAATTGTCAAAGTTACCCACGTGTAAACGTTTAGATACATGATCATTCCTGGCAAATAGCTTTCAATTGTACCAAACTGATCCTCGTGTGTCAAATAAGTGGTACTAGCTAGGCTACTAGCATATTCAAATACGAAGTTTGCAGGTAAGTTTACTGAACATTTTAGTGTAAAGACGTATGGTGTCGAATGGTGCAAACGTTACCGACAGTTTGAATCAATTACGTGTGTTTAAATTGACAGTGATAAAATTGATTTTGAATGAAATTAGTTTTATAAAATTGATTTGTATAATTAATTTTAGTAGAAGTAGAAGTTATTCTTATTCGCTTCAATTTTATCATATGATTTTTTTATATCATAATTTTGAAAATAATCTAAATATGTAAAATTTAATTAAAATCAAAATCAACTCATTTTATCATAGTGTACCATGATTTTAAAGGTTAGTCAAACACACCTTACATTATCTCCTATCCCATCCAATTGTTTCTAACTTAATCGAGCAAGGAAGTCCATGATATATACATCATAATCATGACATTAATTAATAATCAACATACGATAATGAATCAGCATATTGAAGGTCAAAGACTGGCTGTGGCAGCATGTGAAATTGGTGAACGAGTTAGTAACGTTGAGGTTTGGGTAGCAAAATCTTCAAAGTCGAAGCATATCCGCAGCGGGCACACGCACACACCACAGTCCAAATTCTTGACTGCCTATATGTCAAAAGTGGTCCATAGAATTAGGAGGAACAGTTATCCCAACATTCAGTTTGCTTGTCAACATGTGTTGATGCAAACATAAAAGACATAGATCATACTCCGTTATTCAATCACGCTATTCAATTATAGTTTATCAGATAAATTTATTAACTTTTATGATAATTATTTTAAAAATTACATCAATAATAATTTATAATTTAATGATAATATAAAATTGTTGTATCATCATTGAACTATAAAAGTAATTAAAGTATTCTCTTTTGAGTGAAAATCTTGGTTGAGTCAAGTATAGGATCTTGATAATAAAGTTTTTTTTAAAAATATTAATATAACAAATAGGAAAAAATATTTAATTTCAATTTAATTAAGAAAAAATATTGAATTTTTTAACTGTGTTTTTTATACTTACAAAACAGTTTAATTATGATATTCAGTTAACCTAAAGGTTTTTCTGAACAAAAATTGCGTCCAAGTACTTTAGTCAAAGTTCACTCATCCGTTTTCATTCTTCCATTTTTCCCCCACCTTGGATGAGCAGTATAAGGAGAAAAAAAGAATATAATACGCGTATAATATTTTGCTTTAGACAGAGTAATTTAGTCTGAGCTAAGAGTTTAATGGTCCGTTGAATTACAATCAAAATCAATTCTTCATGACCCATATTTTAATGTAAATTAATTTAGACACACGTCTCAATTACATTTAATAGTTTGAGATCAATTCTATCAAAATAATACTGTCAAAGTTAAAAACAGACAGACTTTAATTTTGAAAAACAGTGTAAAAATATTAATTCAATTGCATGTTGTTAGGAAGTGATAAAGGAACCAAAGACAGCAGCAAAGAACATATTCACAAAGCCAGAAGCAAGGGTGCAAGTAGCGGTGCAAGAAGTAAACAAGCCTAAAAGAAGAATTACAAAACCTTGCGTACCTTAAGGATTTCGTATGAGCAGCGTGGCCATACGGGTAGTATAATCTTGCTAGAATAAGCTTTGTCTGCCAATAGGGGACAAAGATAACAAACTTTGTTATTTGTAACATTCCTGCAAGCTAAAGGACAAATTTAGTTATTAGGAAGCATTATAAATAACATTGTATATAAAGCAAGAGCAATGAGAAATATAGAATCATTTCCTTTACTCTTCTTCTTCTTCTTCTTCCTCATGGAGGCCCTAGTCCTCGAAACCAGTTCTTGAGTTACATACCCGTAACATTTAGTGCTTTCATTGAGCTCCAATGGTTGCCATACCAGCTCCAACCACCACAACCCACACCACCCGCCAAACCACCTCTCCTCATTGCTTCCTTTCCACACTACCCTCCATCAGCAACCACCTTCCATTCTATTTCAGCCAACACCTCAAATGGCGGACGCCGAACTTTCTCCCGCTAGCATGGACCGCCTCGAGGCCGCCTTAGCCAAACTTATCCTCAGTCAACTCAACCTCGCCACTGCCGTCGACACCTTGGCCACCACCATCGATGACCTTCTTCAGTGACTGAGTCTTCGCAATCCCACTCCACATTTTTCATCTTTCGTCCCTATGTAGGCATCGATACCAGCCGCCATCATATCGACTCCGTTCATGTTGACTCCACGGCTCATGCTGACTCCGCCACCCATGTCGACTCCGCTGCCCATGTCGACTCTGTCACCCACGTCGACTCCGCCGCTCATGCCGCCTTCGATTCCCATGCCGACTGGGCCTCCATGTCCTGCACCCGTGCAACCATTCCTTCCACCATTGTTGGGTCCACTTCCTATGCCTGCTCTTTATCTGCCTAATCTCGGTCTCGTTCGCACCGCCATTTCCTTCAACAAGCGCATCAACACTATTCCTCTTTATGACCATGCAACTGTTTCGAATGACAAGCCTTGGAAAAATAAAGACATGGCGCTATTTGAGATGGGACATGTGTCCTATGAGACTTCCATGGTCGTATACAAGCTCCAACCAGTTGCCTTTGCACTATGCACAACTGCTAAACAAGGTGCAATTCGCCGGAATAGACCTTGGGATCCCGGTATTGTTTTTGGAAGCCATAGTTTGAAGCCCCAACACCTTGAGGATAAGGTGTTTTTGATGGGACAGAGAATGTTAGGAAGTGATAAGGAACCAAAGACAGCAGCAGAGAACATATTCACGAAGCCAGAAGCAAGAGTGCAAGGAGAGATGCAAGAAGTAAACAAGCCCAAAAGAAAAATTACGAAATCTTCATACTTTAAGGATTTCGTATGAGCAGCGTGGCCATGCGGGTAGTATAATCTTGCTAGAATAAGCTTTGTCTGTCAATAGGGGACAAAGATAACAAACTCTGTTATTTGTAATATTCTTGCAAGCTAAAGGACAAATTCAGTTATTAGGAAGCATTATAAATAACCTTGTAAATAAAGCAAGAGCAATGAGAAATATAGAAGCACTTCCTTTACTCTTCTTCTTCTTCTTCCTCATGGAGGCCCTGGTCCTCAAAACAAGTTCTTGAGTTGCAGACCTGTAACACATGCAGAGTAGAGAAATTATTCTATTCAAAATTTCACTTGACTTAAGTTTTATGATTTTAAGTTACTTTACTAGTACTTTATATATAGAGACATTAGGATTAAACTAATTAATGAACAATAAATCAATGCCATTATTAATTGATGAGCTCTTTAAAACATTGTTGAATACCAAGAACATAAGGATAGGAAGGAAAGGCTATGAGACTTTCATGTTTCTCTCCACCTAGTAATACTCATGTAGCTATTCATTCATATAGTGAGTTTAAAATTTCATAAACTAAAAAAATAAAATTTTATTATATTAAAATATGAAAATAATTGAATTTTTTTAATATAATTAGTTTTTAATCAAATATACTGGACACTAATTGTCCAATATGCATTGTTCATATTGGTAAAAGAAATACTCTCTTTTTTCTGTCAACCAATGCATAGCATTGAAAGCCCAGAAAAAAAAAAAAAAGCAAAGGCCATATAAAACAGGCAGCCCAAGAGCGAACGCTATGGCAGTTCACTAGGGAGAAATGCTAAATGGTACGAATATGAATTTCGTAATGGAACGTGATTGGTGATTTAATTAGTATGATAGGGGATTTGAATCTTGCACTCCCATATTTATCCTACACCTCCTCTCCCCGATTTCTATTTGAAAATACCAAACTACCTTTCCCCAACCCTAACACCTTCCTATTGGTGCGAACTACTCCCGCAACGACACCTTCTTCGCCCGTGATGACAACTTTTTCTCCCACGTCTTCACCTCTTCACGACAATCTTGCAACCTCCTCCTCATGAGTCATGACACCACAAAACGTCCTCCCCCCTCCTCCTTCCTTTGTGTGTCGCCATTGAAGGTAAGAATGCAATCCAAAACATGGTGTTTTGTCTTCTGGAACGATAATTCTTGAATTTTTTTTATTTCCAACCATTATTTTGGAGACACGATTCCAAAAGCTATCTAATAACCTTATGGAATGGACATTCTAGAACATGGATTGAGTTTCATAATAGGTTTTTTGGAATACATAAAGCATTTTTTATTTTCAACCATTATTTTTTACTGTTATGGAACAGACATTTTGGAAGTTATTTTTTACTATTATGGGACACCTATTCTAAAAGCTATTTTTTAATGTTATGGAACACCTATTTCAGAATTTATTTTTTAATTTTATGGAACACCTATTTCGGAAGGCAGAAGTTACTTTTGACTGCTATGGAACATCTATTCCAAAAAATGAAAGCTATTTTTTACTATTATAGAACACTTATTCCGAAAATGATTTTTACTGTTATGAAACACTTATTTTGAAAACATATAATATGAAAAGGATAATTTAAGAATTTTAAAATTTTGGGAGACGCATGATTCGATATGAGAGGTGCAAGATTCAAATCTCTCATGCCAGATTGGTTTGGTCCAATCTACGTCAATTTGCTTAATGGTTTAACGAATCCATACTTTGTATTTTTCCTTTTTTAACTTTTACATAATTTAAGTTATGGAATAGTTTAGTAGAAAAAAAGGGTTGTAAATTGACAGTATAATTTTTTTTATATAATCATCAATTCATAATTCATTATGCATGATAAATTTGTTGATTTTTTAAAATAATTATCTTAAAATAATTCAAATAGTGATTTGTGATTGAATAATAATGTAAAATAATTTTACATTTTCAACAAATATGCATTCAACTCATAGTTTAAATGATTTCAAAGCCAGTCCAAAATAAAATCATCTTCTAAAACGGTAAAATAACTAGAAGAACTTTAATTGTTTTTTTTTTAAGAAAAAAATGAGTATAAGTGAGTTGGTCTCAAATTAAACCCGTTTAGCCAGTAATTTTTTCAAACCATGAGTAATCAAACTAAACTTGGTGGATATAAACCTTGCACGGGTTGGTTGAGTCACGCAGACCGATTCTCGAACCATGATCTATATACTCACCCCTAGCAATAATGCATGATGCATTAAATTAAATGTCTCGAGTATTGACTAATACTCATAGGTTAGGTTGAGAGACATTTGCTTTTCGAAAAAAGGAGTGAAATTTAAGAAATTCTTTAATCCAATATACTCATTTCGTTGATATGCTGAGTTAAAGGATTTTTTTTATTCAAGTTAAAATGATTTAAACCCGTGGATTTATATATGTACCAAGAAAAACCTTGCTTTTGAGGAAAGAGAAAAGAAAAAACACTATGGATACATAAACAGATATATACATGTTAAAATAAATGTCAAAATAGAAATGAACTAAAGCCCCACTAAAGATCATTATACACAAGTCCCCACTAAAGCCAATGTAAGTCCCAAATGTACTAAAAATTGATAAAGAACTCTAATATGCGTCAAATAGACTAAGGTAACATAAATATTAAGTTATGCAAGCTAATTTCAGTTAAACGTCATTGCAAGTAACATTTGAATTGCTGTAATTATTTACTTAATGTGATAATTATTTCTTTTAAAAAAAAACTCGTCTTCCAAGTGATTCATCAATATCAATTTACAATTGCTCCATATATGCTTTATATTTCTCATTTCTATTTTCTTCACATAACCACCATTTCTTATTACAATGGTTGTGCTTTTCCTCAATTTATGATCTCTATTTTCTTTGAGAACATTCTCAGCTCTCGACATAACCAGAAATTCTTATCACGATAGTCCACCAATTTCTCATTACAATGGCCCATAAGGTGCTTCATCATTTTCTTCAAACATATTTTTAACCACATTACCAGTACTCAATCTTAAATGGCATGCACAAAAGTAAGGGGAAAACAACTTTTACAGAAAATAAATGTGGGTTGAGTTCTGTTGTGTGTGTTGATAAAACACCCACAACCAGACCCATTACCAATTTACCAGTGACTTGTATAGTAAGTTTGGATTGAAGGGAAGAAAACAGAGAGGAAATAAAACAGGAATATCAATGCATTTTCTTTTGTTTGAGATAAGTTGACTTGTAGAGACAAAGTTTTAAAATTTTCTGTCCTCTCATTTTCTTCTCAATTTAAATTTAAAATTTTTCTTTCCTCTCCCATTTTCTTTCCATCAATCCAAATGGAGGGGTAGTTCCAACCTGACCATAGCACTCAATTGTGTTACTTACATATAACAAACCACACATTGGCGTCTACACTACCAAGTTCAGACGGTGAAGCTGGTTCTCGTCCAATTGATAATATTTCAGCAATTCAGCCAGAAAATCAAGATCAATATAAATGACAAAATTTGAAGATACCTGTTTTTCTCTACAATAAAGACTCTTCTAACTTCCAAATCGCTCAGATCATGATGATGACAATCACAATTCACAATTGCTTACAATTCTACTCAATCTACAGGCTCCAAATGCGATCACAAGCAAATACTATGTCTACAAGCGAATTTCAACTTGGGTCACGTACTAGTCCAAATTTGCCCTGACACTTTACATTTATGAGTTATGATCCTCTCGTTTATATATTTTTTACTTTTTTTTTCTATTCTCCACCCAGACTGTCACCAAAACTCCATGACAAAAAATTCAAAAAGTGGGATGCCTTTACCAATATCAACCACTCAATGGTCTATGCTACCTTCCTTAATCACACAAAAATACCCTAATGATATATTAATCAAAGTGTTGTTGTGAATACGGGCTAACACTGCCCTGTCACTTTGATCATCTTCAACATGGAAACTAAAATCTCTCAACAGGAGAAGGATTATGATCCAACCAGGCGTATATGATTGTAGACTTACAAGGTATAAGAAAATAAGAAGACAACTTGTAGTCAGACATGCATATGTCAGTTCAAGATTGCTACATAGGTAAGAAGTTGCAGATCACAACTTACAGAAACAACAAAACAAAGTTAAATGGGATGTTAATCAGCCAGAATCGAAGGGAGAAATAGTTGCAATTAAATAACACAAATGATTAACACAATAAACTCTAACGTGCTTGCAGAACAAAAGAAGCACCATTGGTTGGAATCTTGGCACATGGTTTGATTCAAACAAACGGCAAATAAATCAGAACATTTCAAATAGCGGCTAATCAGTAAGTTCATCTGCCCATGGAATTAAATATTATCACGGATACACTCACAACATCACCTGAAAGTAGAAAGCATAAACATAAATATTCAATAAGAATACACTCTTCTTTACACTGTCAACCGATCCTGAATTGCCATATCATTAAATTCTATGATAATTATTTTAAAAGTAAGTCATATTTAGGGTGGTATCTAATTGGTTGACCGTTGACAAAATGACTGTATCAAAATTAAATTCTTCTGATCACCACTCAGGAAATCCAGCCAAGTAAACTTCTAACCTTCAAGGAAACAGTCTTGAAAATATGAACAGGTTCAGAATAATGATTCAATCAATCTACATTTTTCTCCTAATTCGTGAGGTATCTAAATTCTAAAAGGCTACCACCACCGAAACAGAATAAAACTTAATCGGCACATAAGAGAGAAACCAACATCACTATGTAACTATTACTAACCTGAGATAAATATAGTTTCAATCGCGCACAAAATCTGAGAAGCTCAATTTATAAAACTCAACACGCAAACACTACATGATGAGAATGAAATTGATGGATTAATATTATTACCACAATTGGATGCAACAAAAACCTACACGCACACAAGAGAAAGTAACTCTACATCATCGCAGAACACACAATTAGTCGGAGACGGAGGCGGCGACGCCCTCTTCGGCGGAGGGAATCGGCGCAGCTCTGGCCTTAACGGTGTCGAGCATGCGCTTGCTGATCTCCTTGGAGTAGACCTGGAGGGTCTCAATGCCGTCGGAAGAGGAGGCAGCGGAGAAGGCCTCGTCCTCGATCTGGCGGGCGGCGGAGGAGGATTCGTCGGAGGAGAGAGTGCCGTAGCGCTTGGAGAGGACGGAGGGGGCGGAAAGGGTCTCGATCAAGCGGTTGACGACGGCGTCGCGGGTGCGCTGAGTGGGGGGCCATATGCTGAAGGATACGGCGGCGGAGGGGTCGGGCTGCGGCGGAGTGGAGGGTTGCTCGAGCGTGGTTTCCGTGTCGGACATTGTTACGAGGAAGGAGATTTGTGTGGTGTGTGTTGTGGAATAGTGGTTTTTAAAGTGCGGAAAATAAAAAGAAGAAGGATGTTTGGACCAACACGTGACCAGTGGGATGTGTTGCCTTCCAAGGAAGAAAATCTATGGGTGGGAGGCTTAACCTTTTTATCATTTAAAATCATATTTTCTTTTTCTCTCTGTTTTTTTTTAATTCAATCAATTGATATACTTTTTTTTTCTTTTTGGATATTCCCTGTCTATTTTTTGAACGAGGATAAGGATTTAATCTTTGACTAAATTATATAATTAGCCCTTAATTATAATTAAAAGTTGAATAAAATCTCTCAAATATTAAAAAATTTAATTAAATTCTTTAATGATTTAGGACATTATAATTATATTCTTTTGGACTTAAAATTAGTTTGATAAACAGAAATTAGGTAACTAGATATTTTTACGAGTTATATTTACAATAATTGATTTACATTGAGTTTATTTGCGTAAAAATATATATATTTTAATAATTAGAGAATTTGATTAAATTTTTTAATAATTAAAAAACTCAATTGAATTTTTAATTATAATTAAAAGATTAATTATATAATTAAGCAATCTTTCATAGAAGTATCATTACTTGAATACTAAGGACTTGAATATATGATACTTTTTAAGTTGTGATTGACACAAATAAGACAACAAAAAGGAGTGAAACAACACAATTTGAAATGAAGGTGTTGCCTACTGCGCTGAAGTAAATTTTCGTGCATGTGGTATAAAAAATTCATCTCATTTCATTAGATTAGGGTACACTCTTCACACCTTATCATTATCTTATTTCTTCTCTCCCACTACTTTATCACACCGCTTACCCCCACCAGAGACTATTTCTGACAAGCATGCACCCTCCGCACCGCTGTCTCGAAAAATCTAGAAACTAAGCTACTTGTTGACGATTTCCGACACTTACAAATCTTCATGGTTCTTCGACTCCTTACACCGAACACATAGTCCCCCTCGAAGAAGCAGCAATGCCTCTCTCTCCTGAGCTTGTGTGGTTCCATGGACCACACCGACATCATCTCCTAACTAATCTACTTTTTCTCCCTCTCTCCCTCCAAGAACCTTCGCCACCCAGGCGCACTTGCCCACCACGTTGCCGCCCCATCACCCATTTTGTGGAACATTCTCATCTGAGGCTACGCGGCTAGCAGTTCCCCCCTCCAAGCCTTCTCGGTGTTTCATAAAATACGAGAACGCGATGCCATGCCCAACAAACTCACCTTCTCTTTCCTTATCAAGTTTTGTGCTACGGCTTCTGCACTTTCGGAAGGGAAACAGGTGCACGCATAGGCTATTAAGTGTGGTTTGGACTCTGATGTTTACATTGGAAACAACTTGATTAACTTTTACGGGTGTTGTAAGAAGATTTGGGATGCGGGGAAGGTGTTTGACCAAATGCCCGAGAGAACAATTGTTTCTTTAAAGTTGGTTATGATTTCATATGTTGAGAGTCTTATGATTATTATTTTAGACTGTGGTGCGGAGGGTGGACCATTGTCGAAAATTGTCTTCATCAACGGTGGGTGACTAATGACAGCTTAATGAGAGAAAAGAAGAAAAATAATAGTAAGATGTGAAAGATGTACTCTAATATCATAAAATAAGATTAATTTAAAAGTTATTTTTTTAATTTATATCACACATAAGAAAATTTACTTATCCATCATAACCTATCTCTCAAATGAGATAATAAATTCTTTAACTTTTGGTAGGTAAAAAGAAGAAAAAAAGGAATAAAAAGTGTATAAAGAAAAAAGTGTGTTTGACATAAGAGAAATATGTGAAAATAAAAAAAAATTGAACACTTTTTTCTCATGATAATGATAGTTGCATATCATGTTTAATGCCGTGACTTTTTTTTTATTATTAAATCAAACATCCTTATTTTCTCCTTAAAAAAATCACTCTTATTTTCTATGTATTTCTCCTCTCAATTTTCATTTATCCTTACCATATTTCGTTTCTCACTAACTCATTCTAAAGGAAACCTATTGGTCTAAACATAGGAAATAAAGGAAAAATAGGAAATGGTGTTGTGTGTTTTAGGCAAAGAAATGACGTGTCTGGCTGAGTCAAATTGAGGAAAGAAATAAAAAAAAGTTGTACACTTTTTTTTAAAAAATCGCACAATATTGAATAGAAAAATGTTTCATATTAAAAATAATTTTATTATTGTAGTTGATAATATAGTCACAAAGATTAGTCGCGATTTCACGTGTTTATTGGCGGTAGTTTTAAACAGTCAAAAACACATAATTAATTTTCAAAAAATAATAATTAAATGTCAAAATACAATAATTGATTTTTAAATCTAACAATAGATTGTCAACAAGCTAAAATTGATTTTTCTTTTTTTCTCTCTTTCTTATGGTTTGTGTAGTCACGGTCTATTAATCATGAATCGTTGGAACAATTGCTTGTAGCAAAGCATGTTGCAACAAAAAGTTGTTCATTTTCTTATCCCTATGTGATCACCTTTGCCTCTTGTGGTTTAGACTTGTAAATTTGATCTACATGTCCCAACTAACCACATTTGTGACATTTAGCATCTAGCCTCCACCAACACTTGTTATGTGAATGACTTTTTTTTTCTAGTATGGATAGGAGGAGAAACGTGTGTGTTGCTATTTTGGTTGTTTGTTGCCTTTGTAGTTCTTGGGTTGGAAAACTCCCTCTACATATCCTTCTTGTCTTATAAGTCTTCTTTGTTCTTGTGTTTGTAGTGTGTGGTCACACCTAGATAGAGGGATGCGTTGAAAGTTCCACATGATAAGTAGTCATGAGAAAAATGAAGCATGTTAAAGTCTCACATCGAATAAGAATAGTGCCGAGATAAACTATATAAGTGAAAAGTAATCCTCAACTTACAAGTCGATTTTGTAGGGTTGAGTTAAGCTCATAAAAAATCCACTTTCTAACATAGTGCATTCACCAATTTTCACCAATCCTACTAGAGTCATGCTTGATAAATCCATTGAGTTCTCAAGAGATGCAATTGTGGCTTCAAATTTTTTAGGTACTATGAATAGAATTTTTTGAACAATTTTATCATTTGAAAAATCAATACCAAGGAGCCTTACATTGTTAACTATGTCAAGATGCTTGTCAGAGTGAGTGTTCCTTAATTGTTTCTAATTTCTTCATTCTTTGCATCTCAAATTCTCAAATCAAGTTCAACACTTGCATCTCTTTCACCTTTTCATTTCCACCATACCTTTGCTACAAAAACTCCCAAATCTCATTGGGTGGTTTGAGCGCCATTATTCTTATCAACATAGTGGATGATACTGCTCCTAATAAGCTAAGGTTGCTCTTGCCTTTGACTTTCTCTATTTTCTCTCTTTGTGATTTTTTATTTGAGCAACCATTGGATTATCGAGTAGGGGTGGAACTTCATACACATCTTCAACGGCTTCTCATAGATCACAAACATCAAGATAGGCTTCCATTCTAACAGCCCAGAGGTAATAATGTTTGTCATCAAACAATGAAAGTGAAATTGGAATGGATGAAACTTCTCGATTCATTATGGTATGTGTTTGTGTTTTAGGTATTTTGGATTGACTCACTCGATCTCACATATCCCTTGGATGAGAGCTCTAGATATCAATTTATTATTTTTTGGGGTTTATAAGAAGAAGAAAAATAATATGCCGTATCTATTATTTTATTGAAGCATCTCTATGTAAAGAGCATATAATATAACTGATACATCCCTTATTTGTAGACATAACAATATAATTGTAAATAATACAGAATCATAAACTCCTAATATCTTCTAATATTTGAAATTTAAATTTAAAATTAAACTCATGTTATTGGGAAAAAAATAAAGATCAACAAAGATAATTAATCTTTTCCAATTTCCTGAGTAATAAAAAATCATTCTCAACCAAGGAGTTCTATAACTTAATTGGTTCAATAATGCATGAATTATTATAATATATAAATCTTTGTCTCTTATGAATAAAAATAAGAATATCATTCTCATTTTGTATTATTTGCTTGGAGTTTGGAAGCTTATTTGCTGGCTGGGCGACATAAAGGAAAGAGCAGGGCAGGTATAGTTGATTGATTATATAAAAGAAAAGAATACAGCTGCAGATGGAACAAAATGAGGTCTTATCCGTCGTAT
The DNA here is from genome assembly GCF_000004515.6 of Glycine max. Classification (NCBI taxonomy): domain Eukaryota; kingdom Viridiplantae; phylum Streptophyta; class Magnoliopsida; order Fabales; family Fabaceae; genus Glycine; species Glycine max. The sequence continues at coordinate 7,664,128 of NC_038250.2, forward strand.
CCCAACTGATCACAAAATCAATTGGCATGCATATATGGGAATATTGAGAAACTGCTACAGTTCAGATCGATTGACTCGCAGAATCTTCCCTTTCATATATATATATATATATATATAATCCATGACTTTGATTGTGCAACATGCAGGTTGAAAAATTCCATGCATAATACTTTATTAAACATTTTGTTTGCTAGTGGTTTGAAAGGATAACCTTGGTGATATATCACCAATGTTGGTGATACATAAAAGAGCATATTTTTAATTGTGAGCTTGTCAATATCTCACAAATATTAAAAAGAAGACAATTAGTTCCGTTAATTACAACCTATTTTTGGTTTTTTAAAATACTTTGTCAAAAGGTCGAGTAATAAGTGTTTACGGAAAAATAATGCTGTTAACTGTATTTGGAACATATAACTTCTGTTAGCATCTTAAACTGAACTTTTACCTTCAACTTGTTGCAGTAGAAGGTTTCCTTTTATATATAGGAACATTAAATGACGCACTCAAACGATAGCATTCATTCTTTCCTCTACGGTGTGAAAATGTATAATTTCATGTGTTGGTTTACGTGGATGATCTTATGATTTTGGGAAATAACAATGTAGTCATCAAAGCCTTCCAATTACGCTTGAATACATGGTTTTATATGAAAGATCTTGGAGTGTTTTGTTGAAATATTTTTTGGATATTCAGGTGGTTTGTAACTTTATTGACATTTTCTTGTGACAACATAAATGTGCATTGGATATCCATATCCTATCTAAAGTATGATCATTTGGAAGCCAAGCATGTTTGTTTTCCAATGGACCAACATCGTCACCTACATTTGGTCGAAGGTACTCTCTCTCTCTCTCTCTCTCTCTCTCTAGATGTAAAACATTATTACAAAACTTTTATTATTTGTGTGCATAAACTTGGTCAGTTTGTTTATGCAACATCCGAAACAGGAAAATTGGAACATTACCCTACGTGTTGTACATTGTTTGAAAGGTCAAACAAACCTAGAGAAGGAATTTGTTGCATGTTGATTGTGATTCATCGCAATATCCTTAGTGTGATTTAGAATGGGTTAGTTATCATTTGACTGGGAGATCTCATAGTGAATGGTCTCCTTTCTCTCGAAAAACTAAGAATCATCAAATAGTATTGTCTTGCTCTGCTAGTTCTGCTGCACAAGCAAAATGTTAATCTATGCTACTAGTTACTACCACTTGTGAGCTAAAATTGTTGAAAAAAATCGTTGGCCCAACAAATTGTTGCCCAAATTTTAGTTTTCCTGATGCGGCTGACTTGCAAAGGTTAAGATATGATCAACCTTTATTTAGTCGATTGGAAAAAAAACTATACATCAGTCCAATTTTATTTATTTATGTTTTTATATTCATATTATACCTTTGAATTTAGAGCAAAATTAACAAAAAGTGTATTAGAAACTAGAATTTGAATTAAAAATTGAAAACTTAACTCTTTGAATCAGAGCAAAATTAACACATTGAGAGCCTTAATTTTTTAGGCAACAAAAATCTTGCTAAAGAGTAAAGAGGGTAGTCCATGTTCTGGAATATTAACAGAGAGAAATGATTCAAAACTTTAAACCTTCAAATCTCTTTGATTTATAATTTCATAATATAAAATGTGTTCTTGGCTTTTTTTAAAAAAAAAATCTCTTAATATAAAATAAGCATTGACTAATCCCCCCTGAAAACACCTAGGAAGAGTATGAAATACCCATCAAGAACCATACTTGATCGTTTGAATCTTTACAGGCTTATAGAGATGCTAGTGTTTATTGTTTAATTAGAATGAAAGAATACCCAAATAAATATGCTCAAAAGTTTAGCTATGAATGGTCAACGTAAACATAACCAATAGAGTTTCATAACAAAACGAGAAAAATATATTTAAAACCGAAGAAGTAATGCTTATAGATTGCTCTTACGCGCGTGAATTATTTTAGAAACTGGACCTTCTTTGCATGATATGACTCCAATTAGCTTTTCCTTTAAGAATTGCCCTTTTACTCTGTAGAAAACGTCCTCTAGGTAGCAACATAGCTACAAATTAACAAAAACAAGTCTGGGTCAATGGGCGCCAAAGATAGGCATGTGTTTATGTTGCAGCATGCCTTATTTCTTTGAGTGAAACACGCAATTGTGAATTTAGTATTTATGCCTCGAAATGCAATATATGTCGTGTTATAACAAGGGTTGAAAAGTAGGCCTTTTGAGCTTGTAATCACACCATTGTTTCTTTCTTGGATCCTTAACCATTCAGGACTCTAATAAACCTTTAAAAGCATGCATTGACACCAAAAAACTAACATAAATGTAGCCATTGAATCTCAAAAACATAATACATGAAAATAAGGATAGAAACACATCATTAAACAATCATGCTCAAACAACTCAAATTGTAGGAATTATCACTCACTCTCATATTACATAAGTTATGTTTTGTCATCACCAAGTGCGATCTCTCACTCATCATTGAAACAAATTCTATGGGTTCCACCTATGTTCTAGATTTTGTTGTTGGAATCATAACCAAAGGCATAGAGACCCGCATCGAGCCACAACAAAGCACTACAATCACAAGACCTGAAATTTATCCATAACAGTGGACTACAACACATTATGGTATTTCAGATATTAAAATTGCCACCACAGGCTATGACTTCATCTTATTACACCAAGTCCTAGTTTCTATCTTTAGACATTCTGTGATGCAGAGTGGGCAACTGATCTAGATAACAGGAGATATATACATGTAGATCCGGTATATTTTTTTAGAACTAGAACCACCATTTCATGGTGGTAAAAAAGGCTATCTGTGGTTATTAGATCAAGCCTTAAAGGTTGAAGCTGAGTTTCAAATCAATATAAACAGTTGAGATGATTTGAGTTCAGACTATGCTTAAGTGCATGTTTGATTTTGTGTTTACTAAGTGAGACAAATACATGATTTTTAGAAGCTACAAATGTCTTTTTGGATACAAAATAGAAGTGTTTTTGAGAGTTTTTCATAGAAATACTTAGGCACTTATGACTTATATCCAAATAGACAGTGGCTTCTCTGTTATAGGGGAATGTGGCGCGTTATAAGTTTGTTCCAAATTAGAATTCAAACACACACTAAGGAACTCAATGTCCAAACACTAATGGCAACCATACACTGCCATAATCATAGTACTATTATGTTGACATAATCCAATTCTACATATATGGACAAAAAAATATAGAGAATTCCACCAATTCTTTCAACAGCATCCAGAAATTTGTCATATTTCTAGTATATGGACCAAAGGGATGATGCACTTACAAAACCCCTCTCCTATATGATTATCATGGTTACTGTATAGTCAGAGTAGAAGCAATTCTGTTGGAATGGTTGAGTACTTGAATGTTAGCTACACTATTAGCACTGTTTATAATGTCCATGTATGCAATGAATTCAATAAAGCAAGCAAAACAATATTCTTATTGAGTACTTTTCTTTCCCTTTCCCTCTCTTCCTATCATTCAATCTTTTCACTCTTCTTATTCTTTGCTGTTCACTTTAGTTTCGGCAACTAAACTACTATTGTTGGTTACCCCACGGTATGATATGAGACTAAAGTATCATTCAAAATTTAAGGAAACATAATAATATAAATGATCTCCTAAAACATTCAAAAGATACAAAAAAGGTTGGCCTTTATCACTATCCATTAATAACACAACAAAAGGCTAATAAATATTAAACTTGTATGATATATATATATATATATATTTAATATTATTTCGACCAAAATTAAACAAGTAAAAAAACAAAACGCGTGCTAATGGTATTGTATAACGTTTTAAGAATATCTCACACTAGGGACCCCGACACCAGTCAGACAAGAATTTTCTATCCGTGCTTCTTGTCAAGTTAGAAAAGAAATTTGGAATCGATGCTAAAGAAAAAAGAGAGAAATACAAAATCGTGAAAGAACAAAAGAAAGGACACTCACCAAAGAAGAAAAAAAAAAGGCACTGTAAACATTACTATATGTTCAAAATTTACATATCCTGTATAGATTGCAATACAACATATGAAAGAAAAGAAAAAAAAAAGTGCTAACTGAAGAACAAGCTAAGTAGTACTAAGCACTAAGCATTGGCGTTTTTTTTTTTTCAGAAGCAAACAGCACTCTTCATTTCTTCCCCCCATAACATCCAATCATAGTAGACAAAATGCATGGAAAAATTTTAATTTGCTTAAAGTACCTCTACACAATAAAACCAACCTCAAACCTCAATCTTAATCTGCTCATTTTTTAAACCTTGACTCACTCAATAAATAACTAAACAACACATGACTCAACGGTTGTGGAGAGGATCTGATGCATTGGGAACCTTTCTCTTCTGTGAGAAGTAAACACCAAAAGGGTAACGTGGATTGAGGTGTTGATTCGGCTTTTCTTGTTTCTCTGTCATATTGTGTGGCTGGTAGTGCTGATCAACAACAACTGAAGGCTCTTCTTTTTCACCACAGACTATGAATGTGAGCAGAACAAAAACCATGAACCTCTTCAACCCCCCAACAAGAGAGCACTGGTGAAAGTGCATGTTTTGGTGGCTTCAGAGGAGAGGAGAGCGTGGTAACACTGATGCATACATATATTGGGTGCAGTGCAGGTTGAAAAAGTTGGAGGAATTAAAGGAAAGCAAAGGGCACTTGGAGATCTGAGATGAGAGAAAAAAGCTAATAGGCTTTGTTTGAAGGGAAAAGGTGATGCAGTGTTTTCAGGAGAGGAACATTATTTTCACAACAACTTTTTTTATTATAACAATTTCTTTTTTTATTAATAAATGTGATAGAATAAGAAGTCAGTATTGATATCTATTGAATGACATTCTGAAGCTCTGAGTAGAAATCATTTAAAAATTTACTGTACAGATTGAATTATAAGCATTTCTTTTTTTAAGAGTTCGTACTAAGTCTTCAACCACTTGTGACTACCAGATAAGTATAATGCTATTTGTAACAATTTCATCACGCTTAACATGTCATATCTGAAACTGTTATCTTTTTGTAACGTGTATAAATAATTGTTAAACTTTACTGGTATAAAAATAGATTACTACTGTGTTTCATAATGCACACACTGGAAACAAGGGGGGCACATGTTACGAGAGGACTTTTTTCTTACAACTACATGCTTTTGCTTTAATATATTCTGTGTGTTTCACGAGAAGTATTTTTCTCTCGCGCCTCTGATTTTTTTTTCTTTCTCGCTTTCAGTCCCCAAAATAAGGGTCACTCCAAGTCCAATTTCTATGGCCTATGTATTCAGATTTTGGCTCTTGTGCTTTTTCTTTATTTCCTTGTCCTGACCTTGCTTGTCGGATATGTAAAGGAGCCAAGTTTTGCTTCTTATGGCCATTTCTGCTACACACAGGACCCAGTAATCCACTGTTTGTCACCTAAATATGAGCAACTTCTTCTCTTCAACTTCCGGGTCCCTTTTGCCATAGCTGTTTTTTCCCCTTTGAAAAAATGTGAATGAATGACACAGATCCTAATACTCTCTTTTTAATATTTTATTTAGATTTAAATATGTTTTTCCTCTCTCTCTTTTAAAAAAAATAAAGCTAACACTTTTTATAAAGATTAAAATTAAAAAAAAATATAAGGACAAAATTAAAAAAAATATTAAATTATAGAGACAAAAAATATATTTAAACTTTTTATTTATTAATAATTGAAATTCATTGAAACATGCAAAGTTATAAGGAACAATTTGTTTGTAGAAAAAAAAAATAAGGAAGTGTATCTTTTTTTATCATGGTATTAGTATAAATTGATGTCTGTTAGAAATAATAACTTATTTTTATCAAAGATAAATATTTTTTAATATAATTTATTTCATATTTAATAGTTACTCAAAATTAAAATCTTAAATTACTTAATTAAGTTAAGGGATATAAATTGTTATTACTTGCATCATTATTAATATTTTGTGTGCATGAATTAGAATGAGTGTTTACATTAAAATTGATTTTAAAGTAAAGTAATTTATACTTAAATGTTTTTATTCTTAAAAATATAATGTTACGTTAGTTGTAAAACTTAATATAAAAAATTTCAAGATAAAATTAAGGGTGGGTTTGAAAACTCGTAAACAGTGAAGCTACTTGTGAAGTTTCTGTATTTTTTTTCTAATTTAATGAAAAAATATGGATATACACGAGTTGCAAACGTCACTTCAAGTAATATTAAATATGTAAATGTTTATTTAAAATCACATTGGCTAATATTTTAATGTTATTTTAGATGATACAACATAAATTTAAACACACTTAAATTTTGTCCAATTATACTATCTATTAAACAAAATAGCATAGTTTCGTAGGTTTTACTTACCTTGTTTCGTAAGTTTTAACATAAAAACATAGTTACGTAAGCTTTAATAGAAAAAAACATTGTTTGGTAAGCTTTCTTTTTATTATTAATTCAATAAATTGGAACTAATAATAAAAATAAAAAGAAAAAGTGAGGGAGAATGCGTATGTAGCATTTTTTTTTTCTTTATGGTTATGGTATGCGTAACACTAGCAGGCTAGCATGTCACTGTCTGAGCTCAGCCATCATCCATAATTGCCCTCTCATTCTTTCAAGGGCTTTTTATTTTAGTTTCAAATTGTTTTTCTATTGCATGGCATATATGTATTGGCATGCAAACGCAATTACTCGTATGTTGCAGACTCTTTTTAAAGTAAGTATTTGTTTAATGTGAGTATTACCATAGTGAAAATAAATAATTAACAATGCAGGCAATGTTTGCTTAAAGTGGACGTTTTTGAGTGGTCATGTCATGCGCGCGAGACCAATCAATTTAGGGGGATTCACCCAAATGCCTGAATAAATGGTTTGATTGTGGAGACTATCTTTTATTGAGAAAATTAATTTTTAAGTTATTTAATGAATATTTAAATATTTTTATGATAAAATCAAGTTAATAATATAATTTAGTATAAAATTTTAAATTTAAGATAAAAGTTATTTCATTCAGAATTAATTTTGATTTGTTTTTTTAATGTGATATTAAAATATATCTAAAATCAATATTAAACTTAACATCGATTGTACATCGTGTAATCAAATACACAGTAAAACCCACAGGGTATTAGACACTTTGATTTTCTCGTGTGGTTTCGTGACAGGTGGTGTTTTCCCAAAGCAATGTTTCTAAACTTAATTAATTATGGGACATTCACAGGAATCGTAGCACTCAGCGGGCAAATATGTCTAACATGTGCTAATCGTAGGTTTTGGATATATTCTTATTCTCATTCTTTGTGTAGACTACCATTGGCTTCATCGCTATCAGAAGAGATACTCTCTTTTCAAGAGAGAAAAAAGAATCCTTCAATTTTGTTTTGAAAAAAAATTAATTCCTCCAAACTTCCGTAGTTAGTGGGCATTTGAAGAAATTTTTAAGTAATTGTTGGCAAATGGTAAAATGAATGGTAACAAGAGATTTATAAACTAATTTAATCCGATAACAATCGGGAAAAATATCTAAAAAATTTAGAATTGAATAAAAATAAGGGAAAAATAATTGTTTATTAAATTAATATTTTGGATTTAATTTTTAAAACTTCTATATATATATAAAAGGAGGAATCAAATTATAGCATTATGCCCATCAATAATCAATAACTTCACATAAAAGGTAAATTTTGTCAATCCAACGGTTAAATTAAGTTTGTATTATTTGATTGTATATATCAAATTTTATTAAAATTAAATAAAAATAAAAAAAAGATAATTAAATTATTCATAATTCATTAATTTTATAAATATATATTATATCAATGTTGATGTATACATTGTATGTACAAAATTTTGTACATATAATATAATAAGTGGAAAGAAATTTCAATGTAAATAAGAATCTTGAAAAAATATTATTCAAATATGAATTTTAAAAAAATATTATTTAAATGAAAGTTATTAAATATTGTAATAATTGATAAAAGATATATTAATATAATTTGATCACTCGAGTCTCGTGTGTATATATTTTTTATTTACAAGTTTATGATAACACTCTTATTTGCATTTATATTTCTTATTTATTTGTGAAATTATCACATAATTTATATATTTTTAATAAGTCAATAAGTCATCATATAGTTTATAGTACTTTAACTCTTCAGATATATTATTAAAACTAAATTTACACAACTTAATAATTAAATATACGAATAAATAATAGTTATGTATGTCTTTCCTGAAAAGATTTTATTCCGTGAAGTAAACAGTAGAAAAGAAACGAAGAATCGAAGGTCATTGAACTGATTGAAGAACGGGGAGAATATTCTAAATTTATAGTTTTGCGTGAGTCATAATTATTTGCTTTTTTCTTGATTTATTTTTTTCTCATAGGTAGAACCTCTCTCCTTTCATTTATTTTCTCTTGACTTGAACAAATACACATTTGCCTTTAGTGAAATATAGAAGAAAAAAATATATAATTAGCTCAAAAATCACGTTTTACCTTATTAACAAAATCCATCTTAGCTTCTAAGCTCATAAGTTTGGTTTATTTTTTGGTGTATTAATGTCTTTGGTGTGCTTCAGTACATGATGAGTGTTCCAGGAAAGGACGGAAAAAAAAGGATTAAAGTAAAAGTATGAATGCCTCTTAATACAAAGAATAATGCATGTTTGTAACACATTTTGTAGAGTCACATCACTTTATATTTGAGATAATAAAAAAATTCAAATATCATCAATATGCCAAAGAAATGAGATAAAATCAGTCGTAACCAAATAAAGCGATGTGTATGTGTTTAATACCTATCTACCAATAAGCGTTATTCTAATAGAAATCTCATCTTTATTTACCCTCAGATTCTTACTCTTCTACAGTTTTTTTTTTCTTTTTCAAAATACACTCCTGTCCAACCCATGATTGGGCTTCTTTCCAGTTTTTTCTTCTCTCTTCTGATTCGTCTGTGTTTTTTTTTTTTTTTTCTTGTGACGGTTCACACTTTGTTTTTTTCTTTAATGGTTCAGATATGCCACACCAACCTTTGAAGTTAACCTTATCTGCCAGAAGCTCGCATATGAAATGCTTCCTGCACCTTCAATTTTTCTTCTTGCATCCTTTTAAGCTTCGGGAACACCTATTCTGGAATTTAGTCTTTCTAGAATGTAAATTTTTACATTCTGGTTTAGGTGGAAGAAGCAATTTGAGAGGTGGAAGAAGTAATTGCCATATCATAGCCTAACGAAAACCCAATAATTAACCCAAGAGCTCTAAGTAACCAGGCCCACCTATAGGCCCAAAAAATGGCCGAAACTCCATAAATTGCTACCAGCATCCCATTACGAAAATTCAATACTTAGAATATCCGATTCTCAAGCTTAACCAGGCCGAGAGTATAGGGGGGATATCATTTGTAATTTAAGATTTAACTAAAATTCAAAATGTTAGTACCCGTGAGTCACGTGAGCAGGAAGTAAAGGCTTTATTCCTTTAAAAAGAAATTTGAAGTGAAAATATATTTTTTTTAACAAATAAGAAAATTGTTTAAGTTTAATAGTCATATATTAACTGTGTAAAATAATTGATACAATTTATTATTAATATGACTTTTAAGAATATATTTAAATAAGTTTATTCATAAACACTTCTAGCAAGAAAATAAAATGATTAAATGAATTTCTCTGTAAAATAAAATTTGGTATTAATTAAATAAATATTAACTTTTATTCATTTTATCCGGAAGCATTGAATAAATGTTACATATGTGAATTAATCCACACACATCTGTATTGAAAATTCATTTGTTGGAAATTAAAATTTAGATTCCCTTTATAAACTAAAATTTAGAATAACATCAATATTTTTTTAACATAAAATCTTACTCGATGTGAGTAAGAGAAAATTACGTGATATAATCCCTATTAATAAAAATAGGATTACATTGTTTTGATATTAGAGAATCTCCCAATTATGTCACCCAAACAAATATGATTTACAATATAAAGTCTCTTTTCTCAAACGATGTTTATGGTCTAACGTATGTCTTTACTTCTTTTAAACAACTTCTATTGTCTAGGGTATATTAAAAGTCAGCTCAAATGACCTTTTGATTACTAAAATAAGAGAATTTGATTTTAATTCTTTAAAAAATGTTTTGATTTTAGTTCTTTAAGACATTTTTAGTCTCTACTGTATAGTAGAAATAACATACTGTCTTGTGGATTTTTTTCTCCTGATGTTTCCAACAGTCTGTCTACAATTCCTGTATTTTATAGGTATTTTAGGGGTTTTGAATTCCCTCCCCTCCCGTAGTGGCCACTATAGATTCCCTGCTGCCATTTCAGACCAGGATTGTGGCCACTATGGACAAATCTTCAGTCTGCAACATAACAAGCTCTGAAAAGGGGCAAACTAAGTTATATTCTATCACCAACATTAGAATGAAATCATGGACAAACTCAAATTAAGGATTCATAGACACCACACAAACAAACTCATCAAATGGCTAGTAACCAATCCATTACTACTTTAGCGTGCTATAAACAGAGTCATAGACTACACAGACATTTGTTTAGACCACGGACAAAAATGGTTGGGTTAAATTAACCAATCCAACACTTGTTTACTGCTGAAAAATTGATTTCTGAACATCAGAGTTTGGACATCTTAGAATGGAACAACTACAATGAAAACATATGGCACTGCCCTATACATTGAAATTGTAAATCCTTCAAGGAACTCTTACAAGGAACTGCTAATTGTCAAAAAAGAATCTAATTCTCAACTAATGGTATTTATCTCATTTTCACACAAGCTCGATCACAAAGTCAGTGAGGCCAGCATAGTATATTGTCACTGCATTTCATGGCAAGCACCTCTCTCTATATAAGCATCAACAAGTGCAACAGAAAGTCTGGAACTCTCATCTCTAGTGTTAGGAAACACTTTTCTGCCAATAGTTGAAAACAAAGCCGTATCAAGAATAGCAAAGTTACAATTGCCAAAGAATCTGCCCCCCAAATTCAAAAAAAGAAAGAGGTATCTTGGGAGGAGAAGCTGTTGTTGCCACACATTTGAACTGTACCAAAAGACCCAATGCAACTGGAATCAGTATGTTTCTCCAATGTGACAAGTATCATGAAATTAAAAATTCAAGTTGAAAAAAAAAGTTATTCAAGATGAGATAGATTACATCCCTTCAATAATCAGGTATGAAGCAAGGAAAAAAAATAGTGCATAATATTACCTTATGCTGTTTGTATTTCTCTCTCACAGCTTGCAAGGAGGCCCCTCTCCTACTGAGGTACAAGTCATGTAAGTTGAGAACACATTCCTTTAAGTCAGCAGGTTTATATCTTGTGAGTTGATGGAGCGCCAAATTCTGCAAACAAACAATTTAGCAACTGCCACCACAATCCATATTGTATATCAAGTACACATCTACAAAAACAAATCATTACCCAAGGATGTGTCTTTGTGCTAAACATAAATCTCGCTAGGAATACAACCGATGCAGCCACCAAAGACGGCAAAAACTTTATACAATTATAATCCAACAAACTGAGTTCAGCAAGGTAGCAGCTAAGGAACTCAAACTGGAGATCAGAAGTCTGCACCACAGGACAAGAATATTAGTCAAATGATAAAACTCCCCACATTTTGGACACACAACAAATGAAAATGTCTGTCATTGTTATCAATTGCAGATTGCAGAAAATGGCAGAAAGAAGAAATCTGGTGTATCATATAACAGATACTATTGCAGGCAAATAACGGAAGTCACACAGTTAAAAATAAGGTTATCATCAAGATAATTCAAACCATGAATCACAAAGCTAATTTTTGAATTGTGAATCATAATTACAACTTGTATTGTATCATAAGATTCAAAGACAATGAAAATTACTTTGAATGTATCATATAGACAATATGATGTTTAATATAATAATTTTAAACTTGAAATAGATAAAAACAACTTGACCATTAATCTTATAAAGCAAATTTATTAGTTAAATCAGAGTTCTGGAAGCCTTTATTTTAGATGGATAGAAATGAAGTAGCAAAATGATCAAATAAGTTAAAAAATGTCCCTTCAATTCTTTTCCATTTAAGAATTTAAGCTTATATGACTTTTCAAATTTTTCATGAAAATTGGAGAAACAAGAGAAAAAATGCAGAAAAAAATAATAAAATCTGTAATCTTGTGATTCATATCAATGATACAAAATTACATAGATTCATTTGTGTATTATAAGATACAAAGCCATTTGAGATTGATTTTAGAATAAGAATTAATAGGTAATCAAATTGTATTGAGTAGTAGATTGGAGATTGTAGAATATAAATCATAAATTTATATCAATTATATATGTATTAGAAATTAAGTTGTGTGCAAATAAAAATAAAATGCACAAAAATTGACATCATAAGTTTGATTGGCCAAAGACCTGCCAGAGATGACAAGAAAACGCAGTACTAATGCTGCAACCATGACACCACTAGCAGCCAAAATAGCAGGCAGAGTCGCAATCACAAATCACATCCAATAAATTCCACAACACAATAGCACTAGAGCACCACAATAGCAGCTATTTAACAACACTGATGTGTGGAACTGTGTACATTAGAGATAAAATCTGAGGATATGGTTTTCTAGTTCTATTGAATCGAGCAACTAACCAAAACTCATTTCATGGCAATTTCACCTAATATAGAGGAAATTAATGCTAACAAATCACTTTTAAGCTTACGAATAACAGTTAACAAATGGGTCAAAACAAATGTCAACTTACATCAACACCCTCTTGAGCAACTCTGGAGAATCTCCTGCAAACAAGAAGGCCAAAGCATACTTCAGAGTGAGCCCAAACACCAAGACAAAAACAACTAAAACAAGCAAAATTAATGCAACATGGACATAGATTCAACAAAACACACACACAAACCTCAAGAATGTCTTCACTGTCGGACCACCCAATTCAAACTTCAAAGCCTTCAATATATCAGCCTCCATGTTCACAACCTTCATTACCATAAAATCAGTTATAAAAATCAGCAAAATCAAAATCCAAAGCATGTAGTAACACCAACAACAACAAATAAAACACAAGAATCACCTCTTCCTTAGAGTATGTGTTATCCGTAATGTAACAAAAATCCTCCACATCAGGCGGCTTAATCTCTTCGTATTTCCTATTTCCAAAAACAAGATTACTTAAAATAATTCGCACATTACACATAAAATAAAAACTTGCACCCCAGATTTCAAGTATTTGGAAACTCACGAAGCAATGAGCATTGAAGCGACCCCGAGCAATTGCAACTTCTGCCTCGACAAAGCATTCAACGACAAAAACCTATCTATATAAGCAACACAAAAATAAAGCGTGTCCGAAACAAGTTTATATTCTTCTGCAACTTCCACCAACCAATCCACAAGAACACCACGCATGTTAGCATTCACATCCCTCTGAACTTTCTGAACATAATCCGGCAACGGTCTCTTACTAGGATCCACCTGAGTCACACAAAACACACACTTCATTCCCAAAACGACTAATATATTCTAAAAAAAAAAAAAAACAAAACCTAATATGCGAGATTGAAATTAAAATTAAAAACCAAAAGAAAGGGGAAAAGAAACCCTAGTTAGTACCTCCATCCCGCGAAGGTATTCGTATATATCCGAAACGTAGGGCCCACAGAGTTGCGGGTCGTGTCTTTCCTCTACCTTCTCCGGCGTGGAAACCGGCCGCGCCGGTTGCTCGCGTTTAACCTTTTTCTGTTTCTGAATTTCTTTTTCCGTAACGGCGACGTAGTTTGATGAAACGTTAGTGAGGTCACCCAAAACGACGCGTTTCCTCTTGGCGGCGTTGCGGTGAAGTTCGCATATTGCAGCTGCTGCTCTCTTCTTGGCCACGCGTTGGGGACGCGCGTTGTTGTTCTCCGAAGTTGCCATTTGGAAATTATTCGAATCGGAAGGAAGAGAGTGCAATAGAAAGAGAGGGGGAATGAGGGGTTTAAGAAGAAGAAGAACGGAAAATTAAAAAATATTAACGCTGTGTTTGTGGTTTGAAATTTTAGCGGTGAGTCTTGTTCCCGCTTCCCATAAAACTCATATTTTGGGAAATCTTTGTGCAATTGCTTGCTTGCTACATTTTGCACGCTCTGGATTTTAATGCGTTTGGTTTGCCTATTTGATCTTGGGTTTCTCGGATTCCCCTTTTCATTTTGTATTTTCCTTTTTAATAAGTAATTTATATTTTTCCTTCTTTTTTTTTAAATTTCAGGTACAGAATTGGGTGTCTGGTTCCCTCTTTTTGTGTGTGCACTTTGGCTTTTCAAGTTTCACCCGCGGGACTGTTTGGGGGGAATATATTTTCAGTGCGGTTAAAGATTTTAACCAAATTTCAAATGGTGGTGATGATGAGTAGATACATTAAAAGGAAATAACTGATAAGGAATGAATATCATTTTTTTCTTTGTTTATATAATATTTATTATTTATAAATATATTTGGGGGAAATATTTTGATGATATTAAAGATTTAATCAAAATCCAATTATTATTACACCTGAATCGTGAGTAAATAAAAAAAAATATTTCAGGATGGATAAAGATTTAACTATAATTCAATACTTTCAACAATCGAATACATTATATGATTATATGATTGTAATATCTATATATAGATATATTGTAGTATATATAATTTATAGGATTGTATTAAGATTTTAATTATTATAATAAAATTTAATAATGTATGATGTTATGTAGATCATATGATATATTTTGATAAAATCTTTTTTTTTCTAATCAATAAATTAAATATTTTTATGCAGAAATATTTAATTAAAAAGATATATAATATGGTCAACATAATATCATGTATTGTTAATTTTTATCACAATAATCAAAATCTTAATATAATCTTATAAAAAACTAAGATTCAAATGAGTTTTAAAGAGTTGTGAACGGTGAGTCGTGAGTAGATAAAAGGAAATAAGAAATTAAGATTAATATTTCTTTGTTTAGACATTATTTATAATAAATCTGTTGGAATTTTTATTATACTTCCATGCTGTTATAGATTTAACAAAAATATAAATATTAGTAGACTTGAGTTCGTAGGTAAATAAAAAGAAAGAAGAAATGAAAAACAATTTTTCTTTCTTGGGATATTATTTATAAATATGTTTGGGTGAAAACTTTCAATGTTTTAAAGATTTTAAAAAAATTTAAATATATTTTTTGTGAGAGAATTTCATATTGGGAGAGTTGTGAGTATCTGAAAATAAATAAAAATGAAAATCAATATTTCTTTTTAAGATATTATTTATAATTTTATACTGACTAATATTTTAGTCTTTACAATGTAATGGATAAATGCTTATTTTCATTTTCATGTAGCTAAATTTATCATAAAAAAATATTGTTTATTATATAAATTATATATTTCTTCACTTTCAAAAGAAAACCTTCCATTCTTCTAAAAAGTTAGTCAATTTTTTATATTAAATTTGAATCCTCACATGAGTTTATTTAAAAATAACCTTAATGTGGTCATTTGATGTATATTTAATTTAGCCATTTAAAATTATCATTGTTATTATTATTATTATTTATTGTCGTAAATTGTGACAAGTTTTTTTTCAACTCAATTTACATTCATATCTATTTTAAATGTCCTTAAATTAATTCAAATAAACCAAAAGCATATGAAACTGTCAACTTAAATATAAATTTAAGAAATAAAATTTTTATTTTTAAGATCACTAGATACAAAATAAAATTTGTATTTTTTAAGAAATAAAATTTTATGATTAATAATAATTACATATTATTTTTTTAAAAACTTACATATTATCAAAACTAAAAAATTTAAAGAGGACAAAACCAAAAAAAAAAATCATAAACCAATTACTTGCAAAATAGAGTGGAAGCAGTGTAAAAAATTTATTTAAGAGATGAGTGTGTAAAGAAAAGTGCATTTTTTACACCAAAATAAATTTTTATTTCTGTAAAAAAAAAGAATTCGATTAAAGAGATACAAAGGAATCTAAAGAAAAGTTTCTAGCCATAGTAACATTGCATCAGTAGGTAAGATACAAAGGAGATTCATTTTGTATTAGTAACCAAACACATTAAATATAGCAAAAATACCCCCTTTCAAATTCAATACCATATATCATTGTCCCTCTTTCTAGATAAAACATCATGTAAAAAGAGTGAATTGCTAAACCAATGCAAAGTAATGAATGCAGAAAAACAAATGGATGAAAAAATAATGATATGAACAAAATCAATTCTAAGAGAGATTAAAAAAATTGGGGGGACGTAAAAGAAAGGATAAGAACCATTTTAATAGGTTAATTTTTCCAAATCATAGACTAAATAGACCGGGGTCATCGGCGTGCATTATCTAGCTTGCAGCAATGTCTTCCAATGATGTCAAACAACCACTGTTAGCGAGAGAATGGACAAAGGATTTTGCAACATGATTCAAGCTTGATGCAAGTTTGTGATGAAACCTCTTAAAAAAACAAAATAGCAAAAAAAAAATCAAAGATGTAAGAAAAGAAATTGAAGAGAACTTGAGTTTTTTCCCAAACTCATTGAGAAAGAGGAACTTTCAGATAATGTTTTTGTTTATGCGTCAAAAGCATTAGTCTTATCAAAGTGGTATTGCCTATTCAGTTCTCAAACATTTTGAGATAAACGTTTAAAACTTGAAAAAAAAATTAGAGAATTAATATTCCATAAATTGTTGGACAAAAAATACCAATGCATTAACTATTAAACTAAAACATATTTTTTCATTGAATTACTAATTAGCAAGAATTTATGCAATGCATTATTATTAAAATAAAACATTTTTTCATTGAAATACTAATCATAAGCATATACACAAAAAATTATATTTTAATATATATATGTATGTATATATATAATGTCAATCTTAACGTTGTGTATAATTAGTCGGATGCATTAGATTAAAATTTAAAAAGACTATTTTAGCATAAGAAAGTCTTTTGGATTTTAAAGATTATGTATGGATATTATGACTTATCAGATTTTCTTATAATACTTTTGTGATAGTTTAAAATTTAATAGATTTATATTATATATTTATAAGTGTTAACTCATTGACAAGTGTATCAAATTATCACAAATAATAAAGTTAAAACAGGAGTCTGAGTATCGAGTTCACATGAACTTTGTTTATACTTATATTGGTTTATATCCAATTTTCAAGCAATTAATTGAAGAGGAGGGGTTAAGAGTAAAAAGTAAAGTAAAATTATTAAGGACGGGAATATTTGAAAATAAGAGAGACTAAAAACAAACACTTTTAAATGCTAAGGTTAATTCAAAATACAAATGTGTTTGGGCCTAGCATACCAAACTATTTGTGATGTAATGTTAATAATATTTCTTAATTTAATATTATCTCAATTTTTACCCATATCTACTCTGATACTCTAACATTGGTTCCTTAAGTGAAAGAGCCTAATTTATTTATTTTGTCTCCCAAATTCATTTGCAAAGATAAAACAGTAAATCGCATTAAGAATAAATATGCATGAATAGGCTAAACAAAAATCATTATATTCCTAGACATGATTCGTTTAGATACCATTTTCGAGTTCTTTAGAAAATAAACATTTTTCAATACCTAAATCCTAAACAGATGCATGAATATGGGTGATCAAATCACAATCAATGACAATAAGCACAAAAAAGGAACAATAAAAATTGGAATTACATTAAATAGATAGTATGAAAGAATTACATTGCAAGAGTTTGACCGCTAGACTCCCATAATGAGGGGTTTAGCCTCTCATTGTCACGAGAGGCTTTACATTTTAGGAGTTAATGGGGATGGAAGAAGAATAATAAGGTTGGAGATAGGGAAAGAATGGTTATAGAGATGAGGGTTTTCGGCTTTGGGTGTATTCAGTAGAAAGCTCTGAGTCTCGTTGTGTCTTTCTCTTTTGTTTTCTACTCCTTTTATAGGCCTCAGTTAGCTTAATTTTCACGTAACCATGCGTTAAGGGCGACAACTACGCTTAGCGAGTAACGCGGTAATCACGCGCTTAGCGCGGAATTCTCGTTGAACGCGCCTTCAGGTTTCTTCGTGGGTTTTCTTCGCGCTAAGCCAAGGCTAACCACTGAACAAGGTGTCGCATCGGCGTGTCTTATGCGCTAAGCGAGATGCTTTTTAACTCCAAAATCTTCTTTGGGGCTCTTCTTCAAGTTTCTTCATCAATTTACCTCCAAAACACTTGTAATTTCCTTTCTTTTGAATCTTGCTAGTCACAAATTAAAATGATATTAAAATCCTCGTTATTATCTTAAAAACAAACGGAAAAGTTGATGAATCTAATCATTCTTGTCTGATTTGACTATCAATTAAACCTAAATTTCATAGTTGTCAATAAGATTTGAAAAGATTATGTGAATTTTTAAAAATATATTCAAAATTACAAAAGTTAATAAAAAAATAAGAAATGATGAAATTTGGATAAAAAAGTAAAACCAAAATGATTTATTTTATCTTTTAATAGTTATATTGATTATAGCTTCATGTCCTCCTATATTAATATTTCTTGCAATAACATTTTCTCATTCTCACTCTTGGATTTGAACAATAAATATAAAACTATATGTTTGATTTTCTGAATTTTTTTAATTACTACAATTATTTTATGATAAAACTAATAACATGTTTAAATGGGATGCAATGATAAGCACGTACCATGACATCCTTCATCTCAACATACATATAAATAAATAAAATATATAAAAAATACTGAAAAATAAAATTACATGGATAAAAGATTCACATTCACTTTATTATTACCAAATAAAACTTATAAAAAACATATTTGACTCAAAACAAGACCGTCAAAGTTTACAAAAGAAATTTTGTTAAATTAGTGAGGTAAAATAACGTCATACAATTGAAATAAAAACTTATCTCTAATGTCACATCCTATCAGAACATTGTGTCTCAGCATCCTCTAACAAGAGATTCTTTAAATTCATTCACCTAGTCATTTGCTCCCACGAACATAGGGTTCGAGATCATCACAGGATTCAAATACAAATAACACACAGAGAGTGAGTTATCACATTTCTAAAAAAAATACAAATAAACAAAGACGTAATCAAAATAAATTATGGAAGTAATTATAACACAACTCAACTTAATACAATCCATCACGTCACTTCACCACTTTATCATTTAAAATTCATTTTTCAATCACCAATCACACACTTGGGTCAAGATGAAATAACACTTACCAATTTCATAATAAACAATTAGCAATCGTTATGCAACAATTATACTAAGACTCAAGTCTATATGCAATGTGGTACCATGTTTGTGAAAAACCACCTTGGGGCGCTTAGGAGTACATAATAAGACACACCACACAATAGATATGTCAGGTCACTCTCACTAAGTAAAATCATAAGGTGACCAGTCAGGGTCACTCTATTTTGCGAGAATGCTCAAACCATATGAAATCAACATAGACTTAAAGGAGCACTCAAACCAAGTGTCTTTACCCCCAAGGCCTAGACTCCGAAGAATCCGTTAGGGTCTCACCTTCCTGATTCAGGTTCAACCCCTAAAACAATTTTTGCATGCAGACACTGCTCATGAATTATACCATATCCTCGACCTCACACTCGTTTTTCAAACACGTTTAACACATTGCGTTATAATTTAAAACTTTAGGTTCCTCACTAGGAGTTCTACGCTTTCCCTTTAACACTGCGCATAAACACTTTTCTCAAGGTAAACACAAGTCGGATTATTGTATAATTCACAGCTCACAACACAAGTATTGTCACATCAAGTATTAACCACACACTTATTCACAACCAAATTTCATGTACACAATTTGACATCTCATAATGTCACAATCCATTATCACATGTTCAACTTTGGACTTGTGCACAATCTCAACAACAATATTATATTCTCATTATAACAATTTACCACTCCTCATAACTCATATGCACATCACACAATAATAATATTTGCATGACATAAGAACACACACACACACACACACACACATATATATACTAAATCAAGCTACATTATTTTCAATCAAAAAGAGATTCTACAATAATTAAATTAAAATTACATAAAAAAAAATACTACAAGGTATTAACTTTACAACTTTCTTTAAGATTATAGCCTCCATTTTATTGTCAAAGTGTGAGACTATGTTCTCTCTGCAAAAATATTATTTCACAATTCCCAACGGTGAGAATGTGCGAAAGTGGGATCCAAAGCAGGTGTCTAAATTTCATGACGATTCAACGGTTGAAGAGTCTAAGATTATAATTTTACTCAGACAAGTTTTGGGTGGTGTGGAAAAAGAGAAAGCTACAATGCAAAGGGCATTTCTCTCACCAAAAATAGATTTTCGCAAATTCCAATGGTGAGAATGTTCACAAATGAGTTCCAAACATGGTGCTCAAATTTCTCAACGATCCAACGGTTAATGAGTCTGATATCATCATTTTACTGAGATACGTTTGAGTGTATACGGGAAAAGAGAATGTTTTAGAAAAGGAAGAAGGAAAAAACGAAATTGAGAGGAAGAGAAAACATAGAGACTATCGTCAGTCTAAAAACTGACCTAACATGTCTCTATTTATAGTTAGGGTACTCTCAACCTATTATTTACTCTATTTTTTATTTATTATTTTATAAACAAATACTCTATTTTATTTCCTATTAAATTAATAAATCAAATATCCTTTTTATTTTCCTTCAAACTATTATTTTAATAAATTTATTTTTCCTTATTTATTTAATTATAAAAACCTCACCATTTTATTTTTAGATAAAAAACTTTTTTAATTTATTTACAAAAAGTGGGGTGTTACACGTACGATTAGAAGGGAGTAGTGAGGGTTGAAAATTGGTAGATGATTATTCAGTTATGTGGATGACGAAATTAAGAGTGACAGTCATGAAAACATTATATTGAGCAAGTTATGAGCATAATCAATATATGAAAAACATAATTAGTCTTAACACATAAAGTAAATATTAATTTAATTTAAAAAACAAAG
The DNA here is from genome assembly GCF_000004515.6 of Glycine max. Classification (NCBI taxonomy): domain Eukaryota; kingdom Viridiplantae; phylum Streptophyta; class Magnoliopsida; order Fabales; family Fabaceae; genus Glycine; species Glycine max. The sequence continues at coordinate 7,685,252 of NC_038250.2, forward strand.
GAAAAAGTGCAAAGGAGAGGAATATATTTGACTTTTTTTTATTCCAAAAAAATAAAAGAAATATATATGACACATGCATCTTGAAGAATATTAAAAAGAGAAGAGGATATGTGTAATGAGAGAAAATAAAGTCTGATAACCAATAGAAAAAGAAAGAAAAAAGTCTAACAAAATCTCAAGGGTTTGAATGAAATTATTTAATAGATGTTTTATACTAAAAAGTATGATAAAATTCATATAAATTTGTATATTTTTTAATTTCAAAATATTTTTTATAAGTTATAAAAAAATCATAATTGAATATCACCAGATTTTGTTATCTTTCTTAAAAAATATTAAAAATTTTAATTGAATATCACAAAACTTATTTATACTATTTTAAAATCATGATTGAATATCACAATTTTTTTTTTATAAAAAAAAAGTCTTTTAACCTTGGATCAGGTTGAAATAACTCGGAACATAACTCATCCTTAAAATACATTCATTAGGTTTAATTTGTAAAATCTAAACTGTCCAAATTAATTTTGTGTTAGGTTAGGTTAGTTTGTTAGGTCTTGCTTATCCCTAGCATATTTTCTTGTAAGTATTAAGTCTTGGGATTCAAGTCCTCCACACAACATTTTGACCTTCACACCTTCACCCTGTTTTTAGTTTCAACAAGTTAAAAAAATTATAATAACTTTTTTCATTTTTAACAAGTTGTTATAGATTATAACTATTAAGTATCATTATAAAAAATCATAGATCTCACAAGATTCAAGTTCATGTGCGCGAAATTTCCATCCCTGAATTACTTTAAGATCAGTTTATATCCCAGGATGATAAATAAATACTTGATGCAAAATTTACTTTTTGAAATACTCTTTCAAAACTTAAAAAACAAAACATTACACAAATATTATATTTAAGTTTAATTGTAATTTTAGTTTCTTACTTAAAATGTGTAGAATCCATTGTTAAAAATAAATAAGTTAAAGAACATAGAGTATATTATACCAACTTACCAACATTTAATGGGAATCGAGATTTATTAAAATGCATATAACTCGTGAACAAGAAATATATTGGGACTAAAATGTGTAAAAATTAAAAATTGAGATCGATGAGACCTGAGATTGAAGTCACAAAGCTAAAAATGAGGGAGAGACTTAGTTATTAATCTCTCCGGACCAGAACTGTTGATGTTCAAAAACTATATTTTTAAACTGGATATTATTCACAAATATAATATTAAGTCACAAAGCTAAAAATGAGGGAGAGGCTTTCAATGCTTTTTCAAGCTGGAAGAACAAAAAATTATCCCTCGAAATTAAAAGGTGAATTTTCACAATTTCCAAACAAATACTATCAGGAGAATTCACTTTTATTAAGACAGACCAAATTCACAGGTGGACAAAGAAGACCACGATTTATTCCCACTCATGTATATCATGCATACCCGATTCAACTAAAGTGACCAAATTTTTCTCTTTATATAAATACACAAACACAATAATAATAAAGGTAGAAAACTTAATCAGCTAGCAAGAGTGAAGGATTCAAAGGTTTGAGATTGAAGTTGATGCATGGTGAAATTAACAATCAAGGGCATTTGGGCTTGCCCTTGGAGTTCTTCATGTCTCTGTAGCAAGGGCACTCGTGCTTGTTCCCATAAGTCCCAGATGGCACACACCTACACTTGCTGCAGCAAATCCCGCAGAACCTCGTGCACCTGTCCTTCATCCCAGCCCTAGAACACCTCTTCGCGCACTTGGAGGAGCAGAAAGCTGATTCCAACCACATAATAGTACATATAAATGTTATGTCAATATCAAAAATAAAGTGACACAATAATTATAAAATTGATTTGATGATGAAAAAAAAAATTTAATGATAGAAAGAAGGAAGGAGAGGGATCTTATAGCTAGATTTAAATCCCTCTCACTTATAAAAATTTAATAATATATTAATATATATCACTTATAAAAATTTAATAATATATTAATATATAAAATAAAATAAAATGATACATCAAAATATAATTTAATTTATATATTGTATCTAGCTAAGATAAATTTGTGCCTAAAAAAAGCTATTGCAAATTTGTTGTTTTTTTTTATAATAGAGTTATTATAAAGATAATTTCAAATTAACTGACAATGTATTTACACTTATATTTAGTTGAGTGGAACGAATATTTTTTTTGGTTACAGAATTGAAAGAATATAAAGATGAAGAAAAAATTTCAAATTTAAATTAAAGAGAAAATAAATAAAAAATTGATTTTTTTTTTATCCCTAAAAGTCAACTTTTCTCTTTCATTTTCGTCCAATTCTCTTCGTCCACAACAGAAAAAATAATTATTTTTCGTGTTTTCCCTCATCTGATTTTTCACCGACCAAACATTCCATTAGTGCATCTAATTAAGGTGAATGTTCTAAACATATGGATCCTATCATGTCATATTAGATTTAAGAATTTTAACAATTTTTTATTTCAACAGTGCAGTCATTTAAGAACTTAAAATGGTCTCATATATAATAATCTTACAAAATATTTGTTCAATCATAAAAATCGATTGCTTATATAAAACTCTGTTCTTAATTATAAACTGGAAGTCATGTGTCAACCTCCTCCAATGATGAATTTGAGTAAGAATCTGTTCTTAAATTTAAGAATCTCGCAAGAACTTGCAGTGGAGATGTTTTTACAGTGCATATGACATTTAAACTTATAATATACGAATACAAACCCCAAGAAATGCTATCATAATTGAAGCAAGACTTAATAATTAAGTACTACTAATTGTGTACTAGTACTAATTAAGGCTTAAGGCATACCAGAACCGGCCATTGACACCTCGAACAAGGAGGAGCTTAGGACAAGGCAAATAAGTAGAACAGCTACAAATGCTACCTTCATCTTGGTTTCACAGTGTAGAATAGAGAACAGAGGGAGAAGAACTATGCCTAGAAGGGGGTATGATAATTAACCAGAGTGGCATACACTAGAGCGGAGGAAGGAAGGAAGGACCGAAAGACTATGAATTTATGATGCTTATTTAGGATGTGTTGTGGGAGAGTGAGCCACTGAGTGGGGTTATTTATAGTAACAAAAGTTAAGGGCATGTGAAATGTTAAAACGAGAATTTATTAGAGTGTGTTTGGTTTCATTTTTATTTTCTGTTTTCATTTTTTTTTTTATTTTTTGAAAATTATTTTCATTTTCAAAAAATTAGAATTTTGAAAATATGTTTGATTTGACTTCTTGTTTACTATTTTCATAAAATAAAAATACTAAAAAAATGTATGATATATTGATTTCTTATCTTTTTGAATTTTTGGATTTGTTTAATATTATATCCATTGTCACCGCAGTTATATTTTACCCGAAATGGAATTTTCTATTCTCAAAGAAACAAGATTTTATTGTTTTTATTTTCGGGTTGTTCTTGTTTTTATTTTCACTGATTTTCAGTGAAAATAAAAACAAAAAACAATCAAATCAAACACCCCTTAATTATTTGTACCACGATCTAGTTAAATGGCTTATCATCACCAACAAATCATCTGTAGGTAATTGGTTAGATTTTTTAAAATAAGATTTTGGATTGAAATATGAATGTGAATGGGAATGAAAAAAATATAATTAAGACAAAAATTCTATTTAAAATGACCGGTCAGATTTTCTTACATAAATTAATTATCAACAAAATTAATAATACTTTTATATTTAATATATGATGATTAAAAAATAAAATATAAGATTGGTTTAATAGTTTGAAAAGGAAAAAGAGAAAGAAAAAAGATCACAAGTTCAAGTATTTCTGATTAACATTTCTAAAGAAAATAATAAAACTAATATTTATCCATAACAAAAATTTTAAAAACATTGCTTTACATCAAAATTGCTTGGCATCAAAATTGCAAGCGGATAGACAGCTGGCTAAGGTAGTGGTTTTGGTTTTGGTTTTGGTTTTGGTATTATTGTGAGGAAGCCGCGTACCTTTTGGCTTTATTAATTCTTAGATTTTAATGGTTATTTGTCCCCTATATGTATGATGGACATGGACGTAGCATTGCATATATTGATATTGGCAATTTGCCATATTCATTGCATTCTGAGTTGTTATTTGTTCCAAGAAACAGCACTAAAGCTTTGTTTACGTGGCTTCTACCCTGGTCCCTCCCTCCTCAATTCTCTCTCTCTTTTTCCTTAAAATATATAAGGGAATAATAATACTTGGAGCTATTTAAAATTTTAAATGTCACTCGTCCTATTTGAATGACAGATTGTGGCAGCAAACTGGCAAAGGCTTAAAGAATTTTAAATGGTTTTTCTACAAAAAAATTCGAAGCAATAAACTTTTAAAACCATTTTTCGTCTAAGTAACACTGTTTGATCCGGTTAATCATCACTGACTAATTAATGGATAAACCGATAAAGCTGAAAGTAATGATAATGCTGATATACTAGTACAACATGTTTCTTAAATAATTTAGGATAAATATTAGTTCACACCTTTAAGGAGTTTATATGTTCATCGAGAGAGATCGAGATGAAGAATAAAAAGAAAGAAAATATAATAAATTCGACATGTGATTGCAGAAAAAGAAGAGGAAACATAATTAAATGTAACAGGAATATAAAAGTTAGGGTATAAAAAAGTTAGAGTTTTCTATTATAAAGAAATATAGAAAACAAAGTATAAATCTTTTGGTGTGTAAATATCACAGTCCTAATGCCAAAGGCCACTGCTTTAACTCTTTAATTTGTGAGCCTCTCTTAATCTTTTTATTACGTTAGTTAATTACAAAATATTCCACATTATACATAATAAATTAATAAATTACGGGAAAATAGAATATATATTGGCCATGTAATTTCTTTTACACCGAGAGTACATAAGTTAATCCGATAAATTATTCAAATAGTATTTTTTTTTTGTCTCTACTATCTAGTTAAATTTCATAATAAATATCTGATATTTCATCTCACTTTCCACATAAGAGCATAAAAAAAATATAAACAATACAATTTTACTTATAAAAAATATCATTTTAATTTTTAACGAATGTGCCAATTAACGACACTAGTCGGCATTACCTTTAATATATACATGCTTTTTTCCCTCATGGACTCATTGTACATGTACAAATCTTTTTATTCTAGATTAATTTAATTTCTGTCTAAAATTAACCTTACTAATAATCATGTATAAAAAATAATTATAAAAAACAGTAAAGAAAATTTTTAAATGCAAATATTATATTTTGTATACTATATAAGTAAACAAAAATGTTAAAATTAATTTTGTTATGAGCCACCAAATATCTTAATTGGCCCACCCCAAATAAACCTGCTCCCGTATTATAGATGTCAAACCTATAAAATATTCATGTCTCAAATGAACCCAACATGCCATCCAGTTATTGAGCGTTTCATTTGCATGCGAAAAAATAGGCTATACAGGAGATCCTATCATTTTTTTCAGATCCGAAATTGGAATTAGGTTATCCCCACAACCAAAAGTTATAAGACCAATATCTTGAGAAAGTAAAATATGAGTTAATGGACAATACTGAGATGGTTCAAATTATTAATCACATGCATGTATCACGTTTTGAGGAGATATATATAAAATTGACTTATGCATATATGAAGAGAAGAAAAGATGAGGGATTGACTGTGGATTTGAGTCTCTCCATTAATAATAACTATTTATTGTCGATGTACATCTTGTAGATGTAGTTCTTAACTAGCTATTACATATAAAATATCATCTATTGCCCTGTTGGTTTCCTTCCTAGATAAGCCCCCAAATTAAGTTAGTATTTGGCAGCGTGACACCTACCCTAGAGTAGAGGTCCCTTTATTTGTAAGGTTAGTAAATTAGTAATGGTGGAAGTGGTAGGGCATGGGTGCATTTTTTCCTCTTTGGAACTCTCTCGAACTCCATAGAAAATGGATAATGGTTCCACCAAAGGATACGATGGTCGCTAGTACATTGTGTTGGCTATTGACTCAGCTGTTTCACGTGATGTGTGATGTGTCGGTGCATGCGTATTGCCATAGTCATTTTACCACCTCCTCATATGGCTCTATCACCAAATCCACCTTCTTGATTCTTATAGTATATAGTACGAAATTTGCCAGCTCAATGGGCAAGTCAATTTTAGTCTCTTTTTCTCTAGTTTTAGTCCAGGAAGGACCAGTTGATAATCGGATTCTTCTTATGTGTTCTTTTCAACAAACATATATAACAGAGATAAAACAACTATTGTTAGCTTAATTTCCTTCATTAAATATTTGGTGATTCCTAAATTGAAGCTCAGACTGAAAAACTATATTTAAGATGTTCATTTCTTGTCATGCACAAAATGTAATGTTTGCAAATATCTTTTTTTTTTTGTTAGATCTTTTTCATATTTATTTGGTAAAGCATGCGTACTGTAAAAAAATGAGTACATGTTAACTTCTTGAAAATATACGTGTATTCTTTAAATCTTTTTGCTTCTATATAAATTAGTTTATCTATATCTTAGTGTCTCAATCTATTAGGCATATTTGTATATTAGATTGAATTGATTTTGAAAAGTGTTCTAGGCCAAATCCGGATGGACTTGACTCATCTGATGTATCATGCTCATTCATGCAACAACTCCACTCATTTAATCTACAAGAAGATGGTATTAATTAAACTGACATCCAATATCGAAATATATATATATATATATATATATATATATATACTCAATTCTCAACTTGCTTGACATGCAATTTGTGTGAGTCTAACGACTTTTCTTTATCAAATATCTATTATATAAAGTCAAACCCAATGACCAAGTATGATATTTCTCATTCTTTTACTAACTTGAGCATTGGAGTTACTTCTCATTAGAGTTTGTTAGTTATCGTTAAGACCTTTAGTTTTGACACCTCACTACTATAGTTAATTCCAAAAAAATTTCCCATCAGAAAAATCATTCGATGTAATCACTTCAATTTCCCCCAATTCATCGTCTAATCGGCTTGGTATAAAATTTAAATCCAATCTTACCTAAAGTGTTTTGGATTGGACAACCTTTGTAGCTACAATTGTACTTCTAGTACAGATAGTGTTTTTGGCTTTCGGCCAACAACAGTGAAATCTTTAACTATTAACTGGTAAAGAACTTCGGATAAAAAAAAGTTGGCAATTATTATTTTCACTTTCCTCCTTATTATTTGACTCTCCTTTTCTTTTTGTTTTTCTAAAATACCCTTGTAAACGCACACTCCTCCCTCACGGTCTACTAAAAAAAAAAAAACCACTCCCCTTATCTATAAATTTACCAATTACATCCTACTGTCAACGTTTTGCCTTTTGTGCCTAGAACCCTACCATGCATTTCAACGTCGACAAGAGCCATGTTGAACAAAATCTCACTCCCTTGAACCCTCAATAGTCAATCTTGTTCTTAGTTGATTTCAGCAAACCCCAAATGTAATTTTCAATCAAAGAAACCCCTCTTTTCTCCCCCTAGATTTGTGCTTGCTCAAAACAACACCAATAATCTGAGGGAATTTTGACTCACGGTATATGAGTGTGCTATGATTTGGGTCTTCTGGATATTTGGGATTGGATAAGTGGAGTCTCTGTGCAGTTTTTCGTTTGATATGGTTTTACTTTCAACACTGCAAACAATGTGGTATTCAGTGCACGTGGACGGTGGAAACACTATTTATGGGTGACAACTAAAAAAGGGTACGAACTTAAATGCCTAAAGCATTCTATGGTTGTTGTTGTTTATAGGTGTCGTATAGATGTGGCCACGGGTGGAAATACATTAGCAAGAGGTGGATGTTGAATATATTGTATGATCTTATTAATTTTGGTGGGTCTTGTAAGTTGATCCCTTACGTTTGTCTCACGGTTTTAATAGGGAGTAACCCTTGGAAGTGTGGTTTGGGGTCTCTTCTTGTTTGTATGCTGATTACGATACTACTTGTACCTTATATTAATATATTATTATTGTTGTGTTGTCCCCAAGAACATGAGGGGGAAAGTGACGAGGGAGGAGGATGCATTTACAAGGGTATTTTAGGTACATAAAAAGAAAAGTAGAATGTACTAGTAAAGAATTGGAGTGAAGATAGCAATTATCAAAAAACTAATAAAGAAGAGCTTAGATAGTGGGCGTCGCATTAGGCCTGCTTGATTAATCTAGTGAAATTTATTGGGCTTTTTCTTAGTTAGGACGTATCTAACTTGAAAAAACCTAAGAGTTCAAATGTTGTTTTGTTGGGCTTAGCTGCTTAGTATGGGCTTAATTCAGCCTCCGATTCGTTTCATTTAGTTGGTTCCTAGTCCTAATTACGATATGTTCCGGTAAAAAGGTATATTTGCAAATTTTTTAATTTTCCTTAAATGCACTTTTTCAATGATTTTTTTTAAAATAATTCACTAAAATATTAAATAACCAAATTATATTGTAAATATACATTTTAGAATAATTTACAAAGTCAATGACTTTATTATGTAAAGTATTCATTAATTGATTTTAGGGGAAATATTAGAAATGATTATATATATTTAACCTTTTAAGGTTATTTTCCGTGATAGATTTCTATGATGTTGAAAAAAAAAACACGCGATCCACTAATTAGCCACATTACCACGGTAAGATTACCCCCAAGATTACTAATCTGCATGCATTATGGCATCAATTCTCGATTTCGATAATCTCCAGTATTGTAGGAAAAAAGAGAGAAATAAATTGATAGAACACGATTCCATTAATTCCAGGTCAAATTTAACCATTAATTACTGGCCTATCTGATTCTATCATAATTCAACGTTTTTTTTCCCCTTTTGTGATTTGCCAGCTTCATCCTGCGAGTAGATTTTGTTTTATTCTTTTTGTAGAGGTGAGGTTACTTCCATACGAAGCATGTCCATATGCAATAGGTTGGACTAGCATGTCTTCAATCCAAAAAGAAGAAAGATCAAAGAGTATATATCTTTGTCAGACTGCCAAATCAATCAAGCCATGTACATGGAAAGATGTAAGAGTTTGCAAATTTATTTATTCTGCATCGTATAATAAAGCCAATCCAATCAATTTTTTTGGGGGGGCATATTGAATTGACGACACAACTTTAGAACATAAGTGATTGTTAGATATACGCTCTTTTTTAAGTTGAAGACTTTGTAATTTAAACTGTTAACATTTTTAAATTTTAAATAGGATTTTCACAAAGTATTCCATAATTCCTTTTACTCACCTAATAATATTTGTGTGTGGAATAAATGTGATTTTCATGAACAAAATACATTGATTGAATTAAGGAAATTTATCCTAATGGAATAAAGTGGGTGAATTATTATAAATATTTTGATATATATTTTTTTTTATCTTAATTGGTTGAGTAGAGGTTATTTATGATTGATCAAGTATTTCTCTTGATATTTATTAGTAATCTATTTTGGGTGAAATTGATATTTATTATTACTCAAAACCCAAGTATGCAAAAAGAATGGATGATTGGAGTAATGAAGTTGACGAATGCATTTTGGTCTTAATATCCGTTAGATTTATTTGAATAATAATCAAAACTGTCAAGATTTGTCATCTGAAACCCTTTATACTAGTTTTAAGTAATTAAATTAAGTTTTTATGAGATAGATGTATCTTATTTGACCTTTTGTTATTTTTTATTTTATTTATTTTCTATTTCCGTCCAATCCTTCTTCCTCCTATTTTTCTCAGTAATCCTATGAGATAGATGTATCTTATTTGACTTTCAATGTTGTTAAATGGTAATTATCTTAGTTATCCAAATTATAAAAATGTAAATTAATTTATATTTAATAATTTTAAAGTTAAAATGCTACTTAACTTAACTGTTCAGTCTATTCGAGCTAGTAAAGTTGTCTCCAACAAAAGATAATTATGATTAAAAAAACTTGAATGTCTTTCATGTGATGGGGTTGCAATATATTGGACTTGGTTGCAACTGCATCATGCCATGTGGTGGATTATATTAGCCCATCAATGTCACATTACAAACAATCACAATACAATTCCAATCATAATGAGGTGTAACCATAATTTAAAATTTTGATCAAGATAGGTTTATAGATTTCAAAAAGTCACAATTCACATCTAGAAAATAAAATGGCAAAAAGAGAATAAAATTGCAAATTTTACCGTATTTGTAAGTACTTTTTATCACTTCACATCTTCGCGACTCCTACATTCAAGACACCGATGATAGGGAAGAATAGAAAAAACACATAAGGCTTTCAACGACAACTCTGTTAGGTTGTTACGACTAAAGATCTCATTTCTCTTTGAGAAAAGGAAAATGAATAAGGGACAGATAAGAATCAAAGTTATTAACAGTATGCGGCAGTTTCACCTTCCATAGATTTGTCGCCTTACTTATACATCTAACATTCCAAATTACTTTTTTTTTTAAAATAATTTTTTCTTAACCAAGTGATTAGACACATAAGTTAATATGCTCAAGTTAAATACAAAAATTAATATGCTGAAGTTAAAGTTGAATATTTTGAATAACACCCAAATTTAATCCTTCGCAAAGATTATTCTTGAGAAAACTTTACTTACTTTTTGGTTAAACTCTCAATTAGTTAAAGTCCTTTTTTATGATGAATTAAAGAATTAAGACAAAAAAATATAACACAATATTTTTTATACCATTTTTAATCTTAAAAATTCGGGTCATAGTCCATATAAATTTTGACTTTCTAATTTTAGTCCTTATAAATTTTTTAATTTTAATTTTAGTCTCTAAAAAAATTATTCTAATTTTAGCCTTTAATTAATTTTCTCTCTTACTTTAGTCACTTTTAAAATGTTTAATATTTTCTTTATTCGATTTCATCTCACCATTATGATTACACAACATGGTTCAACCCATTATTTGGAAATAATAGCAAATAATAGCAAAGATAGAAGGAAGTGAAACCCCTTACTCATGCACAAAATTAAGAGTCTTCTATATAGAAGCGAAACCCCTCATTCCCCTCAATGTCCAACCCACTATTAAAAGTTTTAAAAAACAAAAAATGTTACAAAAAAATATTATGTAATGTGACATCTTAAAAAGACATTGTGACACACTCACAATATTAACACTTAATACTTTTCCTGTGATGAGGAATGATATAAGATTGAATTATCATGTGTCATCTATATCTTCTATATGATCATAACATATTATGTAAAAGTAAATTTTGGTTGGATACATAAACATATTTAATGAATTCAATTTAGTATTAGGGACTAAGAATGCTAATAAAAAATAAATAAAGAATTAAAAGTATACAAACATTTTAAAGGAACCTAAAATTCAAATTTTAAAATAGTTGAGAGACAATTTTTTTTTTTAAATCGAGGTAAAGGCACGCTAGATTTCAAATCAACACACTTTTATGCTTCGGTCTTTTCAACTTCAAAATATTTATGTAAAAAAAGTAACAATTAACAACTTCAAACTATTTATGTAAAAAAAAATATGGTTAAATTTTAAATTATTCGATGATTTTTAATTAATTTTTTAATTTTTTTTTTCAATTGAGTCTTTAAACTTATATTTACATTTTATTTGGGTCATTTTATGTACTTGTCGTTATAAAAAATTAATCACATAGACTTAATTAGTTTTTGAATTCACTGTTGTTATTTTTGCAGATATGCACTTAGTATTCTCACATCTGGAAGGTTAATATTCTCATCTCTCTAGACCAATATTACCACCTCTCTAAATTATAAACTCAACATTATCGAACAAAATCTTCAACTAGTATTCCCTGCAAGTTAACTCAATATAAGTTTTGTTTTTTCATAAGCCTCTTTAGACTTCACCCTACAAGAAACTTCTTGCAAGCTTACATGTTTGATTCAGACAAATAATTTTTTCCTAACAACGGTTAGAACAAAATGACCCAATTAAAAAGTAAATACAAGGACTCAACTAAAAATATATTTCAAAATTCTAATTAATTAAATTGCCTTACTATGTAGTAATTTAACCAAAGATTATTATTGGTGAAGTTAGTTTTGGAAATAATTCTGTGGGATTTTTTAAAAGTAAATTAGATTTTTTTCCATGTGATTTAATCAAAAGTTTTAGATGCTTTTAACTCCTCAAAATTTGTCCCGTCAACATATACTAAGAAATACCTCAAGTATAGCAAATGCTCACCATGGTTTTTCTAATTCGTTTTAATGGAAACCCAAAAAACAAAATGCATTCGAGAAATTATTACCAACTGAACTGATTTCTATACAAACTTAATTTTATTAATTTTAAACACTTACACAGTTTCACGTATACAATTATACAAACATCATAGCTTCAAAATTACACAAAGTTACATAGCTTCAAAATCTAGTGCAAAATATGTAGCATTGACTAGTTTTGAAAAATTTAAACCGAAAACTATTTAGCTTATGAATTTAAGTTGAGAAAAGACGCCAAAATGCATCAATTTCGCAACGCGTATTTATTTTGATAATATTTCTTTTTTATCAAACAAATATACTAAAGAGATTAGCTTCGAAATGTGCCAAAAAAAAGAAGTACTAACCCGAAGTCTAAGGAAGATGAATTTTACTAAAAAGAATGTCTTGATGAATCAAAAAGGTATACTCTGCCCTTTTTGTTTTTTACAGGTTCAATAATTCGTTCTCTTGTTATTTAAGTACTGAGTTTGCTTGTAGTTTTGCCTACACTATATACTTGACTGGGTCTCTCAGACTTCATTCTACCTTCAAATATCATGGAACATTATAATGAAGCAATTTTTTTTTTTTACATGCAGATATATCTAGCTATTATTATTACACGAAGTAATTGAAAAATTATTCTCAGCTTTTATTGATTTCCAGATATGTTATAGCTAGCTTTCATTTTTATCATATTTCTTGGCACTTTTATTTCTATGAGAAAAGATGAGAATGTGATATTCTCATGAGAAAAGGGAAATTATTTAATTCCTAAAATACCATTAACTTCTTTTCCTACACTTTTATTAAATTATTTTAATTTTATATTCTCAAGAACATTAAAATGTAATTAATGTAACACATTTTTAAATACACTCAGGAATAATATTCTTAGTCATATGTTATTCTTAAGTATATAACACGATATCTTCAAACAAACACTTCCTACTATATTCATGAAATTTAGTTTAATGTGTGAGTGATTTTAAATCTTCTGAAATGATCTTTGATTTGTACAGATAAAAAAAATACTCCCTAATATATTTGCAATACAAAAAAAACACTTTGTTGGATAAGATAATTCTTCCTTTCTTTAGTACCAAATCTTCCAGGTAAGGGTGGGCCGAGGAGAAGCAAAACAGAAAGTTGAATTCATACTCGTAGGTTGTAATTGTAATCCACATTGTTACAAAAAGACAATGGAAAACAAGGGTAACCTTACCAGCCTCCGTGATGAGCGATGTGATTAAGAGAAGTGCTTGGGAGAAAGCAAAAGCTTGGTAGTAGTGTCTGTTGTGAAGTGCATGTCCTTTTGCCACAATGCAAATTTGGTTGGTCAAAAGAATTAGGGTTCTTCAACGGCCTCACTCCCACCTTACAACCATTACCTTGCACTCTAACAATATTTCATTTTTCCTTTCCCTTTTTTGGAATCCTAAAATAAAAATTTATTTTTAATAAAATAAATAACGTTTTATTTTTTTAGTATATTTTTTAAAATTATTTTTACTTAAAAAATAATTCTGTTTATTTTAAGAAATAAATCTTATTTGTTTTTTTTTAAATTATATAAAAAATATTTTTTTAAGTTTAAACAAATTCATCCAATATTTCATTCTAATAGACTTGATACATCTAAGTATATCTATTCGCTTAAAAAAGTTTATCTCTCTTTTGATAAAAAATGGAATTGACCTTACACCAAGTTGTTGTCATATCAGAATTGGCTAGCTAGACGTCGTTCTTCGTTATTTAATTTCCATTTCCTTGTGATCGCAACTTGTTAATTATTAATAGTGAAATGGTCCAATATTTTTCAACAATGACCAGTTACTATTATTGAAAGCCAAGAAAGAAAAAGGTTAGATAAGGAAATTTAACTTCCATTTTGGTTTTTCTTTACATAGCTCAGCGACCTACCTATGGCTATCAACCATAAAATTCCGAAGTAGTTGGTGAATGGGTGATGGCTACTGACTTCGATGCAACTTGAATGGAGAAAATTGAGCATCTTTGTATGGGAGAAAAGATCAGTAATTCTGGGATGTCGTGCTTTTTTTGAAATGCAGCTTGTTGTTTTAAGGCCAAGCTATGTAATGTTAAACACAAACGTTCAAGAAATTTCTTATTTTGATGAGCAATATTGTATATTTCCTAACCTGTGGTAAATTCACCACATGCACGACACATTTAATAAACTTTTTATGTTTATTATTCACTCCTTTTCGTGGATATTGATTGGATTCGTGAACTATGCTTTCAATGGCCACTGTGTATTATTGGCTGGCCTGAAGTTTTGTGATGCGAGCTCGAGCTTGTGTTAAAGTGAACTACTCTCTCTATCTCTCTCTATGTAACATTAGCCATATATTGAGATATACATATTCGCACGATTAAGATACATACAAACCATGTCCGGCAATATTGACATATAATAATCATATATACATATATATGTACCCACCTAAGTGATAATATGATAAAAGAAATGGAAATGTTGGAAAAAATTGAAGTCTCATATCGATTAAAAATAAAATTAAGTTAAAATATATAAGTAAATAATAATTTTAATTTCTTTTAAATTAACTTTTAAAATTGAATTAAATCTAAACTCACATTCTAAAATTTTAAGATAGAAATATCCTATATAATTAGGTAAGGAAATTTTTTTTCATTATCTAATCTCCCCCTCCGTCTCTATATATAAGCAACACTTACCCATCATAAAGAAAATTCATTGTGAGGATTAAGCTCGCATATATCTTACATATATATAGTTGAAATAATAATTCTTTTGGTTTCTTTAAAAATTTACCAATTATAATAGGTATATCATTAATAGAAATAAATTGTTTTTTTTTTACAAAAGACTGTTGTATGAAATTATATAAGAAGGCTAATAATATTATTTTTTTCACTTTTAATAAGTAACCAATAAAATATGTACATATAAACTCGTGTAAATTCGTAATGTATCTTTTTATACGTAATGACATAATTGTATTGTTATAGATGGTTATAAAATCTGTTTAATTTTTATGTATCATCAATTTTTAAAAAATAATATTATCAACCAACTAGAAATCATAATTAATATAACTTTTAAAATAATTTATTTTAGAAATTAATAAGCTTATCATACACGTATAAAGGTTTGCTAATTTATATTTACTCATTTTATTAAAAAAAAGTAAGTTAACAAGCTATATATAACACTAATTTCTTAAAATAGTACACCTAAACTATTTTTTTTTATGAAATATAGCCATAATATATATGTATATATATATATATATATATATATATATATATATGTGTGTGTGTGTATATATATAATCTCACCGTTCAATTTTTTTAAAAAAATTTGTCTAAATTCTTTTCAAGTGTATAGCACAACTCCTTCTCAATGAATATTGAAATATCATAATCTTTCTCTTTCAACAGCTATTTCTAACTGTCCAAATTGATTTTCTCTTTTAATATAGTATACATGAAAAATTTCCAATCTAAGTTGATATTTGGTCTTTCCATGTTGAATAAATAAAAGGCACTAATAGCCTTCGTTCAAATAAGTCTTAATTTGGTGGTTTCTGTTTGAAATCAAATAGGAACTATTTAGACTATTTCCTGTGTGTTAGTTGTTTATATTTAGATTTGGTTATTATTTTTTTATTATTGGAAATGATTTCTGTGTTATATTAGCTAGATTAATAAGCTATAGTTATTTGTTTTTATAAGTAACAGTTATTTATGAGTAAAAAAATATTTTTTTATTATTTAAGTGTCATTTAAGAGATATCATTTAAGAGTTGTTTAAAATATGTATAAGTTCCTGATTAACTAAGTGACACATTATAGAGTCAATTAATATGATATAAAAAATAAAAATTATAGGTTATTTTAAATTATATTTATCTGAGATACTCTTAAAAGGAACAATGTGTATCTTTAAAAAAATAATTTTATTGGAGGCACGATCATTGTAAACATTTATCTGAATTGCCTGATAAAAAATTTAACGATAATTCACAACTTAAAAAAAAAACTAATTGCTACTGGTGGTTTTAATCTCGTTAGCTAAAAGAAGGGTAACGTAATATGCATTATACTATTTTAACGATGTATTTTTGCAATATATTTCACGATAGTGAGAAGAATTCATTTTTTCATGTAATATTATTATAAGCATTTTCATACTATTAATTAATTGAACTTGCATGTATGCTATCATGTGCAATAGACGGAATCACAAATTTTTATTTTATATAATTAAAATTATAATAGATATATAATTTCAAATATATAAATTGTATTATAATTAAGATTTATAATAAATATCATAAACCATATAAATTATATTTTAGATGTATGATAAATAATATTATGATACCAAATTATTTTTAAGTATTTATAATTTAAAAAAAATTAAAATACAATTTAGAAATAAAATATGAAAAAGATAGATTGAAAACGATAGAAATTAAAAAAGCTCTTAAAAATGTTCTCATTGAAAGAAAACACTTCTAGACTCTTTCATTGAAAATAACTCATAAAAACACCTTCTTTAATATAATTATTTTAAAAGAGGATAAACAAATTTAACAACTTTTAATTAAATTTTTAATCGATTAATTTTTTCAGTTTTTTCTTGGATGAACTTAGGATATTTTTCAACGGTAAGTAAATGACTAATTGCTAAAGGAACTAAGAATTAAATTTATGATCACATACTACTTAAATAATAATATTATCCGTTAAGGTCCTAATTATGTCACACAATGTTGATGATTAGCTTTTCAAATTAATTTTAACTAAGTTTTACAGGTTTAAATGAGCTTATCAACTACCCTCGCAAAGCATGGCTTAAATTATTGTGTAAAAATATTACAAATCGGTATATTCTAATTACATTATAAAAGAAATAGAAATATGTAATAGAATATAACATTTTTCATGTTTGAAAAATTATAATCACTCAAACATTTTATCCTCTAGTTCCTCATATCTTCATCACTTTTATTTTCATATTTTTTTATTACATCACTTATATATTTATTATTTTCTCTCTGCACTTTTTCTTTTCTTCTCATCTTTCCCTTCTGCCAACCCCATATATATTTATTATTTTCTCTCTGCACTTTTTCTTTTCTTCTCATCTTTCCCTTCTGCCAACCCCATAGATTTTCTTTCATGTTATATAACACAAAAGGGTGTGCGTTGGTGTTGATAATAATTAAATATTTGTGAAATGATAGAAAGTGTTTTAAAGATATTGATTAATAAATTTAAAATAAAAATATTTTTATTAAAAAATAAAAAATAATGTTATTTATGATTGTTTTGATTCTCCTAAGAAAATTAATTATATATATAATTTCCTTAGAATCCTCATCAGTAAGATCTTAAATATTTTAAACTGGTAAATATTTATTTATTTATATATTGAAATAAATAAAGAAAGATGTAATGTTGTGTCATTTTAAAGCGCATGCCGAGGTTGGTGATGTTTTGAAGATGTCTCTCATTATGGATCTGCATTGATTAAAGTATTCCAAAATGATGATGCTTGGTGGAGAGTGCAGAGGATACTATTATAAAAAGCTCTCGTTACTACCTCTGCTTATCACTTATGAGTCGACTTAAATCATTCTTAAATTCTTTTTAAAGAAAATTATTAGTATATTTAAAAATTTGTAAAAGAAAAATAAATCTGAAGCAAGTTAATTAGTTTTATTTTTTCAGACAAATATTTGAATTGATGGTGCACCAAACACATTTTAAATTGTAACAAAAAGAAATACATTTTAAATGTACAATTGCTTTAAGAAGATTTTTTGGTTCGTTACGTTCCATAAAACTCAAGCAGCAACACGGATATTTAAATCATGGAAGCTTAAGTAATAGTCTCTAGTTTGAGATTTTGAATATACGTTTGCATTAAAAATTTCTAAAATTTTTGCCTTTCAAAATAATTTTGCTTGCAAAAAACTTAGATATAATACTTATGATACGATTTTCCAATTAGATTTGGAATTTCAATTGCGTATTTTAATTGTGGATTACAAAAGGTTAAACTCTAAATATAATTCAAAAATAATACCAACAGTATCTATCTTATCATATCTAAGTTTTTTCCTTTTACTCTATTATCTGACAGAATTACTTCCATGTGTAATATAAATAAAAAACAAACATATTAACCAATGATTTTAATTGATCATAATTACATAAAAAAAAAAATCCGCTTATGGGCAAGTCTTTGTCGTTGTCCCCTTCCCGTCCCCCAATCCAATTCCTCAGAATCCCTCCCCAGATCCATACTCAAACAATGAGCCACCGAAAATAATTTTTAAAATAATTATTATAAAAGTTAGTCTTTAATTTATAAATGTTATGAATATAAATTTTTTATTTATTTTAAATTTTAAAAAATAATAACAATAAATATGTTTTTCAAGATAATTATAGTAAACACTAACAAATTTACTGTTAATATATAATACAACTTATAATTAAATGTCAATGTAAGTTCTCTTTACATAATCAACATATATGTTATTGAGTTTAATGGTGTGTAAAATATTTTTAAATTGTTCTTTAATTATAATTTATTGTTGATATAAATAAATTTATAATATATGGTGTATTATAATTAGATGATGGTGTAAATCTAATCTTTTTTCTTTATACTATTTCTCTAAAAATTATCGTAAAAAAAAGACTTTTAAATTGTGTTTATTGAATGCCAATTCCAACTTTAGAAAAGGGCTCTGAAATTAATTAAATTATAATTATAATTAAAAAAGAATAGAAAAGAAAGAAAGTTTAAGTAGGTGAAAAGGTGAAAATGTGGTGGTGTGAGAAGCAATCAACCAATCTAGCGGAAGAGTGTTTTGTGTGTAGAGCAGAGTTTACTCACTTAACTTGTCTCGCGGGAACATCGTTCCGAATCGGTTGCTTATGACACACACACCTTTTCTCTCTCTCACTTTCAACAAACCATTTTTTATTTCTTCTAAATCCTAATCACTTTGCATTGTGTTGTGTGTGCTCCCTTCAACTCACTCACTCACTCACAATGGAGCGGAAGCAAGGGTTCTTCTCTGCGCTCAAAGACGAGGTGGTTCGCGGCCTCTCGCCGGCGCGGTCACGCGCCAAGAGCCCCGCCAGGAGTGCATCGCCCATGTCCTCGCTGCTCCGCCGCCGCAGGAAGCACCACGCGCCGCCGCCTGAGCTCTTCATTGCGAGATCGGGAAGCCTCAGGCCCGCCGAGGCCCTCTCGCCGCTCAAGGAAGGTCCTGACGGAACCGACGGCGGCCAGGACTCCTCGCGCGGAGAGGGAAGGTGGGGCCAGTGGATGAAAGGACCACTCGCTAGAGCACCCTCTGTTTCTTCTTCCTCGTCCTCTTGCAACAACAAAAAGTCCGATCTGAGGTTGCTTCTTGGCGTGTTGGGTGCTCCACTCGCTCCCGTGCACGTGTGCACCACGGATCCCTTCCCTCACCTCAGCATCAAAGACATCCCCATTGTTAGTCCCTCTCTTCTTGTTATCGAGGTTTTTAACATCGGTCGTTGTATCGATGCGGTTTCGTCGCGTTTGTTGATTTTTTAAAACTTGCTTGTTATATTTACAGATCATATAGACCTAGTTTCAGAAATTGTTTCATTTCTCTTAATTTTTCTCAAACCTAAGCTCTGTTGTCTAAGATCAGTAAATATTATATCATTTTAGGCGTTTTGGTAGGTCACATTTGGAAGATTGAATGGAGAATGTGTGTGAATGAGTGTGACTTTTGATCTTGCAGGAGACTTCTTCTGCTCAGTACATATTGCAGCAGTACATTGCTGCCTCTGGAGGGCAGAAGCTTCAGAATTCGATTAACAATGCGTATGCCATGGGGAAGGTGAGGATGATAGCCTCCGAGTTCGAGACCGCAAACAAGGTCACGCGGAGCCGGAACTCGTCCAAGGCCGCGGAGTCCGGTGGGTTTGTCTTGTGGCAGATGAACCCAGACATGTGGTATGTCGAGCTTGCTCTTGGTGGCAGCAAGGTTCACGCCGGTTGCAATGGGAGATTAGTGTGGCGGCACACGCCCTGGCTTGGTGCTCATGCGGCAAAAGGGCCGGTTAGGCCTTTGCGACGCACCCTTCAGGTGACTGTTACCTGCCTTGTGACATATATGTATGGCTGCAATTGCACTATTTGGATAAACTTCTCTATAAGTACTTATAGGAGAAGAAAATAAGACTAAAATTAATTAAACTTTTCCCATAAGTTATAATCAACTTATTATAGAAGTTCTCTCTTCTAACGTCTCCGGAATCAGAAGTTTATAACAGTATAAGTTGTTTTAACTTGTGGAAAAAAGTTTGATTCATTTTGCTTTTTAATTTTTCTTCTGCAAGTGCTTATGGAGAAGTTTGTCTTATTATGACCTAACTTTATGCCTCCTTTTGTGTCTACAGGGTCTTGACCCAAGAACAACTGCAAGCATGTTTATCAACACAAGATGCATTGGGGAGAAGAAGATAAATGAAGAGGACTGTTTCATCCTCAAGCTTTGTGCAGACCCCTCAACATTAAAAGCAAGGAGTGAGGGTCCAGCAGAGATCATTAGGCATGTTTTGTTTGGGTACTTTAGCCAGAAAACAGGACTCCTTGTTCACTTGGAGGACTCCCATTTGACACGCATTCAGAACAATGGTGGCGAGGCAGTATATTGGGAGACCACAATAAATTCATTTCTTGACGATTACAGGCCTGTCGAGGGGATAATGATTGCTCACTCGGGTCGATCCGTGGTGACGCTTTTCCGGTTTGGGGAAACAGCGATGAGTCACACTAAAACCAGGATGGAAGAAGCTTGGACGATTGAGGAGGTTG
Source organism: Glycine max (assembly GCF_000004515.6). Lineage (NCBI taxonomy): Eukaryota > Viridiplantae > Streptophyta > Magnoliopsida > Fabales > Fabaceae > Glycine > Glycine max. The sequence continues at coordinate 7,706,357 of NC_038250.2, forward strand.
CGTTCAATGTCCCTGGCCTTTCTGTGGACTGTTTCATTCCTCCGTCTGAGCTAAGGTTTGCTTCTATGAGTGAAGCCTGTGAGCTTCCCCAAGGTCAGAGGGTGAAGACTGCTGTGGCAGCAGCTGCATACCATGCCAAAGTCACTCAACTACAAAAATCGCACGATAGCCACACGAATAACATTAACTGGACAGTGGATGTTTAGTTAAGAGGATGTTTGTGGATTAGCGTAGGCGTCTAGTTTTTATACATTTTATGGACTATCTGACAAATTACTGCAGGTAAATGGTAATATTGCAGCAGGGTTGTCAAGAGTTTTCTGCTGTGGGTCATTGCCTCATCGAATTTGTAAATAGAAATGATCAGTCATGGATCCTGATAAGTGAATTTCTGTTCTCTGGGTTTTTGGTGGATGATTATGTGCATCAAGGTTTGTTTTTCCCACTTGCTTTCCGTAAATGTGAAATTGGGAACATGCTGATCCGTTTTATATTCTATAATTCCTGTAGAGTTTTTTTTTTCTTCCTGTGAAAGCATTAACCATAATGCTTGGAGATCACAGTTATAACCTTGATTTCGTCACTGAAAAGTTTTGGCTGAGTTTCAAGGAGCAGCATTTGTCAGATTTAATATTGATGTTATCGTTGGTATCCGTAAGGAAAATTCTTCCATCTTTGAAGGAAACTATATAGGATTGAAGAACTCTAGATGCTTTTAGTGCTGGTTTTTTTTATTATGAATTGTAAACCAAGTAGCCAGAGTATGTAGAAGCTAAATTATTCCTAGGATTTTTATGCTTTTAAGGACATATATATATTGACAATTATCACAAGCTTGTATCAATATTTAATTGTAGTTGTTAGAAAAATGTCAAGATTTCCTATATATTCGAGCTGTTCTTTTTTAATTTGTTTTTATTTGGGAAAGAAAAACTATTATCTTATCCTTTAATGACAGTTTTCTCATGTAATTTGGTATAATGAATTAGTCTCGGTCCCTTGTGTACCGCAAAGTATGAAATGTGAATTATAAATGCCTTGGATAAGCTTGAGATGTTCACATATCCCTTTCAGGATCTTTGCATGTGGAGATGATTTTTCCTTGGTTTGGGTTGTTTATTCTACATCTGCTTTTCTCACGGAAACCTTTTGGGAAGTTTATATTCTTTAACTTGTTGGTTGAAATTTATTAGGACCTACCAAATTTTGAGTACCACCCCATGTTTATTAATAGTGTTTAGGAATTGGTTTTAGAAGGGAAGGGAGAGTAAAATTTTCATTTCAAATAAATATGTTCTAAATTGATTTTTCTATAATAAAAGTAATAAAATGACAAATTGACAAAAATTAATGTCTTAACCTTTTATTTCTATAAATTGTAATTCTCTTAATTTAAAAATTAAAATTGTTTTTTGTTTAAAAAAAATTGAATTTCACACTTTAACATTCAAATTTCAAAGTAACATATATGATTTTGTCAGTCTCTGGAAATTTAAAATGAAGTTCAATTTGAAGAGTGTTAACAATACTTGTTAGCATTTCTCACATTTTAATCCCTCAAAAGACTTTGAAGATGACAAAGTACAGTCAGATGATTCTATTGGTAATCCGTAACATAAGTTGGTTGAGCTATGCGTGTTGATGATTAGGTTTTTACAAGTAAGCTACCACAAAGTCCTCTTTGAGGCAGACCTTCTATCCTCCTAAACTTTTTTATTAATAAAGGTGCAAAGTCCCTTACTCCTTGCAAAAAGAGTGGTGCATTTACTTTGTCTCCTTTTTCATCCCTTTTTTGGATCGTAGCCCTAGCCTTCCAAAAGGTTTTCTTAATGTTTTCTGGAGCTTCTTAATGCTAGCAACACACTCTATTCTCTTTTGGATAAAATCTTTTTTATGAGGTAAAATTTATGTGAATCTTGTTAATTGTCATTTATTGCAAAAACTTGTTTTAATGGATAAGAGAGAGTGTTAAAAGAGTATTTGAAAGTATATTGCTAGCAATTTTCATTTGATAAATTCCCATTCCAAACATTTGTTGCAAGTGCATGAAGTGAAGACATGTCTAATAAATGCTTTTGAATGTGTCTTTATCAGTCAATACTAATACTATACGTTGATTTCCAACTTGTCAAAATAACATTGAACTTAGAACAAGTTAGAGCATCTTTAATGCAATTGCTTATTTTGGTTCTTTAAGTTAATCAACAATGTTTAACTCGAGAATACTACCAGACAAATGAGCTGGAGTTCTTATAGAACAACGATTGCTTGTATAAGAAATAATTAGAGTGAAAACGAGTGAGTGTTTATATTTTATAATGACAAGGGTCAATAAACTATTAAACTGTAGTAGAGAGATACAAAAATGCATTAGATTGGAGGAAACATTTATTAATCCACACTAACACTAGTATAAGTCCATAACCAATGTATCAGTATTAGAGAAATTACACGATACGCAATGGAAGAAGAAAACAGAAGGATAAGAGAGATAAAGTTGAGAAAGAGAAATTACACGATACGCAATGCCTCTTTTTCTTTTTTTGTTTCACTCCTTCCCTTCAATTATATTCTCGCATTCTCTTCCCTTCTTTCACTGACCAACATAGTCCTGTAAGAATTTGTTAGGCTACTTCTATGCTACTTCAACACCTAGCAATACCACGCCGTGCCACTAATTGACTCATCCACATTCACTTTCCCTCTAATTTGTAAGTGTTTTTAACTTCTAAGCAGCAAAAATTCATTTTAAAAAGGGTTAAGAAATTAAATTGAATTTTTGTATTGAAGAAGCTTGTAGAATGTTATTTTGAAGGTTATAGTAAAGGGTCAAGGTTAGGAATAAAATCCGCTCCCTACTCATCTAATTGCCAACTCTAGCTAATTCTCTTCTTTGTCTCGCACTATATATATTCAAAATTGAAATCACCACTCTATCATCAAATTGTAGTTAATTTGCTTTACGTGATCTTTTTGTCTGTTTGTTGTGGGGAGAGAAGAATATTTCATTACTGAAAATAAGAGAGGCAATAAACAGCGCTGAACAACCAAGATTAATAAGTAATTAAGGAGTATAACCAAGATTCAAATTATGAATAGAATGCAATGGAGGAAACTAGAGAAGAAGTACGCTTTGACCCGTTGAGGAGGCGAGACAATGAGAAAAGGTCCTTTGTTTGGTATTGAATCTACTGATATCGGTAGTAAATTAGTCCAAATTGCAGCATATTTGGTAAGTTTCTTTAAAATCACTTCTAATTAAGAGAACAGAGTAAGAAGAAAAAGAACGAGATAAACTTTTACATAAGCTAAAATAATTTTTTTATTAATTAATCATTAATTAATTTATTGAAGTTTACTGATATAATATCTTTAAGAGATGAAAGAATATTTACAAATTAACTTATGGTTAGCTAATAAAGAGTTAACTGATTTTAACTTATGAAAAAAATATTTTTTTAATGTTAAGTGCTCACTAAAAGTGTTCATTGTAGTTTGGTAAATTGATCAGCTTCATTTTAAAAAATAAATATATCTTTTTTCCTCTTTTAATTACAGATAGGACTAATTTCTGTTTTCTTTTCCGTTGTTGGTAGTATTTGCGTCAAAAGACAGGACTAATTTTTGGGTAAAACGTGCAGATTATTTTTTTATGCTCGTTCCAGAGGCCATCAGTATACGATATATGAGTATATACACACAATATTTCACAAAAAATATAACGATTATATTTGTGTTTAACAAAAAAAGCTGATTTCTTCACTTTAGAATTTAAAAGAGGAAAAACATAAAACGTCAAACATCAAAGAAACAACTGTCTTTCTTGAACTTCATTTTTTTCCTTCTTCTATTTGAATTTCTCTCCATTACTAGAATCGTGTTCATTGCTGCCCACGTAGGTGTTTGATAGGAATATAATAATAGAATGCAAAGGGAAAAGGGATATGAAAGCAAAGCTCTTTCATGCTAGTAATTAGCATCTTTCGGTCGTACAACATGCGTTGAAAAATATACGAGACATCAAGTTTGGACTTTAATAATGGTTTAGAGAACTTTTCCGTTACAAAAAGTCATTTTAGTTGGACAATCATCATAACACAAAGAAGAGAGACACTGTTAGAGTGATAATATATTAATGCTTATTGTTTTTGTTTATCTCCTTTTTATTCTATCATATTGCTTGTTATATTTACTCTTGACTCATTTTTCTTTAGGTGTTAAATAAGCTGAAAATGGTAAAAATCCATCCCATTTTGAGGTGGAAAAGATATGAAAAAAAATATAAAAAAGAAAGTAATATATATAATAAATGATGTAATAGGAAAGGTAGATATAGATAAAAAAAATGGAATGAGATAAAAGAGAAAAAATGAATATACATATATTCCATAAGAAGAGTGTCTACCATCAATTTGCATATACAAATAAACGTAAGAAGTGAAAAAAGTAACATGCATGTGAAGGATCGACAAATAAAACAAGTTATTAAGATGAAAGAAAAATAAGATTACTATATAAAAACATCAACATCATACTCGTAGAGATATAATGTTAGTATAGATATAATGATAGTTTAGCGGTGAAGAAAGAAAAAAATTGCTAGCAAGTAAAAAAGCTAATAATATTTTATTAATAATTAATATTTATTCAATAAAGATAGATTAAATATTGACTAAAATATGTTTTTTATTTCTATAAATATTAAATATTTAAATTTTACTGTTGCAAAATTTTGAGTTTTTTTTTTAGTTTTCACAAAATTAAAACCCGTTACTTTTTTTTTCGAACTAGGTTCAGATATGTGTTACTGTTTCAATGGCCACCGTACTGATTTTTGGTGTTTTGGATCTGCGGTGGTTTCGATTGGGTATGAGTCCTGCAATATCTGTTTTTGCTTTCTTCACTCCGAACAACGCCCTCAGCTCCCTCTGAACGCTCTCGATTATGCAGTGCGCCGTCATCATCGCCTCTGGATTCGGATGCGGCCACGACCAGTCTGAGCACCACACGGCTGCCGGCGGCGGTCCGGTTCACCAGAGTCGCCACAAAGTTCTTCGTGGTCGAACTCATGGGAGCGATGGCGGAATGCACCACGAGTGGAGCCGAGATCTTGCCACTGCGGTACAGGTTTGTTGCTTGCTTAGGGTCGATGGTGGATTCATTTCTCGTAGTGACGGTATTGGTGGGTTCATTTCTAAGGACGAAAAGGTAGGATTCGTCCTCAACAACGACAGAGATGTGGCCATTTCCTATTCCGGTTCCGCGTTGTTTTGGTCGTTTCAAAAAGTTGTGACGGTTTTTTTTCAACTGTATTTTAAATTTAAATTAAAAGTCATAGGTTTAAATTTATCTTATGTATGAGATAAAAAAAGTAACATATTTTTAATTTTGTAAGAACGAAAAAATTACTTAAAATTTTTACAAAAACTCTAAACATTTCAAATCTATAGGGATTAAAATCATATCTTTATAACTTTAAATATTTGTACAAATACAATTAATGATAATTATAGTATCTGCACTGTAGATGTCATGGCTCTAGTAATAAGAAAAAACCATTCAAAGCCGTAAGTTGCCATCTCTCGCGACATGCCTATATTATATGAACGAATGTGAAATTTAAAGTATGATTGTTGATGAACCGGTCGGATCCAATTCAATGATGAAGGGAAAGGGTGCAGCGTGGGATCGAGGAGAATGTGTTGCAGCGAACGTAAGCTTGAAGTGTGGATAGCATGAACTCTGAGACTTCGTTTAAGAGTTGGATAGATAGGACCAAAGCTTCCAAGATTGTGGCATGAGTGTATTTGGATATTGTGATTTACGTGCGAGCTAGAGTTACTTGTGTGTATCCATGCATGTTTATGTATGTGTCTTACGCATACTCTAGTTTTTTGTCATTTTTAGTGTCTGACATGCACGGTTGTCAATGTTTAACCGACACCGACATCTGTATTATGTTTTATATTTTGGACATTATAAATATCTATATATCCGTATTCGTGTTGTCCGTGTCGATGTCGATGTTTCATAGATTTGTAATAATGCTGCATGCATGTGGTTTCTTTGGCTGCTACATGTAGTTGGGAGAAGAGTTTATATATGTCTTTAATTAAGTGACATTTGTGACCCTGTCTATTAATTAGTTCGGACTTCAGAGTCTGCGCTCTGTTGAATTGTTTGTGGCGTGATAACAATGACAATATAGGACAAGGAAAGTATCATCTTGAATTTCTGCATTCCCCCCCCCCCCCTCACAAAAGTAAAGATAAAAGACAGAATATAAATGTGATACATACGATGGAATAATAAGGGAAATAGAAAAATATTAATAAAAAATATCATGAAATGTTTATATATTATCATACATTATTCACCACAATATTTGACTTTTATCTTATTTCTCAAGTACGTCGCCTACAATTTTCCTTCCTGAAGTCAAAGATAATATCCAACATTTTTTATTTATTTTAACATCAACTTGGTTCAAAATAAATTAGTAAATTAAAACTAAAATAATAAAGTGTATTAAATATATGAAAGCCAATTTTTTAATAGTATATAAAATTGTATAACTGCACCTGAAATTGCCTCCCCAATTTTTAACAGTGAATAAAAATATGAAATCACATATATAAAGGTTTACTATTAATTAAAATTTTCAAATCAGTTTATCTACCCCTATTTTTTAAAAAAAAACTAAATGCAGGAGGAATTATTAAATCATTAAATTTTCCTTTTGTGATTTGATGACGTTTTAATGGTCACTGATAACTATAAAATTTGAGTTAATTTGATAGTTAATTTTGACTAAAAATGAATGTAATTTCTTTATTTTACTGTTGTTTTTAATGAAATAATAAAGAAATTAATATTTTTGTAGTTTTTTATTACAGAATTTAAAAGAAGAAAATTTTAAGTGTTTTGAAGAAAAATTGATGCAAAAACTTGAAAAAAAAAGTTAAAAATTAAGACAGTTCATTTAACGTGCAAGACAAATCCAATGCATCTTCTTGCTTAGTGATCAGCTCACGCTTAGTACGAAAAAAACCCACGAAGAAGCCTAAAGACGCGCTAAGCGCGAGATTGCGTGAAAATTAAGTTACCTTAGACCTATAAAAGAAGTAGGAAGTAGAAAGGAAAAGACACAACCTACACACGGGGACAACACCACCCTAGAGACTCAACTCTCTAATGAATACATCATAAGCTTCAGTATCTCTAATAGGAAAAATCATTTTTCTATGTCCATTATCCACTTCTCCTCTATTCATCCCTCTTCTTCTATCTACATTAGTCCCTAAATTATAAAGTCTCTCATGACAATAAGAGGCTAACCCCCTTAGTTAGATCTTGACAGGCCTAAAAAGTCAAAAGATATATTATATGTTTCATATCTATCAATGCAAACAAGTATTTTCTTTCATATTATCCTTTCTTATTTTAATTTCATGTATCATTTATTCTTGCATCATCTTTAGGGTTTAGACGGTTGAAAGAGGATAATCCTTAGTAAAAATACAAGGAAGGTCTTATATGCATCAATTTTAGGAATTAATCGCTCAAAGAGGGATAATTTTTAATAGAACTCAAAGGAAGGGGTATTTTAATAAAATCATTACTAGACATAGAGTGATTGTATTATGTCAATTCATCAAAGCAAACATTTAGAATTAAAATTTCATGCACTTTATCTATTGAGTCTTTGCAAAGACATTTGGGAGAGATAGATAGGTAAGATAGACTTGTCATTGTGAGACATGAGGGGTAAGTATTCAAATAGACGTGGGTAGGAAAAATTCACCAAATTGATAGAGAAAAATATAAAATAATACATCTTAGACAAATAAGACATGTTAGGTTCCAACATATTTACATTTTGAATTTATCTTTTTTTATCATCATCTTTATCTTTTACTTTTCTTATCTTTTGCATTAAAATTTCTTATCTATTTTATCTTCCACTTTTTTATCTTTATCATCTTTTAATTTAAATCTTTATCTTATCTTTTATCTTTTTTTATCTTTTATTTTAAATTTTGTCTATTACTTATAAATTAAGTTTGTATCAGTCTAAATACAAATAAAGTCCCTATGGATTTGACAATCAAACTTCTAAATATTTTACTACTTGAGATAAATTGATACACTTGTCAACTAGTTAATAATCAGTTGTTTCAAAGTAAAATAAAATTGTGCCGTGTGGGCTTGGAGGGCTCTTGTACTTTGAGGTTTCCTTTAGTTTCTTTTAAATGAATAAAACACGAGATCGGAGTAGTTAGTTTCCAAGTGTTAATGTTCTGTTTTATTTCTGTCTACTGTAGTTGGAGATGAGTTTATAAGTGAGTGTGTGGCTCCTTTATCCGGTGTAGCCCAATTTTGCTACCATATGTGCTTGTGTTGGTATTACAAGAACATTTTCAATGTGACTTTCTTTTGAGGGTTGAAGAAGACGATGAAGAGAAAGTGAGAAAGTGGGAAAGTTGTAGGAAAGGTTCTGAAATCTGGATAACTGGAGAAATGGATCAAATAGGTTTTTTTTTCATATATACTTAATTTAAGAGTAGCTCATAATAATTTATGTAAAATAGCTATTAAACATAGAAATTAATATATAAATTATATACTCTTTTAAGACTATAACAAACATGCTTCCACTAATCAATATAACAATGTTGGTTCATTTTATAATTTGCATAACAATTAATTCACACGAATTTTATAACTAAAATAACATAATCAACCATAACGTAATTTCTAATTAACAAAGATTCGAATTTAAAATTAAAGTCAAAATCTAAAACAAAAAAATAAATAAAGAGAACCCTAACTTACTCTCTCAGGCAGCGTGTTGATAAGTGATGGAGTGAGTTTTTTATTTTATTTTTTATAAGTATAAACATGTAATGTAAAACTCTAACTCATGGGCCAACCTGATCCGCAATAACTGCTGGGACAAATTTTTATATAAATGGATTGGGCTAAAATCTAACAAGCTAATCTGACTTAAACCTATGGTCGATCGGGAGATCCATGGATTTTAGTCCATCTCTAAAAAGTGTAAAAAAAAAAACTCTAAAAAGATTGGTTAAGAAGCATTAAATTCAAGATCCACTTAAGGATAAAATAATTAAAATTCAAACTTAATTTTTTCAATTAAAAGGATTTCATTAGACAAAAAGATGATATATATATATTAAGAAAATGCCAAAATAAAACCTTTTCAATTAAAATAAATAAAATAAATAAATAAAAATCAAAAAAATTGTTTTAAACATTTCTCACTGTTGGGCGAGTCGTGATTAAATGTCTATTAAAAGAATATTAATGCTATTTCACTTTATCCAAAATACAAATTTGTCCCTCACAATATTTATGTTTGTATCTTTCTTTTAAAGGACGTGACCCACCTAGCTTTCTTCTACCAAAACATTTCTTTTTTTTTTTAAGCCACAAATAATTTTGGACATCTTTTTTTTTCTTTCATTTTAATATCAACTGTTCAAAATAACTTGGTAGATTAATAAATCCTCTAAGAAAATAAAATAAAATATAAAAAACATAAACAAATTAGTAAATTAAAAAATAATAAAGTATAAAATATTAAAGCCAATTTTTAAACGGTGTATAAAAATATGGAGCGAATATATAAAGGTGTACTATAAATTCAAATTTGTTAATCAGGTGATAAATCACTCACTTTTTATTTGTTTATAGAAAAGCAAAATACAGGAAGAACTTAGATCATTAGATAACGTTTCCAATATTTTTTTTCTTAAAAAAACATTAGATTACGTTTGTGATGTGATAACGTTTTACTAATATATAGTCACTTATTTCAAAGTAAAATAAATGAAACTGAATAATTTATCATTCCTTAACTAGTGTCTTTTAAGTACCTGGTTAACGTTTGTCATTCTATTTTTTTTTTTGGTATAAAATCAGTACGTGTTATTCCTCCCAATGAATCAACCTATTATTGACATAATGTGGTACCACAACCACTACTGCTGACAACTTTTAGTACACTTATATTTTTTTCACGTGAAAAATGTTCGTACCATAAAGGAAATTGAGGACATAAAAAATATCAAATCACTTTCGTACCTATTCGGACCCTCTTAACAAGATCCTTAGAATATTACGCCATTCATAAAAAAATTATATAAAATATTTTATTCCAATGCAAAAAATTATAAAAAAATTTAAAAATTTAAACATTAGAATTTTTTATATAAAAAACTATTATGAACCACTTTAATACGTCAATATACTGTAAAAGAACTCATAAAAAAATTATTCCTTAATCTAAAATTCATGAAAACACTTTCTATTTAGAGATGCTCTTACAATTCACTTCATGCTCGCCACTAGCAAATATACTTCCTCTTCCTTGGTACTGACTTTGTTCTCATTCTCTTCTAATTACCTTGACGATGTCGAAACTCAACGAAGCACCACAAAGCGTGGCACTGGTTTTAGGCGTAACCGGCATCGTCGGCAACAGCCTCGCTCAGATTCTACCTCTCTCCAACACACGCGGCGGTCCATGGAAAGTTTACGGTGTGGCTCGTCGCACCCAACCAAGTTGGAACGCTCTAAACACCGTCCACTACATCCAGTGCGATATCTCCGACCAAAACGACGCCGAATCCAAGCTCTCATCTTTAACCGACGTCACTCACGTCTTCTATGTCTGCTGGGCCAGAAGGCCCACGGAGGCCCAAAACTGCCAAGTGAACGGTGCCATGTTGAGGAACGTTCTACGCGCCGTCATCCCGAATGCTCCCAATCTCCGCCACGTGTCACTCCAGACAGGCACCAAGCACTACCTCGGACCCTTCGAACTGTTAGGAAAGATCGAGGTCGCCCATGATCCGCCCTTCACGGAGGACTTGCCACGTCTTGACGCGCCGAATTTCTATTACACCCAGGAAGACATCTTGTTCGAGGAGGTTCGTAAGAAGGGTTTAACGTTAACGTGGTTCGTTAACCGACCACATTTTATCTTTGGTTTCTCCCCTTATAGCTTGATGAACCTCGTTGGGACCCTTTGTGTTTACGCTGCTATTTGCAAGCATGAGGGTGTTCCGTTGTGGTTTCCAGGGACGAAAGCTGTGTGGGAGTGTTATAACACTGCTTCGGATGCTGATTTGATTGCGGAGCAGCACATTTGGGGTGCAGTGGATCCACGCGCGAAGAACGAGGCGTTTAATTGTAGCAACGGGGACGTGTTCAAGTGGAAGCATGTTTGGAAGGTGTTGGCGGAGAGGTTTGGGATAAGGGAGTATGGGTTTTTGGAAGGTGAGGATTTGAGGTTGTCGGAGATGATGAAGGAAAAGGGTGCAGTGTAGGAAGAGATTGTGAAGAAGAATGGGTTGCAGAGAACGAAGCTTGAAGATGTTGGGGATTGGTGGTTTGCGGATCTTATTCTGAGAATGGAGGCTGTGTTGGATAGCATGAACAAGGCGAGGGAGCACGGGTTTTTTGGATTTAGGGACTCCAAGAAATCGTTTATGAATTGGATAGATAAGACCAAAGCTTGCAAGATCGTACCATGACGTGAGGGTTTGGAGGGCCCTTTACTTTGAGGTTTGCTTTAGTTTCTTTTAAAGGAATAAAACACCAGAGGAATAGCTACTTTCCATGTTTATGTCCTGTTAATTGTATTGTTCTAATAGTGCTTTCATTTCTGTCTACTGTGGTCGGGAGATTAGTTTAAGTGTGCCTTTGTGATCCATTTATCTAGTCTATAGACCATTTAGCTACCGTATGTGCTAGTGTTGCTGTTAAAATATTCCGTGGATAACAAATGAAAAAAAAAAAAAAGAATAATGAATGCATCATATTGAATTTGCTCAAGCTGGACTATCAACTTTGGTAAAAAAAAAGAAAAACAGCTCTAGTATCAAGATGACATGTGTGATACACATTACAATATCAAATAGGCTAATCCCCTTTTATCATTTCCATCTTACTATTATATAGTACAACAGAGAGCTCTTCTTCGACTATTTTTGAAATGGGAGGGGAGAAACAGATTGAAAAGCAAAAAACAAAATGAGGAAGTGCCTATGGTAGACTCTAACTGTAGTACCAAAGCTTAAGTGAGAATCCAGAAAATCCATTCTATCTCTCCTGCTCAAGTGAGAATCCAGAAAATCCATTCTATCTCTCCTGCTCAAGTGAGAATCCAGAAAATCCATTCTATCTCTCCTGCTCAAGTGACAATGTGGGACTATATGAATTTGCATCAAAAACTTGTCTGTACCTCGAGATGTCTCCAGCTACAAATTGATAGATCGGGCATCTATATCTTCATTTTACATTTCGTGGAATGTAATTAAAGCTGCAGATACCAATAAGTGTAAGCAACAGCCTATATCGCATATAATAAAAATAATGCAAGCATGTGATGAGGCATGTATTGTATAGTGGGCAAACAAATTTTCAAACAGTTATCAAGAATGGACTAGATGTAACTTGTAAGCTTAAGGGTGTTCAGGGGAAAAAAAAGTTGGTAAACACAGCCAAAATAATGCAAGGATGTGAGGCATGTATAGTGTGGGCAGACAAAATTTCAAACAGTTGCCAAGAATGGACCAGGATATCAGCTTAAGGGTGTTTAGAGAAAAAAGAAATCAGTTGGTAAACAGGGCCAACATAAAGTGTGCATGTGAAGAATGTACGATAGCAGCAGAGAAAATTTCAAACAGTTACCAAGAATGTGTACCAAGATATAAGCTTATGGGAAAAAGAAAATCAATTGGTAAATACAACCAACTAGGAAAATTTATTCGTAAATTATTGAAAAGGGGCAAAAAAGTAACCAAAGCTACACACTTCAAATTCACATATTTGGAAGCCCCCCATAAAAGAATGCCCCATTGCAAAATAAAGTTTAGTAAAATTCAAAATAACCTCTTGTCCACATGTGAAATAAACAAGCAAAGCAACAAAGTAATGAAAGAAAAAATAGAAAAGCAGAAGAGAAAGCAACAGGAGTAACTTTTGCAAACAAAGGGAACAATTTTGGAAAAAAAGAATTAAAAAAAAAACAGAAATATAAACAACAGCTTAGGATGAGGAGATGCAAAAGCATTAGCAAGAAGGCCATACAAATGATTGAAATAAATCATATTAAATAATAAAAAGAGTAGCAAAGTAAAATTCCTCAATTTCTAAAGTAGAAAGAAATTGTTCATAAGAAATTCCGCTGCATGCCAGTACTTACAATGTATGGAGGGGTACAGTATAGTATACATACAATCATACCAACAACTTACCAATGAAAGAAAGGAGAACAACAATCCAAACAGCTATTCGAACAGGCTGACTGTATTGCATTTGGTATTGAGATCTTTGAAGTTGTCTCCCAATAGCACAATACCATCCATAGAGTTGTTTGTCATAGGTTTCATCACAACTATCAAGGCCACTCTTACTTCTTTCACAGCGTGTATTGTTTCCATGTTTTCAATATAAAAATCACTCAAGCAAGTTACCGTTATGAGAGAGAGAGAGATAGAGAGAACAAGTGCAGATTAAGAACACACCCTATTCAATCCAACTGTTGGAAGTAGTTCCCTATCAGTTTCTTTATGATGATCCGCTGCTTTCAGCTTTCTATAACCATTCCTAGGCCACTTTAACTTGGACACGGATTCCATGTAACTTAGAAATCCTAATAAACTCGGTACCTTGTGCATTGGACCAGAAGATCCACTTGAGGAACTCCACTGCTGTGCATCATCATGAACTGAAACTTTCCAAAAACCAATATCAGCACTAGCACTGGCTGCCCGACGATGCCCATGTGATATCTCCTCATTTGAGTCGTCCCATCCAGATGAAACACGAAAATCCTTCAAACAATTACTGGCTGCAACGTTTTCACTTGACTGTGGATCTTCAACATACCTGTTGTTAGCTGCTGGCATTCCTGAAAGAAACAAAGCAAGCTCAACCTGTTCGCCTTCATCTAAATGCAACCAAGGTAGAGACGCCTTGCCTCCCGGATTGACTGATTCACTTAACGAATGCTCAATTTTCACAATCTTATCCTCAATGGCAGTTATAAAGTCTCGGTGCCTATTTCTCACTTCCTCACTTGAGACTTTGCCATAACTTGACCTCACTGCACGTTCAAATTCCTCTAACTGCATTTCCCACCAAAGATGCAATCATATCCCCATTTCAACAACAAAAAACTATCAAAGGAACTAGCAGTTTGGCGGCATATTTACCCGCAGTAGTAAGAATTACCTGCCATTTGATGGATTGTTTGTGTAAGTGATCAAAATGTTTAAGGATTATATTGTCTCATATTTGACTTTAACTTAACTATTATGAAGGATTGTTTGTGTTGATGGGAATTTGATGGATTAACAATGTTTAAGGTTGTTCAAAAGTTTAGTATGGAAATTCATTATATTATCTCATGTCGACCGGTGTAATTACATGGCTAGAGTTGGCACTTATATTTGTACTGAAATATAGTTGTCAAATATAGGTGAAAAGAATTACTGAATTTTGTTTGCATGTAAAATAGATGAAGCGGTTATTTACTTAAATGGTTACATATTTCTAAAAAAGAAAGAATTTACACAGATTGTGTTTGTCGCTTATAAACATGAGTTTAATTAGATTCACATTAAAATTGTTTAACGTTTAATTTTTCTCATGTTATTATTTTTAATTGCGTTACTCGGTTTCAAAGATCACCAAAGTACTTTGTCAGAAATTTTGCTACAAACATCAAAATATTTGCTTACTGGTAAGTTCCGGTCAGTTAAACTTACAGAGTGAGTTTGGGAAAAAATTAAAGTTACCTCCAAAACGCAAGTCCAACGAAGAAGACGTAGAAACATGCAGGCAATCTAACTACCGGGATAGTCCTAGTAGAGAGGATTGGAATAGGTACATGAAGACTTAGGTTAGATTTTTATTGTCACCTTTTACGCCAAAATAAAAACTTACTGAATCTTTTTTTTCTTCCTTTTCTTTTGGACATATCGGTTCTATTGAATTGCCTCTGGGTATTCAAGTTATTTGGAAGATTGGATAAGTGCTAGAAAGAAATTATGGATCCTAATAGAAAAGCAGGCTTAAGATGATGTGGGAAAAGCCATTCATGAAGGCTTGTGCTGAAGTTGTTTGTTCAAGAGCTGGTCAGCTATTTATCAATTTTCACATGTGACATTTGCCAATTTTTAGGGCCTTAAACATGTTTTTGGTCTATGGGAATTAACATTTTTTCATTTTTGATCATTTTAAATTTATTTTTTAAAATTTAGTCTTTGTATCTTTTCAATTTTAATTTTACAAGATATTTTACTTATTATCAAAGCATGTTTGGCACAGGAAAGTGGCAGAAGGAAAATATAAAGATAATTATTTGGTTGTTGTCCAGTTGGCAAGATGTTCTGTCTCATCTTGAAACATATGACGATGACTGCTGACTCATATATGTATAAACATGATCAGTTCTTAATTTCAACATTCACTGCAGTTGATTGAATTGTCTTTTGTTTCATGTTGAGCCATCAAGTGGCTAATATTTATCCAAATTACTGTCTACTAGTGAAATGTCCAAAAATTGTTCAAATTAGTTGTTCTGTAAAATATTTTCCAAGACTACAATATTTGTTTCAGTGAAAAGCATAACAAAGTTAATTATTTCTTTTTATTTATTTATTTGATTCTGATGCCTGATAAACTGTATCTGCTTTATGTCTGATACTAACTCTCTTTTGTTGTAATGGATGGGATTTCGTTTTTGGAATGTTCTTTGACAACTAGGTCGAGTACATGAAGACCTTAGAGTTCCATTGGCATCATTTTGTGCTATTGAAACCTAGTGGAATCCATTCAATATTCAATTTAATGGCCTATGTGGAGGTAGTACAAATCAATATTAAAATAATAAAATTTGTTGAAAAAATTCGTAAAGAAGTATAAAATACATAAAAAAAAAGTCTGCATAAAAACTTATTGTTTTTTTTTATTTAAAATTAGCTTGTTAGGATTTTTTCCCTTTGCTAATGGGAGGTAATGGGATCATATGTCCAGTGAATTAATGCTAATTTATTTGAACAACTAATAATTTTAATCGTTGAAAGAATATTTGCTCTCCAATTCAAATTTTTATATGTTAATAATTTATATGCAACATTTTATTTATATAAAATATTTTTTTGTTGAATGATTTATATAAAACAATTATACACAACATTATTTTATTTCATTCTATTTAACTAATCACTTACTGATTGAAATTAATAATCATTAACTCAATATATTAAATGCGTGTTTGAGTGAAGGTTTGAAAAACTATCTTTAGTTAAAATAAATTCTGAAATTATACTATTTATATTTGATCATTTTTATTCTAAAAAGAAGTTGATAATAAAATTTAATATAATTTTTCATTTAACTCAAGAATTATTTAAAATTACTTTAATTTAAAATTAATTATCAACTGAGAATCAATTCTTTAATATAAAATCAAAATACAGATATATATTTAGAATCATATTAATTAGTATTTTAATAAGATTCTAAATTGTTTAATATAAATCTAAACATATATACCGAATTCAACAAGTGCATACCCATTTTTCTTTTTCTCCATAAAAATAAGTTAGGTGTCATAAAATTTACATACTGATTAACTAAGCTAAATCTTAGTACATGCCAAATTTAATACTATATCCTCTCTGTAAAGTAATCAACTCACGCACAAATAGTGTCGGTAGTGTGCGTACGAGTTAGATACGCGTGACCTACCGATCTGTTTCTATATTACATAATATAAACTACAATGCATTATTTGGAAAGGTAATTACAAAAATTAAACTCAATAAAATATAATTGATATTCGCATGGGATAAAATACTATTAATTTTAGAATCTCTGTTGCCTCGTGAAAATGAGAGAACAAGTAAAGACCAAAAGATGCAAAGCTGGGAAGATATGTGAATCATTCATATTGAAAGCCATTATCATACATACATACATACAGATGCACCATTACCTTTTTCTATGTACAATTATTATTCCCCATATATCGATATATCGAAGTGTTCTCCTGAATAAGTGAGGACTATTGAATCCTGCACTCTCAAATGTTGCATCCTTTAATATATTTCGTAAAGTTCATTTTAAAATATAAATTTATATTTTAGAATCAACTTTTCAAAATATAATAATGAGAATGCAGAAATCAAATGTTATAAGTGAGATACATAATAACAGCAAGCTCTATTGGGTTAGAACAAAGCCAAACCATGAAGAGCTGACGACACTTAAGTGGGCCTTTTAATTTGGGCCAGACATTTTCCATAGCCCATAATGTCACGTCATGTCCAGCTGAACGCAATTGGACTTCCAACCCTATGCTTTCCATCTGTCCATTCCAAACGTGCGAAGCTGGTCGTCCCAGACGGCATCGAAGTGTACCTAAACGACACCATATAACCCTTCTTCTCGTACAACTCGGTGAAACTCAGCGTCTCCGGTTCCACCACAATTTTCACATTCAAATCCCCTAACGACACCACCGAAGCTTTATACGTTCCCGGAGCTCCCACGTTAGTTAAAACCCTAGAGTACTTCACTGTCTTCGGAGCATCCGAACCTCCCCCAATCCCCGAAGTTGTCTCCAAAGGAACCGCAAAAGAAGGATAATTAAAATCCTCCACTCTGTAAACCTTCTTCGAGTCACACGTAAAGTCCCTCCTCGCAGCAAGTTTGATCTGAAACGACGAGTAGTTTAAAGCGCAGAAAAACCCTAAGTAATCGTCCACGTTGGCATCATATACAAGACCAGGATCAAGAGCGGCCACAGGGTCCACGTGTCCTGCTCCGTAATCAAACGGTGTCGCAGGTTGTCCTGTTGAAACATCTTGAATCGTTTCACCATTTTTGTAACTTGTGTATGCTGTTGTCATGAGGGCAGACCTAATGGCGGCAGGGCTCCACTGAGGGTGCGCGCCTTTGAGAATCGCGGCTAAGCCACTCACGTGAGGGCATGACATGGATGTTCCAGAAATTATGTTAAAGCTGATGTGGCGGCTGTCAACGGTTAAACCGGTTGGTCCAACCGCGCCGGTCCAGCCAGCTAAAATGTTGACACCTGGCGCTATTAAATCCGGTTTGAGAATCTTTGGGGTAAGAGCATTAGGTCCTCTGGAGCTAAAAGCCGCTACAACTGGAGAAGGTTGAACCTGCAAATGAGTCCCTAAGAAAGCAATCTTAGCCGTTGGATTAGGAGATGACGAAACGTAGTTCTTCAAAATCTCGCTTGATTTTTGTCCCAGAGACGCAGCAGGGAGAAGATGAGAGTCAGCAACTAATTCTTCTCCGTAGGCTTCACTGTTAGCCAAAATCATTCCAGCACCCCCTGCGAGCTTAACCACCAAACCCTTCTCCACTCTCGGATTCCCACCTCTTTCGCATATAACAATTTTCCCAGATACCTTTTCAGGAATCAGAGAATCTTGCAAGCAAAGATACCCTACAGAAGAGTTACTCGCATTCCCAGCGTAAACAAGAGGAAGCGGCGAATCCGACAAGGGTTTACCTCTGTAAAGAGAAGCTCCGGTGTATGTTTTCCCTGTTCCGAGGGTTATGTATGCTGGAAAATCACGGTCGATAGTTCCCGCTCCCACTGTAGTTATCCACGGTGCCACGTTGGACAAACTTCCTTGGCTGGGCCCACCGTTTCCTGCTGATGTGGACACCAGAATCCCGTGTGACGTGGCGGTGAAGGAACCAATCGCGATGATATCTCTATAATACTCCATCAAGCTTCCCCCAATGGACATGGACAAAACATTCACGCCGTCTTCTATGGCCTTGTCGATTCCCGCGGCTATGTCGGAGGTAAAACATCCGCCTAGCCAGCACACTTTGTAAACCGCCACGCGCGCTTGCGTGGCCATTCCACGTGCCGTGCCCGATGCCAAGCCGAAGAGGCTAGCCTCGGGTACGACCGAGCCCGCCGCGGTGGTTAACGTGTGACTCCCGTGCCCGTCGTCGTCACGCGCTGACTTTGACTCCGTGGTTGTGTCGATGGGTCCAAGTGCGGCTTCGTAGCCTTTCGAGAAAAACCTCGCTCCGACGAGTTTTCTGTTGCAGTTCGATGAGTTCATGTTGTTGCCAATTTCGCACTGGCCTTTCCAGGTGGAAGGGACCGGGCCGAGGCCCGTGTCGTCAAGGCTTTTGAGCTCGGGCCAGACGCCGGTGTCGAGGACTCCGATGATGACCTGGCTCTGCTGCTCCGAGGCGGGTAACAAGGTTGTGGCTTTGTCGAGTCCGAGGAAGGAGGGGGTTCTTGTGGTGTGGAGTTTGTATTTGAGTTCAGGGATGACGGAGAGGATTCCGGGTTGTTTAGAAAGTGTGTCTGCGTCCTCTGGAGTAAGCCTAGTGGAGAAGCCGTGGGCCACGTGTTTGTAGGTGTATAGAATCTCTGCGGAGGGGGACGCTGATTTGAGGGAGGAGTCGAACCAGCTAAGGTGGTCGGTGAAGGTTAAGGGCATAGTGGACTTGTCCATGTGGATTATGTAGGTCTTTTTGTTTGCATGGTCGTGGGTTGTTTGCTTCTCTGCTTTTGTGTTGCTGCCATAGAAGATTAGTAGGAGAAGGAAAATTTGAAGAGGTTCGAAAATCGGTGGCTTCTTCATCTTGTTGTTTGTTGTGTTGGCTTTGATTCGGAGGGAGATGCAGGGTATGAGTGAGAGTGTGAGGTATTTATTGTTGATTTGGGACTGTTGAATGCAAATTGGCAATGGAGGGGCACGTAATAACGTTATCCTCGAAGCATAATATAAGACTATAACGAATTATTAAAAAAAAAATTAAAACTTTTGCTAAATTGGAGCAATAATGTTTGGCTTTATTATAAACATACATATACTTTATTTTATATATGTCTCTTTATTTCTAACTAATCATATGACTTATTTCATCTTTCAATTTTTTTTTTTATCTTTTTTCTTTCATCCCAAAGCACTCAAAATGGGGTAGATGGACGTCTGTTATTCTCCTTAATCTTTTATTTAGCGTGTCTACAAAAGGTTTATGTTACGGCCTCCTTTTAAAAAAGAAAAAAAAAAAGAACAAGTTAGTTCTTCATGAAAAAAAAACACACTCGTACATGGTGGTGGTGCAAACCTCTGGACAGGGAAGGAGACAAAATAGATTTTTGGCTGACGTCATCATCGTACTTTTATTTATTATATAAAAAAATTAAGACAAATATTTATGGTTTTATGAAAATAAATCGTTGAATTACTATCAGATCTGAAATGAATTTTCAGAGGATCCAAATTCTCCTTTTTTGAAGAAAAACTTTTTTCTCTTCCAGAGAGAGCAAAAAACAAAAAAGTTTTAGCAACTAATAATGTCTTTTGAACATTCCCATACCACCCCCAAACATATAGTATGCTAGAGCCATTGAGTTGAAGATCGATGACCTATCTTAAACATGCAACACCAATAAGCAGATGTGGAGGTGCAGTAATTATGTTAGAGATTAATTTAATGATAAACATTTTAGCTTAATTATTTTTAAAATCTTTGATCCTGTAGTTTTAATTGTTTATAATCAATTCGCATAGTTTTTAAATTGTTAAAATTAAGCTTATTATATATTGCCTCTAAAAAAAGGCTTATTATTCCTTCTTTTGTCAAATAATTAATAGGGATATAAAAGGTATGATGTGATATCGATTTGTCAAAATCAGTGATTGAAAAATTGGATAAAATACTAAAATATAAATTAAAAAAGAAAAGGCCTTTCATTACATTATATATATATATATATATATATATATATATATATATATATTGTATTTTATTTTTATTTGAATATTTTATACCTTTATTTTTTGTTTATTTATATAAATCAATGTTACATCACATTTCTGTTAATTATTGGACAAAATTTGAGAAGATACACTTAACTTTAATAATTAGAAAACTATAAGGACTCAGTGTGTGAAAATAAAATCAAATAGACCGTAATTATATATAGATTAAAACATAGGGTTAAAATTACGAATAAGCTAAATTGTCGTTCTTTTGATAAAACATAATAATTGGATTCTATCATAAGATAAGTAAACCTATTTATCATAATAATATAGAATTGTCTGTGTGTATGAGTGTATCCTTTATCGAACAACTAAATTTTTTATGATAGTTAGTTTGATGACATTTTGGGTAAACAATCGAATTAATTCTATTTGCTAGCTTGGATATACTTCACATATCATGTTTCCCATTCTTAATTAAACATTATTGGGCTGAAAATCTTTCAGCTACTTAACACAAATTAGCTAAACTAAGCCAATGAGAGAGAATACCATTTCAACTAGCTAGATTTGGTAACAAAAGCAATGGTTAGATATAGACAAAATTTGTCTGTATCTAGCAATAATTGACACTTTACTGTTTTTTATTCAGTTGGCATGTTCACTTGGTCTATATAAATTATGTAGAATGACAAGCAATAATTATACATAAAAATCTCACCCATATATCCTTGCACTAAACTTTGGACAAAGAAATTTAAGCAGTACCGTCCAATCAATTAGAAATCAAAACACAACTTTTTGACAATTACTATGGTCAGGTCGGGCGTGTCAAAGTTAGATTACGTCCCTTTCATCTATTTAACTGGTAAAGAAGAGGTAACGACGATTAAAAACCCTAATTCATGTTAATGTAAGCATTTTCTACCAACAACCCATTAGTTTTACACTCAAAAAAGAAGCTTTCCAAGCGAAAGCTCTATTTTGAAGGAAAAAAAAAAAAGAATAGCTTGTCTAAAACTAAAATGTATTGATTCCCCAAGCACGTACATAATAGTCCTCAAAGATTTATAGTTGGAAGAATCCTCTTTAGAGAACTCATATTCTTCGTTTAGTAACAGTGAAAAGGAAATAATAAGAGAGAAAAATAAAGAAGAAATAAAAAAATTTATTTATGTTTGGTTGAGTGAAAATAAGAAAAGAGAGAAATTAAAATATGTGAGTCTCTCACTTTTTTAATTCTACACAAAATTGCATAAAAATTAATAATTAAGTACAAGACGATTCTCATCGAAAATAATAGTTTATCTTGATTTGATCGATAATCTATTAGTTAAGAAATTCAATTACCAATGAATTTTTTTTGTCTTTCTCTCTTTTATTTCTTCCCTGATTCTCTTATTATATTTCTTACATATTTTTCATCAATTTTATTTTATATTTTTTTTCTCATTTTCATTCACCCTATTTCTTTTTCCGTCCAAACGCACCATATATTAGTTATAGTTCAGACTTCATATTATCTCGTACAGTCCTTTTAGAATTGTGCAGGATTGTAACCGTAATATGAATTATTGAATTAAATCAGAATCTGCTAAGACACTGTTCATAAATCATGTATAAGTTTAGAGAAGAAAATGGCTTGCTAAATATACAAAGCGAGAAATTCGTTTAATCATTGAGAGTAGAGACGTATGAGTGATGGTTTCTCCAACTTGTAAACTTGTTTGTTCTTCTTTATTAGGGCAGTTAGCTGGAGAGGACCTACCTCTTATTAATGCTAACCACGTAGGTTAAGCAATCTTCTATCTATACTTAATGATTTGCTTTCAACCAAGTTTAAACAATCAAACACTGTTCAGTACTCAAGCACTTCACCAATAATTGGTAGGTAATAATATTTTACTTATTGGTTCTCTTGCTATTAATTAATTCACTTGAACATTTCATCCAAGTATAAATACCTTTGGGTCCCAAATTGCAGCAAAAAACAATAAAGATCATCCGTGAACACAATAAATGTGTGCCTGGTTGGCAAATAGCTAAAATAAATTTTTGACTCTTATTGTCCTAAGAATATTAATTAAAGAATTAATGGTAAAAAGTTTTTATTAAAAATTATGTTGAAAAATTTGTCATCAATGTTACTCGTATAAAATATTCTTAATTTTCAACGTTAATTATTTATTTTTTTCATTCAAAGTCTAAAATTTGATATCTTATTTAAATGGTCAAAACCTAATTATACTATATGTATATTTGGACTAAAGTTCACAGGCTTAAGTTTAGGTCAAACTTAAGTTTGTAATTGAGTTTGTAAAAATATCTCAAATATAATTTTTTAAAAATTGAATTTACAGGTAAAATTTAATGTCAAACATACTTTTAGAGAATGATCAAAACATTACTTTAAACTTATTTCTCTTTTAAATATATTTTCAGCTCCTTTCACCGAAGATCCAAAAGCACACCTTTAGACCTTGTTATACTTCTCATTGCAATCATTTAGTCAGCATTGAGTCTAGGTGAACAACAAATTTTCTACACAACGGACACATTGAGTCAATTCTTACTTACCATGCTGGATTTATTGGAAGTCAGCATCATTTCAAAAATAACCACTGATGAGTGAGAATGATGTTAACGCTCAGACCATTCTTCCCTCACGATTTCACATCTCTTTCTACAATGGTCAATAGTTGTCGGATAGATGAGTTTCAATCACAAACAGGGGAGTTGCTAAAGAAAATGAAAGAATCTCACCCATTAAGAAGGAAGGAAAAAAGAACCAATAGTTGTAGGAAAGCATTCTGTATAATAGCTGGCTCAGACTCGAATTTGACTTTTTTTATTGTTTCTCATCATGTTGTTTATGTATTGTCCCATTAAAATAATATTACATAACAATTATATTAATAATTATATTAATATTTAATGGTAACATTTAATTTTAAAATTATATAATTTTAAAAGAACAACACAAAAATATCATATGAAAAAAAACAATAGAAATATCAAATCCGTTCATGCTCATGAAATATGAAATCTGCTTTAGGACTCTAAGCTAAGGCACATACACATGACACATCCATCAGGAAAATGACTTGAGTGTCATGTCCCAGCCAAATTACATCTGTATTTGAATTTCAAATGATAGATGTGTCACTCACTTTATGGATTAGCTTCTGCCGGTAGAGATTATAAGTGCTAAAGCTAAGTCATTGATTAAAACAATATCAATCAATCTGTCTATCTATAATGTAATAAAAATTTATCAAAACATGATACAAATTAAGTAAATAATTAAAAAAGTGAAAGAGTAAAATAGTTATAAAAGTTCTTTTCAAGATGAACAAAAAATAATGCTATTTAACATAAAAAATTATCACTAAGTTAACAGCGAAAAAAATTGGATAACAATACATGGATAGAAAAAAAAATTAAAAGAAAACTTCTCACACCTATCCTATGTATCCAACCAATCATAATAGTTTGTATGACTTTTCAACAAATCATTTTTCATACAAATTTACACTTTTCCAAATTTCTCTACATAAATTACAACAAATATTTTGAATGAAAATATTTTTAAAAGTCACTCTTCAATAAAAATTGGTTTTAGGAGTTTTTCTTTTTATTTTATTGTCAAAAGTTAATTTATTAATTTCGTTAGAAATATCAATTGAAGATTTGAATTCATAATTTCTTCCTTCACCATTTCTCAATCACTAAATCAATCTCATATCTCCTTTTTATAAGTTTTTCTTAATCTATCTTTTTATCTTTGTCTTTTAGTTAAATGCCAATTTATTTTTGTTTAAACACTATTTTCGTCTTTCCAAAAAAAAATTATTTCAGTTCTTACAAACTATGTTTGTTTTGTTTTTTCTTCTTAGTGTTTTAGATAGTTCTTTTTTCACTGTTTAAAACACTTTTTTTATTGTTCAAAATAAAACAAACACATTTTACAAGGATAAAAATGAAAAAATCGTTAAATTATGGTGATGAAAAAAATCTTTAAGCTTTTTTTTTTAAAAAAAAAACTTTCAATATAAAAAAGGGGAAAATGAAATTTTTCACGGTGAGTTGTTGTTAATCTTAGTTACACAGAACTCCAATTCATTATTAAATAAGATATCAAATTCGAGTATTGTGAATAAATAAAATATGATTGAAAGAAATTTTTTTTATAAAAATAATCAATCAAATTTTTTAGTAGAAATTTTTTACTGACAAAGTAAGTAGATATTTTGCATCAATATTTTTTTATTATCAACAAGGGTTAGTTTGTTAATTTTATTAAAAATGTTAGTTGTTCTCCCTTCATCCTTCTCCCTTCACCCTACTTCAACCAACTTGACTAACCTTATATTTCTTTTTTGCACCAATATTATGTTGGCCCAAAAATGGAGAAAATATGTCATGTATTGATGATACAATCATAAATCATCATACATGATAAATTTGATAATTTTTATAATAGTGTAAAATTGTTTCATACTATAAACTCAATTATAAATAATATGGTATCACAATAAATTGTATGTGATATATCAAGAGTATCATTTATATGTTGAAAATATTTAGAATGTTCATTTTGAAATGCACCATAGATTCTTTTTGAATTAATAAATAAATAAAATAACATACATCATAGTAAAAGAATATCAATTTAATGAATATAATTTAGTTGATAAACATGTTGAATTAGAAAAAATTTAAATTTAATTCTCATATAGAAAATTTTAAATGTGACTAAATCTTAAACTAAACTAAAGGTTAATTCTATAGCTATCCAAAGGGCACTTGGAATACCAAAAAATTAGTAAAAGAATAACAAAATAAAAAACAAACCCATAAAAATAACTTAGTATCTTTGATAAATTAACCCAGTAGATAGATTGGAACATACACAAACAGTAAGCACATTAATTGAGATTTCAGAATCTATGTTGTGTAATACACAGTCTATATATTCTAAAATTATATATATGGTAGCTAATAAGTCACATTCGTACGTCGAAAAGATGGACAAAACCATTTTTCTCATTAATAGAAGTCGTCTTTAGTTGAATATAGTTACGTTCATCAGGGACCTCCTTCTTAATAGAATTGACAACCAACAAAGCTTAACTGCATGGATTATAATATATCAACTAAACACAATTCAAAAAGCATTTGGATATGCTATGCATAACGACCTGTACACAGTTTGCATTTACCATACGTGCTGTGCTATATAATATACAGTAGTATTTTCGAGTCATACAACCCAATGGTAGTGACCCAATCAATTAAGGACAAGAGTTTGATAGGACAGAAAGGTATTGTGACAAGGACAACGCCAAGAAGACAAAAAGATATGCACTTTTATATGTAGTTATAATACGTTAGTTTTTCTTCAAGAATTTTACTGGTTAATGGTATTTTTTTTAAGCATTAACTAAGTTTTAATTTTCTAATTTTTTTCGAAATTTAGTTTCTTTTTTTAAAAAAATTTTTTTTCTGGTTAAATTTTTTAATTTTTTTATCAACTAAACTAAAATTTTGTTTGATTAGTAAAAGTCCTAAATTTTTTTAAAAAATTAAATTTTTTTCTTTGAATAAAAATTTAAAATTTTTATTTTTATTTATTTATTGAGATTTCAATTATTAAAAGCTAAGCTTTCAAAACTTCAAAGTTTAGGAAGTAAAATCTTAATGAAAAAAATTAAA
This sequence comes from Glycine max, assembly GCF_000004515.6. Classification (NCBI taxonomy): domain Eukaryota; kingdom Viridiplantae; phylum Streptophyta; class Magnoliopsida; order Fabales; family Fabaceae; genus Glycine; species Glycine max. Next base: position 7,732,888 of record NC_038250.2, read on the forward strand.
AAATATTAATGTCTCATAAAAAAAAATTTAAGAATTAAAAATTAAATTTCAAAAATGTTTCGGAAGTAAAGACTTAGTCCTATTTTTTATTAAATATTTATAATTACTCAAAATAAAAGTTAAATATTTTAAACATAATTCTTGTAATATTTTATTTATGTTTTTAATAATTATTTAAGAAAACACGTTAATATTTTGTTTTTAATCAATACTCTTTTATTTTACTTGTTTTTTTTATATTTATTTTAAGAGAATTTAATTCAATGAAACAACTATCATTGACATGGACTGTTGGAAATCCGTTGATTGAACCTACGAGAAAATGGAAATGAAAGAATAATATAAATTTAAATATGTTTTTAATCTTTTAAAATTGAGTTTTTTTAATTCTCTAAATTTTTTAAAGTTTTTCTAAAATTCTTGAAATCCACAAAATATTATTCTTAATCCTTATGGAATAAAAAATTTATAATTTGTAATAATTTTTTACCCTCAAAATTTGATTTTTTATTTTATATTTTAAAATACACTTCTGCTAATTAAAAATCATCCTAATCAAGTCAATAAAAAAATTATAAAAAAAACTCATTAGTTACTTTAAAAATCACTTTAATTTTTTATTGACTTGATTTTAATAATTTCAAACAACCAAAAAAGTCTTACTTTAAAATATAAAATAAAAAATCAAATTATCACAGTAAAAAATATAAAAAATTATGAATCTTTAATTTTTCTATTTGGCCCACAATTTGTACAAGGACAAAAAAAGAATATTATGTGAATTATAAGAACTAAAATAAATAACTTCAAATTTAAAAGATTAAATTGAAAATGATTTATATTTGAGTGACTACAAACATATTTAAGTTAAAAATATATTATGATTTAAATTAATATTACTAATAACTAATAAATTACTAGTTTAAGTGATTTTGAAGTGAGTCCGCATAAGGAATAGTTGAAACACTTGATATATTTAATTTAGATTAATGGTCAAGGGTTTTTCATTGTTTTTTATTTTCTCCTCTCCCTCTTTTCTCGATTTACCTTGTTTTTCTTCTTTATTCTTCCCCTCATTCTCCACCCCCTCTGCCTCACCTATTCTACCCTTTCACTACTGGCAAACCCTTCACGGACTGATGCAAACATGAGAAGCAGAAGGGCGAGCCTCTTTGAGAAGCAAAAACAAAACTCAAACAAGTACGAACCTCTACACATAAATGGAACACAAAACAATGTGTCTCCCTATGTATTCAAGAAGTATAACTTGGGGGTGACAAATGACTGGATAAGATAATCCTAATCCGTATTATAATGAATTGGATTGTTAAAGTGCAATAAAGACATTCGAAAAGTCTCTTTAAAAATCAATTCATAAGGGAGTAATCTACCCAGCTATATCATGTTCATTAATCACCCGATATGGGATTCTTAACACGGATTAAAATAATTCATTAGGTTAATTTATTTTATTCAATTCATTAGGATATAAATTAAAATTGATTCAATCCATCTATTTGTCACCCTTAATTAGAGACGATGAAAAGTTTACTTACAGCTAAGAGGTGGAGTTGGTGAGAGTAAAGAAAGAGATGAGAAGAAAAATAAGAGAAAAGAAAAACAAAGAGATAAATTAAAAAGAGAGGGATAAAAGGAGAAAATAAAAAATGAATTCTCAATAATTAATCTAGTGCAATTCAAATATATGCACTATTAAAATCCATATGATTGATATCCCAAAATTTATAGATAATAAAAAATTAGTATTTAAATGAAAAATATCAAAATTGATATTAAGTGTGCAATTGAACCTTGATATAACTTTAGAATGAATAGCCAGTTAACAATAATTTTAAAATTGAATCAACCATTAAATTGATCAAAATATTAGTTCTAAGGTGTAATAGTTTAATAGTGATTTAACTTATACTAGTAAATAAGAGTGTAAATGACTTAAATAGGATTGAATTTAGTTTAATTAAAGACCCAACTCAACGAAACACAATTGAATTCAGTTGGGTTGGATGATTTTTGTTAAGCAACTTAACCCGAAACAATCTAACCTTAATTAATATAACATTATCTCTGGCGTAATCTTATAACGCATTTTTTGTTTGGGCTTGTCAAAATGGACAAGGCTTAGAGCCTTTAATTTTGTTTATCGAAATGGTGGATAAGGGTTTGGGGTTTATAGATTTCTCTTTAACCAATGGTGTTAATGCTCTTGGCATGCTTGTTCGTTATAAGGTCAATAGGAAGACTCAAGGGTTTGCAGAGAATTGGTTGAAGTTGCATTGTCGTCAACTGTTTTATCACCTTTACTGCAAGTTTCTGAATCTCGAAGTGTTAAATTTCCAATACTTTCAAATATTAATTTCCAAAAATGTGTTAAAACATTAATACATTTACTCATTATTAAAATCATTTCTGAAATTTTATTTATGAGAAAAATATATTTTTTAAATAAAATTAAAATTAAAAGAAAACACAAAAGTGTGCATAAGTAAAAAGGAGTAGTACAAATAGCAATTGTCTCAAGGACACCATATCGAAATCCAAATAATAGATTGATTTTGTTTAGGAACTATTTTAAATAGTTTAAATTTTTAAATTTAGTTTATCTTAATTTTTTTAAATTTTTTTGTACAGGCCTAGTCTCATTGTTGTAGAAGAACCTGAAAGATGTAATCATGCTAGGCAGAAACACTTGGTCTATATAGGTCCTTTAAGTATAGGTTTGGTTTAAAAGATGAAAATAAAAAAGAAAAAAATATTTTTTAAAAAAATTAAAATAGAATATAAGAGATGTAAAATCTACATGAAATTCACACAATTTTTTCTTTATTTCTCTTCTTCTTTTTCAACCAAACACATCCTAAGGCCCTAGCTAGACTAAGGTACCATTTGTCGGGAACCCTTCATCCCCACCATTGAAGGTAAGCTACCCCTCCTCTCTGGCTCTAAGGTAATTTCCCAACGTTGCTAGACATCTTTCATGAGTAGCCTTGATAGTATGCACGCACTAAAAATTGGAAGGTGCGAATACTAACATAAAATTATGGTAAATATTGTTATCTTAAACAATGCTAGAGTATTATATAGTTGACCCTAATTACCATATTTTTAAATACTCTATGATTAAAACGGTTACACCAATAACATGAACCCCGAAAAATCTAGCGAGCAGTTCTAGTTGCCGGTGCGTGGTATCAATTTTGATGGTGGTTTAAGCATAAGCCTGCCAAATAGTACCATTCATGAATCTGTGATCAAATTATCTTCCGTTACAATCATATCCCTTAAACGTGTTTTGTTTTGGATGTGTTTTAAGGATCAACATATTAATTTAACCAAATTAAACATATGCATACATTTTTGTCCATGTATTAAAATAAATATTTATTTTATGTAACTAAAATTTATAATAAATAAATATTTTAACTATATAAATTATATTTGAGATTTATGATAAAAAATATTAAAATTCAAGGTTTTTTTTGTTGTGAAATTCAAGTTAGAATTCAAAATATTAATAATAATGGATTGAAAGAGATATTAAGAAAAATCCTTAAAATCACTCTTGTTTTTGTTGAAGTAAAACTCCTAAAAATATTCTCATTTAATATACTAAAAAAGCTATTGTTTAAGATAGTTGTATGTACCCTAGCTTCATAAAATACCATGATTTAAATTACTTCATCTCCATATTTGTCATTTACATTTATCAATCACTTCAACAACTTTACCAAGTCTATAATTTAATAGATAAATATTAACCAATATCCTAAGAGCATGGGTTAATATTATTATTGTGAGACCAAAGATTGCGTTCCATATGATTTTATTTATGTTCTCTTATAATTTACACAATAAGATTTTTTTTTTAGTTCCTTAACCAATATATTAAAAACACTAACTAGCAAGACCCAGTCTAGTAGGCTAACTTTATAACTTTCAACTAAAAACTTCTAGTAACTTTTCAGATATTTTTAATAAACATAATCTTGAACCCAGTTCCCAAGTTAAGAATAATAATAGATTGTAGTAGAGAGATTTTTTTCTTCGAATGAACAAAGGGGCCTAAACTCAAAATGCTTTTGAGATTAAGTGTAGATTTGAAATGGCGGTAGAGTTAAACTCACCATGATTTTTGAAAGTAACAAATAGATAAAATAACGGTAAATTCACCACAGAATCAACTATTTATTACTTTCAAAAATCATAATTAGTTCAACTAACCACCAATCTAAACACACTAATATTGCAAAGCACGGAGTGCTGGAAGAATACACACTAGGAACCACAACATTTTTTTTATCTACTAGCAGACTTCAATACCATATATAACCAAGACAGTAGAATGAAAAATCAAAAGATAGTAAACTTAACGATAGTTTGGACTTTGGTGTAACCGGATTTCACGTTACTAAGAAATTTATAAATACTTAAATAGGTAGGTATCTTAGATAGTTGGTCAAATTGAGATATTGCACTAGATAGCATAACATTCTGAAATGCCACAGGAGTGACATGATATTGATAAATTAGTTTTTAACAACCATAAGTACGTAATCTTCGGCTGCGCATATGATCCTATACACACATTTATTTATGTACAAAAAATATATTAACAACTTGAGCATATTGAAGAACAATAGAACACATCATGATCAACAAATAATTTAAGGAACAAAGCAGAAAACAAACAGCCCAAGAATCTCTCGTACTTCCTTATATACTTGAATCACTCTTTCTTTTTGACGAAATAAATGCAGGAGAATGTCCCGTTGCGCGGGATATTAGCAGAGAGATGCCATCATTTGTTAACCTGAAAAGTTTCCATGTTAAGCTAACTAATGTCTATGCAATCTACTCATGAATTTCAATTTCTGAAATAATTCTAACAATGACATAGATAAAAAGAGTAGATGGTAACATATGGCATGGGAAATTTTGGAGCAACATCAAATATTTTCATCCAAGATTGCATTTACAAATTTCATATGATCAAATTTTGTTGGGTGACATCTTTAAAAAAAGAAGAGAATACTAATATATATATCCTTAGGATATAAGCTAAGGTTTCAAAAATATTTTTTTATATATATATGAATGAGTAATATTTGTTATTATCAATGCCCCCTACCGTGATTTAATAAAAAATATTTATTGATTCTTTAAGCAATGCTTAAAGGGTATTTGTGAGCAAAAACCAAGATAAAAAGGACAGAAAATCAGACTGTTAGCCAAGGAAGAACAAAATAAATCATTCTAGTTGTTTGCAGTTGTCGAAAAAAATCATTCTAGGTGTCAGGTAGAAGCCTAAGAATGATACAGTAAGAGAAGGGAAGCGACACAAGTAAAACATACAATGAAATCCCACATTTGCAAGATGAACAACAGTCTCCAACTGTTTATGTTTTCTTACATTTTCCTTCAACAATTTTGTATGATTATTCACTATGTGGCTCCTCATTTTAGTGCAAAGTGTCTAGATTAGAATTTGGTCACTAGAATCTAGATAGATAGATAATGTTTTTCATTAAGATTCAACATTATGTAAGTTATGATTGTTCGTCAATGAACAAGTCTCTGAATAATATTAAAATCTTACACTGTTCTCCAAATCTGACACTGTAAGTGGGCTACGGTCCTTGGAATCAGACTCTTGTTCAAGCTCCCTGAATGAGAGATGTAACCATCATAAAATCAGATAAACCAAAATCAAACTACACAAAATTTGATCTAATAATATTGGTCAAATGAATAACAATAACAAGTATTAAAAATAGACTATCAACTACCTTTCAGTTGTGATCATTTGTTGTTGATTAGACAAAGTTGTGCTCAAATCAGAAGCAGCAGACTCAGAAACTTCAGGCCTTGTGGTTTCATGTTCACCTATTCCCTGCGAAAGGGTTTTGCTTCAATTCCATTGCCATGTGAGTTAAGATATTAAAACACAATATGCCTCAACAGCAAAAACTCACAGCAGAAGTATCTTTCATCCATCCGGGAAATTTATCCGAAAGAAGGCTGACATACTGCTCCATTGCAACCTCTGGATTCATGTTCCCCAGTTTTTGCCAAGCATTCCTTGCACAACGGAAGCAGTACTGTCGATCACTCATACAAAGCAGCTCTCAACCCTGTTATTATAACTAGCAATCAAGCTATGCCGTGTAACTTGTACAACACGGCCCCATGGGTTGTTTACATTGATTTACCAAGTTAGAGCGTTTGACACAGTTTTTCTTTCCCTATTGAATAATAATACCTGCGTCTTCTATATTTAAATTAATGGAAGAAGATGGAAAAGAGAATATAAATATTATGTTTCATTATTTGGATTGATAAAATGAAGATGAGATATATTGAAAACTATGGAATCTATTCCATCATATTTCATTATTTACCTTCTTTTTTTATCCTCAATTTGGGAGAAATAAGATGGAATGGAAATTTTGTTCCATTCCATTATAGCATATCCAAACAAATGGAATTGAAGTTGTTATTAATTATTTCATTATATTTCATTCTTTCTCATCTCTTTCCATTAATTCAAATATTGGCATGACTAAGACAGTCTTATCATTCACATTAATGATTGATTTCTTATCTGTCCATTTTTCATGTATATATGTCTTGACGGAATACCCAACCAAATGCATGAGAATTACTAGGTGACCATATTCGCTGACAACATCGCAGCCTAAGGGTATGTTTGTTTACACGTTGCAACCAATTTTCACTCTTTCCAATGAATGAAATGCATAAGTAACAAAGACGTGTCTATTGCGTTTTAAGCCTTGGGATGATGCAAAGTCCGTTGGAAACGTTTAAACAAACATACACCAAGTGCAATTATGGAATTATGTACACAGAACTGGGTTGTGTTTCTTGTCTTTTGGGGGAGTGATTGAAACCTATCCTCTACCCATCAATTTCCACATTCACAGCTTATTAACAAGGGGATTTGAATCTCCATGTTCCCATCTTATAAATAACGTTGTAGTAGAGATTAAAAGAAAACTTCAATTAATAAAAAAAAAAAAGAAAGACAATTCAACACCCAATCAGGTAACTTCTAAGCACTAGAAAGAATTAGTCGTCTCTTGCCATCAATTCAGAAATATCTTGGTGCATAAAAAAAATAATCACACACACATGTTTAGCACAATTGGTTGAATAATCACACACACATATTATAAACTCTTTGGGACGGTCTTCGATTCCTAAGAATAGAAAAAAAAACACAAGCGCGCACACACTTCTTTCCAATATAAAAAAAGTGAATTCTATAGCTAATCACGGCAAGTCAAAAGATTGTATCTCTATTCAACAATGCCCAGTCTATCACGTTATTTAAAAATCTAGAAAGGGTAAAAATTTAAATCCTAATATCCTATTAGTAATAATTGCTTCAAAACAAAACCAAGCAAGTAGAGTAAAAAATAAGGCAATGCAAAGTTAGGCAATTCAACAAATTAAACAAGGCATGACACAACATAACATAACACGAAGCATTAATTGATACCAAAAAAGGGAGTTACGTAAGTTTAAAATTGATACCACTTGGCACGTGCGGCGAGCTTGAGAGCCATTGGTTGAGGTTCACGGCATGGCCCTTCGGTGGCAACCTTGTGAAGCCCATACAACTCCATCCTCAAATTGCTTCCAGCACCCCCCAATCGATTTTCCTCGCCACTAACAAATTTCGTAGCCGCCATAAACTCTTTCTCCAACTCGCTCCTTTCAATCCCTTCCCAATCATCATCATCATCATCGAAGTTCTCTTTTACGCCGCTATCTGTAACAGAAGCTTCAATTTCAGTTGAAGGTTCTACGCTGATTTCTTCAACGCTTTTCACGTTCCTCTTCTCCGCAGAATCATCCAACTCTTGTGTTCCTTCATTGCCCTCAGCGATTTCCTCTTCAACGTTTTTATCGGATTCTACCGTAGTAGCCTCTTCTATCTTCTCTGCGGTTCCTACACACGTGTCATCTTGAACCGGACTAATTAAACCAACAGTGACCTCGGTCTGAACCGGAACCGGTTCGACCACAGCCTCTTCTATCTTGCGTTCCGGTTCGACTGCAATCTCTTCTCTATTACATTCTGTTTCTACGCCACTCTTGCTTTGAGCGGGATGAACCGTGAACCGTTTCCCACGAGGACGAACCGGTTTGACGGCAGCCTTTTTTTCTATCTTGTGTTCGGTTCCTACTGCACACGTGGCAAATTCCTCCTGAACCGGACTAACGAAACCGACCTTGGTCTTGGCTGGAGCGGGCTGAACCGTGAAGCGTTGTTCGGCATGAGAAACCGGACGATCCGGTTCGCGGTGGACGACGTGACGTTTTGGTATGGCGTGAGTGTCGTTGATGACCTCAACGAGCTTTAAGACGATGAAGGTGAGAAGAAGCGCCAGGGAAGCCGTGACAAAAAAATCATCCACCACCGTCAGAAGCTCCATAACACAATTTTTAGTGGAAAAAAAAATCACAAAACTATGAACAGTTTGGTGAGTAAGGGTTTAAAGTATAAGGATTAGGTTTAGGGATTAAATGGTGGTTGTTTTGGAGAAGAGAAAATTAATGAGAGAAATGATAAGAAGGAAGGAAGGAAGGGATAATCTGTGCAACAGAGCAAAGAATATTCTGCGGTTATTTTACTTTATGCTTTGGCTACACATAATTCTAATACAACAACAATCTCTATTTTTTTTAGATTTTTTTTTTGTATATAACATTTTCGAATTTGTAACTTTTTGGATTTGGGAAGGGTAGAGTGAGTGGGTCCCGTTGTTGCGGAGACAACGGGGAAGGGGTCACCGACGTGTGTGACAGAAAAGCGCAAAAGGACGTATGTCCGTGACCACGTTGATTATGCTGACTCATCACTCGCTGCCACGATCATCATCGTTATCCAACTCCAACATCCTCTATCTTCTTATTCATCACATGTTTCATTCATTTTACTCTTTTTTTTTTTGTCAAAATCGAAAAAGTAGTTTTTCAATTAAACATCTTATTTTTTAAGGCTTAAATAATATAATCCCTGTAAAATAAGGTATTTTTTTTATTTGTCTTTTAATTTTTTTTAATCCTTTAATTTAAATTAAATTTATTTTATTATGATTCCTACTATTAAGAACCGCATTAAATGATGATAAACATCAATAATCTACTACTTGTCATATCATTATGAGTTTAACAAGAACAATTATATGTAATTCATTTTATAAATTATATTTTTTAAATCTCATCTAGTCTAACGTAAGACAATCAAAATCTCAAAACCAAAAGACTATTTAAGCATATTTTTAACTATAATAAGTAAATTCTGTCAGTGTTGCAAACATGACATTCTCCACCACAAAGCACCATAAAAAGAAAAACGAGATTTAAAGTGCTCATGTGCTCATTATTATCAACATTTTCATAACTTTTTATCAATTAATACAGTAGCTTATTGCATTGCTAGTTCTCACATGTAGGTAGTGTTTTATTTAATTACACAATCTCATCCCTCTACATTCTACTTTGATTCAAATATTTAATCTCTTTATATCTCAATTTGCACCTTTTTCATTTCTTTAAACGGATTGGAATCTCAATTTTAAAACACTCGGCCTAATTTGCCAGCTAAATGAAAAAGCTAATGCTAAAATTTGAACTGCAGCAAATAATCACGGTACGATAGTTTACATGGATAAAGTTCATTAAACAAATCCCCGATCCTCCTCCTTTGATCGTACTTCAAATCTTACTAAGCTCATAACTACAAAGCAACCACCCTATCCACAAAACAAAAAGCATGGACTATTTACCCATTGACTTTTTTCAAAATTTGGGAGATTGAAATAGCATTTTGAATTACCCTCGAGTTAGCTCGATTAAGCTGCCGGACATAAATTGGGAGTAAACACATTCGATTTTCCACAATTTATTTGTCCCTTTCCTATTCTCTTATACCCTCCCCCCTCCCTCTTGCAAGTCTAACCTCTCATTGGACCCAAAAAAAACACCACAAATGGCATTTTGAATGTTTAAAAAGTCATGTCGCTGTAAGTAAAAGCGCCTCATGCATGGATGTCGGGAATTTAAAGACTCGGCTAAAGAATCATGCTACTTTCGATGGCCTGCACTTACAAATGTATTGAGCAAAAAGCTACAACTCTGGCTCAATATTAGTTTAATAGCATTTAAACAACAATGGCACAAGGCGATAGGGGTGCTGTTGTGTTAGTAGCATCACTGTAGCTAAAAAAGCCTGCCCAGTGAGAGGTTTCTGTTTAATTGCACTAATTTCCAATTTTACCGAGTGACTATACAAAAGAATACACACAATGGAACCAAAAACTAGGCAAACCTCTGACAAGGCGATCACAAATAAAGGAGAAAAATCAAATTCAACAGGTAAACTATCCAGGGTTGTATGAAGTGGAAGTCAAAACAGCCGATTTCAACTTGAGGAAACCTTTCAATTTCTGTCGGCAAGCATTAGAAGATAATAACTTAACAAGCTCAGCAACAACATTAAAAAACCCAGACACCTAGGTACTTTGCTTAACCTTTGTTAAACTGGGGCATCCGAATGAATTCTCTCGTACAAGCGGTGCATGAGTGGAGATTTAGACATCTGGGGTTCCCTCTCCAGGACTGCAATCACATCCTTGACAGAGATGCTTCGAGCTACCCTAGTTTGAAGTGCCATGGCATGACTCCTCCCAAGTTTTCTAGCCACTGTTGGAGGAATCAAAAGAGCAAAACAGCAATGATAAGTGGCACAAACCAATAATAATAAAAAAAAGGCACCAATTTACTTGATTCAAACCAACATAGCATCTCTGCAACAAAATGTTACTTGAAACCATTTTGTTGGAAACATTAATCATTTAGTAACAAGACAATGGCAAGGCCGGGGAATCTGAAGCACAATACAGTCCCTTCAGCCCAAAGAAGCGGAAAGAGTAGGATACTGTACAATCTCTAGATATTTATCAAAACATTTTCAACTAAGTATAGAATATCACGCAAAACATATGCACTAGTGACTAGTTTTTTATTCTATATGAATGAGTTTTCTGACAATGACATAGTCCACTTCCTTCTATTCTATCTTAATTTGTTTTATCCACATATATTAAGAAACAGCATTTGGATCATGAATAACTAAAATTGATTTCTATCTTGCAATCGAATAATTTTACAATGGAAATAACAGAAAAACAGCTTAAAAAAACCTCACCTGAACTTGCTATAAAAGTAGATGAACCTTTTTTCTCCCCTTCTTGATTATCCTTTGTACTTCTTCCAGATGTTGATAAAAATTTGCGGTTCACATCTTTAGCTGGTTGAGAACCAGATAACACGTCCACCCCCCCTTCGCGTTTCTGCTTGGCTTGCTCAGCCATTAGTTGCCACTTTGACAGCATGTCATCTCCTCCATAAGCAGCACGGGCAGCAACATTTGCAGCATTTGTCCTCATCTTCTCATCCTCTTCCTTGTTCACCTGCAGCGTATTATAAATCACAGAATGGATTTCAAATGTTGACAAAGGTGAAGTATAAGAATGAGATATAAATACCTTTATTGATTTACCACGGCCGTCGTCCTTCTCCTTGTCACCATCAAGTCCAGTATTGCTGTCAACCTATAAATGATAGGCACACAAGTTACAAATGAAAATATACACAAGACATGCAAGGATGGGAAATGTGTATGAACAAGGTTTTTATGTAGTCAGTAACTCAACAAAATTCCAATATTTGGAACTCACATCATTTAGTTTCCTAATCTTCTCTGCTTCTGCCTGTTTTTTATCCCACTCTTCCCTTACTTTCCTATTTATTGTCATGATTTGCTGCCGAACATCTGAAGTGACAACAGTCCGATGTCTTGTTTTCTCAAAATCAACCCTCTATTAGAAAAATTCTTGTAAGTACAAAATTTTATACGATTATGAAAAACTATTCGCAGGAGCACCTAGAAAAATCGACTGACCTGTTTTGATATTCTAATCAGGTTACTTATCAGCCCACGCATCCTTTCCTCTACACACTGAACATTTACTCAGTCATAAGATTACATGCAAACCAACTGCAATGAAAAGTGAAAAATTGCTTGAATCTCACCAGTGACAAGCATTTCTCCACATCATTGCTCATACCCTTCAAGCCACACTTGGCCACTGCCAGAGTAACAACATAAAGTAGCCATAAGGTTTTGTATGTCTAGCACATATCTAGATCAGCTCAAAAGGAAAGAACTAAAACAGATGGACAGAGGTATGACACAAATAGGACACTGACTGATGTCAATTAATTTTTTTTGCAATGGAGCTTTCTGCAAGATCAGCCTTTCCTCTTCTTCTTGTACAGCCTTTCGAGAAGCTTCTGACACTCGACTATCCTCTTTGGGCCCTGAAAATAACTGCTCTTCCTCTTCCTGTAAAAACAAAGAAATATTAGAAATGACTCCCAGATTCTGAGGTAGAGGAGTAAACATTCCCTACTTATTGAAACTATCTGATTTAGTTGAACATTGGCATAGTATCATACCCTGAGGTCAACTCCACTAACAGCAGTGACATCATTAAGTTGTTCAATGCTTTGTTCTACAGATCCCCCAGAAGTTTTTTGTTTTTTACTGTAGGGTAAAGGAACATTATGTATATATTGAAATGAGTTAAGAGATTAAGAAATTAACCCATAAAATAAGTTATTCATGATCCAGTAGAGTAGGACATGTCTCACTTTGCAGGAGGAGGTGAGGAACCAAGTGCTTCATGTGGTTTCTTTTGGGCAGCAGCAGGCTTTTTAAGAGATGTCCTTGCACCAATTCCAGAAGCATTTGATGGGATCTGAGAGCTTAGCTGATCAATTTCAGAAGTGGGCCAAAGGAAATTAGGCATCGACAAATTTGAAGATATATTTATAAACATGGGGCATGCTCAGTGTAAATAATATTTTGGAATTTTTAAAAAAATGCATTGAAAAAGCAAGATGAGTTAGTATTTCCCAATAGTAGATTCTATTAAAAAACTAAAGTTGGAGCCCAAAGACATGAAATAAAAAACAAGCACAACATTATATCCTTGTCATTCTCCATTGAAGTTTGCAATACATTTGTGATGCACCTCATAAACTTGCTTAAGAAAACTGATCAATCAGAGGTTTCTTAGAGGTGAGCAATTTTGCAAACAATAGGTTAAAGAGTCAAATCTCAATGCTAGTAAAATTGGAAATCAAGGTTGATGATGGGTCTAATAGTACAAATTAAAGCAATCAAGGATTAAAATAAACCTAGCAATCAAGGTTAATGAACTGACATAACATACACATCTTTAGAACGTATACATTTATCACAAATTATTTGTCATGAACCCAACTATCCCAAAAGCTTAAGTTGTTAGGTAAAATACATGAATGGTTTTATATCTAACATGCCCCCTCTTGTAAGGGCTTCCATGCTTGAAGCATTAATAATGCTCAAACACACCATAACTTGTGCTAAAATTTAACTTCTTATTTAAAAGATTACGGACATCAAGGATCAAACTCATGACCGCTTGATCATACAGGATTTGATAAAATGTCATGAATCATCTATTCCAAAATAAATCACCAGGTGAAAGTACATAAATGATTTTCTAAAGTATATAATAATAGTTTTTGATCCATTGAGTGAGTTTTATGCAATCTGGAACTCCTTATTTGGGTCATTAAATGTTGAGAGTTCACTTGGCTTAACCCAATTGAGCTCATTATGTGGACTCAAGTCTCATGATTCTAACTAGAGCCAAGCATGAGCCTGGAAAATTGGCTCACAGAAGGAGTAAACTGAGAACTAGGATAAAAATGAATGAGCAGTGCATGAGACAGTGGAGCTTCCAAAAAATCAAATTTTAGTCCTGTCTTCCAAATAAGGAAAATGACAGAACATAAACCTAAAACCAAATGAACACCATCACCTATAGATGGAAAATTATAAAAACACACCTAGGATGGAACTAATGAAATTAACTAAGTTCCTAACAAATCTCAAAAATTAAGATCTGGTAATGATCAAAAGGAATATAAATCAGCCCCACAATTATAGTTAATTAAAACAGAGAAAACAAAAGCTAGGAAAAATTTTATCTTTGAAGTTGGCTTGCTTGGCACTTGTACATCCTGTGTCAAACTTACTATATATATATATATATATATATATATTGCATTATCTGTGAGCTAGTTACAAGTAAAATACAGAATAAAGATGATTTCGAACAGGGTTCTTTTTATATTCATTAATTGTGGTTTATGAATTGGGGATTTTCAGTTTTCCCAGTTAAGGATACTACTATCCCACCTTATTTCCAGTTTGGTTCCTGGTATTACATTTTTATGGGGATAAGTGGGGTGCATAAATTAGTGTGGAGGGATAAAATGTCTCTTTTCAGTTTTCATAACTTGGAAACTTTTTGCTTGATTATTATTGACAATCATGAATTTCAGAGTTGTTTTAATCATTTCTTGCATGCTTTGTTCTACCTAAAAGTACAGTAAATAAGCTATCCCAAATAAAAGACGGTGAGTACTATCTATGCTTACTCAAAACTTAATTACGAAAGGGTTTTCAGAACTATTAGTGAAAAAGATTCTTTGTTAAACAATTTAACAAAAAATGAAATTTCCTGAAAACATATCTGAGAGAACTAATGTTTCATATATACATTCAGCATCAAATAGTACTAAAGGATGCATTATGCCCATGAGAATAAAAACACATTTGGGCACTATCTATGCTTACTCAAAACTTAATTACAAAAGTGTTTTCAGAACTGTTAGCGAACATTATGCCCATGAGAACAAAGACACATTTAGGCACTACTTGACCTGCAAAAATTTACCATTCTCTCTTTAGACAAGATCACATACATCGGTCGGTCTCAAACTTACCGAGACACTGGGGTCTAGTTGGGTCATTACAGAAGGGGAAGCAGAACTTTGTGGCAGCAAGCCAGTAGATGTAGGAGGCATGCTTGGAGGTGCTTGACCTCTTGAAAACTCATCCTTTACAGTTCCTTGACTAGCACCACCCTGTTCAAGCTGAGCAGAATTAACAGGAGAATACCCATGCAATTTAGACAAACTATGCCTATTTTGCTGCTCAGTAGATAAGTCACTAGGTTCCTTTTTGACATAAGAAACAGATGACATTAAGCCCAGATTTTGTTCTTTGTTTGTTGATGGTTGCCAAGCATTTTTAGTTTGTTGAGACACTGTATTGTTTACAGCAGGAGACACAGATCCACCTGGCAGTCTCTTGGGATCATTAAAAGAATTCTGCTGTTCAAGTTTTGGCATACCAATTACATTCAAACCATGTGTTGACCCACTTAAGTGATGATTTGAACCAATACTTTGATGCAAAATTTGACTCATGTGTGAATCATGCGATTGTGATTTGATAGATGAAGTGGAACTACTGGTTGTCCCAGAAAAAGGGTTATAGTTAACACCACTATTTCCATATGCTGATGGGAAATGTAGATGTTGTTGCTGCTGCTTATTAAGCCCTTGTATGTGAACTGATGTTCTTTCGATTTCTTGGCCAACTGTGTTGGAACTGGAAGATGTCAATTGGCTTGGTTGCAATCCTTGAGATTCTAATTTAACATCCAGTTCCTGAGATTTTCTAGCATTGCTCTCCATAGTATGGCCAGCCGAAGAACCCATGCGAGATTGGTCAACGGCAGCATTCATACTTCTCTGGTGCATCTGTGCTAAAGCATGGGGATCATTCAATTGCCTTGCACCTGAACCAACAGTTGGCATCCTCATAGGGTGCTGCTGCCCAGCAGATGCTTGATTGGGCCTTATCTATAATAATATGAAAACATGAATCTTAGCATGACCATAACATCAGTACTACTTCGATTTCAAATATAAGCAAAAAATTCCATTGGGTGTTGGTTTTTAATATTAAGCAAATCTTAACTAATTTTACTTCATTTAACAAGACCATCTCCAAAAAAAACCCTTCATTTAACAGGGGCCTTAATTCCAATGATTCCTTATTCTTGATATCAAATTCTAATGAAGGCAGTTTAGGAAAATAACTTATTTTTTTAAGGCCAAATGACCTATTTGGTCCTTTATCTTATTTTTTTGATTCAATTTAGTCCTTTATCTTTTTAAAAGTTTATTTTGGTCATTTATCTTTTCTTTTTCTTCAGTTTAATCCTTTGATCCATTTAAGATTGACGTCATTAATCATTTAAGAATGATCTTTTTTTGTTAAAAATAAAGTGCAGGGGTAGGGGAGAAAACTGAACCAAAAAAGTTCATTTTTAAATGATTAACAGTGTCAATCTTAAATAGATTGAATGACCAAACTGAACAAATAAAATAAGATAAAAGACGAAACTAAAACAAAACAAAAAAAAAACAAGATAAAGGACCAAATAAACTTTTTAAAAAAATACAGGACTAAACTGAACCAAAAAAGTAAGATAAATGATCAAATTGAACTTTTTAAAAGATAAAGGACCAAACTGAATCAAAAAAATAAGATAAAGGACCAAACTGAATCAAAAAAATAAGATAAAGGACCAAATAGGTCATTTAGCCTTGTTTTTAATTGAGATTGGTGCAATGTTGTTAACCAACTTTCTTAGTTAGCGTGAAACAGGTTTTTTTGCTTATATTTAAATCTGGAGGGAGTATTTAAGTAGACCAATAAAAACCATCCACAACACAAATCATGTCTCTTACTACCTGTGGTTGCACTTGCACCTTTGCTAATGCTAATCTAAGCATCTGATCCCCTACGATACCTTTCATAAGCCGCACAAAACTGTCTTTCGGTATCTCCTCTTTCTAGAACAAAAAACAATAAAATAATGAAACACAAAATTAGTAGCATACTAGCATGGGATATCTGTTTATAAGCTGGTCTCCTAAACTATCATCACAAATACTAAAACTTAACACAGAAAGAGGGAGGGGGCCAAATGACCGGATAGCAAGATAGGATTTTGAAAACCCACCTTCAATTTAGCAAATAAAGTTTGAAGTTGCATGGCTCTGTCTTTGGCAAGTTGAGGAAGCAAGATGGGTAGCAACATGCCAAATGGTACTTGTTTACTAGTACTACGATTTCCTTGACTACTCGGCTGCTCAGAGACTGTAGCCTGTTGATTACTCATCTGCTGCAACTTTGCATACTGAGATTCACTGCTGGGGTTATGATTCTTTACTACCTCATTATTAAGGACTGGATCTTTTCCAGAATTCTGAATTCCGATAGCTTGAGAATTGGGGAGGGAAACTTGTACAGCTGGTGCTTGGTGGCATTCATCTTGAGATTGTTTCTGTGATAAATGAGGAGTATTTATGTCCTGAGAAGCAACATGCTGTAGTTGTTCCGCAAGAGATCCGTGCTGCTTCAGTTCCACCTCAGATGAAGGTTGCTCTTGCTGTTGTGCAGTTTTAGATTCTTGCTTTTGACAGTCAGTTTGGGTGTCATGGTTAGAAGTAGGCCACTGTGATAAAGATTGACTTGATATATTATTGCTTCCTTGAGACAACACTGCAGCAATTATAGCAGCATAAAGAATGAGCACTTGTCACTTGAGAAATCACTAAGCAAATATAAAAAATCACATGACCCAACACTGAATTAAATTTAGAACTAAAACTAATATTTTTCCTATTAAGGTTCAACTCCCACTATGCTTGTTCTTTCAAGGGATTCAAAGAAGAATTACTACTTCTTAGTCAATTATTTGGGGGAACAAAACCAGAAAGCTACATGCAGCTTTGTTTCAGAATCAGAGTGCTACAGTTATTATTCAGAAGCAAAAATGATGGTAGTAGTCGCAACTTGCAAGAAACAAAGAGGGGACTATTATTTATAATGCAATGGTCACACAATCAGCTCCTGAGGGTTGGTTGGTCTATGACTTATTATTGTTTGATCCAGGAGTTGCTAATGCCAATTCCAATAGCAAAGTGAGTTCCAAGGAATGGGACTCCTAGCCACCATATTTCTAGCAATGGGATCCAGGGGAGTTCTTTCAGAAGCTACCGGGCAATCACTCAAACCTCTAATGCCAACTCAAATAACAAAGAATTCAGAGGAATGGAACTCAGTCACCATACTCCAAGCAATGGGATCCAGGGTAGCTCTTTCAGCTACTACAGGGCAACCACTAGAACCTCCACCTTGACAAGGTGATTCTTTCAGCTACTACTGGTTATTGTTAGGCATTCCTATGCTAGACCACATGAGAAACATGAATAAGGGAAGAATAGGGATTTATTTAAGCTATTACAAACACATGACATGCCTACATGGGAACACACATGGGAACTGGGAAGCAATGAGGTGAAGTTAGAGGGTGTGTGGGATAAAAGGGAACAGGGGGAAATGAGATAGGTGGGCTATTATTTAGTGCGAATTTGTAGGTTTCAGGCCCTTCAAATGACCTGTGATAACTTTCCTTTTTCTGTTTTGTGGAATTCTAGAGACCCATCTCTACCTAAGGAGTTAGCCTCCATATTTCCATGAAGAAATTCGATATCCTATCACTGTGATTGGGGAACTATCCAGTTAGCTGTAGTCCAGCGCTTGGTCTCCTATCAATTGGTAATAGAGCTTCAGATCTAGAGAACCATCAATAACTGGTAATAGAGAATATAAGCTCTGGGCAATGAGGACAATGAAATAAAAGCACAGAGTGCATATTTGGGCTGCAACAGCTTTATGTGGTAAGGATGACGAAACACAAGGGAGGAAATGGGAAGAAAAGGGGTATTACATTGAATAAGGTATTGGTAGGGAGGGCCGGAGGAGATAGCCAAGTAGGCACCTCAACTAGCTTACAGCTCTATTTTCCTTTTCCTGTTTGAAAGAGATCTATGTTCCAGACTCACCCTGTTTATGAGGTCATTTTGTTTCAGCAACAGAGTGAATTTTAGTTCTGATTATCAGCTCTATCAACAATGCTGGCAAGAAAATTAGCAGTCCACAAAAAGCAACAAAAATCTAACCACACATATACTTTGTTGTAGTGGGGCATAATGATAATTTGATATTGAAGTAGAAATCCGTTTAGTCCATATATTAAATAGTAAAACATCTCTTGGACCTTTGTAACTAGTACTGGCCAAATTCCATTCAAAGAAACACAAGGCATAAATGGAGATATCAACTTGAGGCATAGTTAATTAACATTCATCAACAACCAAAATTCTTCAGTTTTCAAACATCGTGATCAAACATAAAGATTTTCTATATCATTTTTTATTTTTAATGTGTAAAAAGTAAACAATAAACTCAAACATGGGCTGAAGAAGCAGTGACTTTGAATAGAATAATAAAAAATAACAACAAAGAAATCAAGCATTACCAGAATGAGAGAGAGATTAATGTTGAACAGAAAATAATGAATAAAATTGAGAGATACCTGCATCTGAACCAGAAAACTGTGAAGTAGACCCAGCTCCACCTATATCTCTATTTAGGGCAGCCTGGAAAGCTTCCACATCCACCCCTGAATGCATTGTTTCATCCTGTGAACAATCAAACACAGTGGTAGGATAAGCAAAACCCCAATTCAGTAAAAGATAGGCCAAAGTTTTTCTCCTTGAAACAAAATAATGAAAGAAGAACGGAGTAAACCTCATCATCTTCTAGAAGCTTCATGATAGATGGGTCCATAGCAATTTCGCCGCACTTGTTATCTTTGTTGCTCTATTTAACCAAAATGAGATCAGAATTTTTCTTTACACCATATCAGTCTATAAGCATTTTGATCACGTGTTCTACTTCTACAGTTCTGCCTAAACATTTACAATCACATACTAATAGAATTCAATTAATTTCACTGTAAAAGGGGGGGGGGGGGGGGGGGGGGGGGGGATTTCATGGTGTCATGTTAGCTGGGATGGTGAATAGGGTTATTCACGAGCTTGCAAGCATGCTCTAAATTCTAAACATCTAAAATAAAATACACGTCAATTCATCAAACACATGGGGTGCGAGAACAAGACCTAGCAATTATGATATCCACTATGTATTCCAAAGTTACGCGCTAAAATAATATAAATTCTAATTACACAGAAAATTGAGAATAGATGTGAATGAAATAGGTTGAGTAATTGCAACTGACCCAACCAAGAGAGAGAGCAAAAGGAACCAAGACAATTGTCCTACCGAACACGATTCGCGAACAAGGGATGATCAAAGAGGGATTTTGTATTTGTAGGTTCGCTTTTACACAGGACAAACCCTTTATATATAAGTGTAAGTCTTCTATTTTTTTTTTCTTTCTTTAGCCTCTTTTTCATCATGATAAAAAAAAAAACAGATGCCAATTAATATAAAGTTCGATTGAAAAGATAAATAAAATTTAATCAAAAAAATTGAATTCAAGCACTGCAAAAATCACTTAACTTAATTTTGGCACATTAACTATTTATATACAATTATTTGCGATAATAACCAAAAAGAAAATCAATTATATGATTTACTTGTAACTAATATCAAAAAATCAATTTTCAATATATATAATTCTTCTTTAAAATTCAAATTATTTATCCTATTATGTCTTGATTCAGAATATATCTTTTTTTACACCAATTTCAGAATATATCCTATTATGCAATATCAATGACAAAATATCAAAAACTAATTTAAATATATATTTATTTTTAAAAAATTCAATTACGCTTTTAACATACATATTCTAGATTCTCTTATACTTTTAATATCAATCAATTATTAAATAATATATCAAAATATAAATTATTTAACAAAATTTAAATATAATTTATAAGTACAAAAATATTTATTTATTACAGATTTTAATTATAATATAATTTATACATTTAAAATATTTATTTATTATAAATTATAGCAGTATAAAATAAGCATTTATCATGCGTAAATGTGTAATGCATACGCTTTTTTTTTTTTCTTCTTCTTACTCTGGTGTAATGCATATCTTAGAAAAAAAAACTAGTGAAAATCAAGGCTTTTATATACGAAGCGAAGGAAGCATTGAGACTCGGACATCGCCATATCGGTTCGGCCATTTTATTGGGCTTGTTGTTTTGGTCTTCTTGGACAAAGTTCTCATTTTTAAACGGGAATTACTTTTTGTATATTTTTTCTAAGCAATTTTTTTTTTCTTCACGTCTGAAAAAATAATTTTAGAAGATCTTTAATACTCAAATTTAATTTTTGAATGGAAGATCGAAAATGATTTACTAATTTCTTTCAGTACTAAATTTGTATTTAATATATTCTAAAATTAAAATTTTTGAAGAAATTTTAAATATTTCTGAAATTAACTGAAATAAAAAAAACAACGTTTTATATGTTTAATTTTCTTAAATTAATGTAAGAAACTGTGGGGTAAACAATAAATCTCTTTCCAAACTTGTTTCAATTTTGCGCATAGTGAATTTAAGCAGTTTTATGTGAGACGAAAGGAATTGTGAAAAAGCTACACTTGGCTCCTTTCTTTGCCAATGAATCCGCAACAAAATTGTATTGTCTCAACGTATGCTTGAAGGAGAGATCCCAAGAGAATTGCATGAAGTATCGAATAGCATCCACAATGGAAGCATAAGGATAAACAACCATATATAACTCCTTTAGATATGAATTGTAGAGATATAGTTGAATCCGTCTCACAAATTACATGTATGCAATCAACTTCTTTAGCCACTTTAAGACCATATTGGATAAAGCTCTGCAATGGTGGTATTTGCTGAAAAATCACTAGTGTCCAAGTATCCTGAAATCCAATTTTCCAAAGTATCACGAAGCACGCCACCAAACCCAGATGGACTGTGATTACCAAAGGAACTTCCATCAGTTTTAATCTAAATAACTAATGACATTGAAAGGAGAGGAGGTTCCCATTTGATAAGAGCTATAGGCCTAATATGCTGCTAAACCAAATTTGCTTTATGAGATATATGCAGCAAATACCAAAACTGATTATAGACATGTACCATGAAAACCACTTGTTGTTGTTCAAAGCGATTTCATTTCGCGCTTTCCAAATCATCCACCAAGTTTTTGTGACCTCATTGTTATTTTTTAATATTGAAAAGGCAATATTTTATCACTATCTTTTTTAAAAAAAAATTAAAGAATTTTGGATCACTTTGTTTAAATTAAAAAATATTTTTTATTTAAATGTCTTTTAAAAAACGAATAGAATTTGTTTCTTAAAAAAAGTAAAAAATTATTTATTTTAAGTAAAAATAGTTTAGAGGAGCACATTAAAAAAATCATAACATTGCTTATTTTATTTATAAAAATATTTTTTTAAAAAAATAAAGCTTAAATAACTAGTCCCTTCATTTCGTTGAATTTTTATTTTTATTTGAGGTGGATATGTACACTACTAAAAAATATCATTTTAACATCAATTCTATAAAAATCAATGTTAAGAAAAACATGATGGCATAATTATAAATAATTTGAATTCATTAACATTAGTTTTTTTAAAAAATAATATTATTTATTTATATTAACATCGATTTTTATAAAAATTGTTATTTGAACAATTTATCAGGTTTTATAAAAATTGATGTTGTTTGATCAATTCTTAACATTTGTTTATATAAAAACCGATGTTAGTTCAATAACGTTGTGCTCTCTCTCTTCGCCACTCTACACTTCCCTCGCTTCTTTGTTCTCTCTTTCTCTTATCTAAGTGAAGACTTTGACCGGCAAGACCATCACCCTTGATCTGGAGAGCAACGACACCATCAACATTGTCAAGGCAAAGATCTAGGTTCTCTCTCGTGATTTGATTTGGGGCAAAATTGCGAGTTGGGGATCTTGATTTGGGAAAAAATTACAAGTTACAGATTTTGATTTGGGGGCAAAATCATTCTTGGGGTTTGATTTGGATGACTACCTCGACGTTGGGGGTTTTGATTTGCAGTGGTTCAAGGTCATGGTTCTCGAGTAGGTTTTGTAGTTGACTCCGATTCTAAATCTAGTTTCGCACCACCATGAGAATGTGTTCCTATCTGGCTTATGGTTCATTTTAAATATTTATACTAGACCTCGCCCCCTCTTATAAATAGTAATAACTTAAGGATTGAGGATTATTTGTTTGTTTCAATCTTCTTGCCATAGCTGAGGATCCTCGAACCTTCTAAACACCAATGCTCTTACTCTCAAAAAACAAATTTTTATAAGAGAAGGAAGAAAAAATTTTAGGGAGAAAGAAATCGGACTGTTGCTCTGCTTGTCTGTTTAGAGGAAGAAAGAGATATATAGGTATAGACCCCTTATACAACAACAAAAATTTGACCATTGGAATCTAACTTACACGTATCAAAATAAACGTAACAAATTGCATTAACCCATTAAAGCAAAATTTTAGAAAGATAGCAAATCTAATTTTACGTAACAGATTCTAAAATAAATATTTTATTTTATAAAATAGAATTAATATAAGTAATATATATTTATAAATTTTAAATTATAAAACAAATATTTACTAACATTCCCCCACATAATTTAAAATTTTAAAAAATATTTTTTTAAAAAAATAATTTGTATAAAAACGTAAGAGAAAGAGCATGTGATATTATATTTCGGTATAAGGAACCTTCAGGGTTTGAGTCTTATACCTAGTATTTATGAATTTCCACCTGAGAAAAATATAGTGGCTTAATTGTCTTGAACTATACATTCTTTAACCGGACTTTAGTACACAATCCCTACAATACTGGCGTTCAATTAGGTTCTAATCAGTGGTAGCGCGTTACACGACCTTGCACATGTATCTTGTTTCGTGAGTGTCACTTAAAAATTAACCCATATCTCACAGTGGCGGCCCCACCACCACACTCACAAGGTGAATCCTCAAAGAGTGGTTTGTGACCCCCCCACCCGTACAATAATTGTCATGGGATTCATTAAGAAGTATTTTTTTATACCAAAAATACACATATATAAATACCTCAACCTTAATATTGACACAATTTATAATACACCTCGTCATAAGAATGAGAAACGAAACAACTCTGCAAAATTTTTATTTTGGTGTACTTTAGCCAACAAACAATTTCGTTGTTACCCGTTGAACTCCATTCATGGGATCACCAATCACACAGAGACGGGTGTCCATTATTGTAACTAAATAATGGGCTCTAGTCCCATTCCCCTCGACGACTCAAGTACTTGTTGACGCGTCAACCCTTTTGTAAACGGATCCATAATATTATTTTCTAACCTGACAAAGTCAAGAGAAATGACACCATGAGAAATCAAATTTCTAATAGACTTATGTCTCACTCTTAAGTGTCTTCTTTTTTCATTAAATTTTTTTTGCCAATAACTTTAGATATAACAACTTGGCTATCATAATGCATTGGAATTGGAGGTATAGGCTTATTCAACAATGGTAAATCACACAACAAATTTTTAAGAAACTCAGCCTCACTAGTAGGAGTATCTAAAACAATAATTTCTACTTCCATGGTAGAACATGAAATAATAGTTTGTTTAGCAGATTTCCATGATATTGCGCCACCAGCTAAAGTAAAGACATAACCACAAATCTATAAGTAGTACTATGCAAAGAATATTCAATTTTCCTTTTCTTATTAATAGGGATGTTAACCTTTGCTAGACACCCCCACACTTTAAAATATTTTAAATTTGGTTCTCTTTTTCCCCACACTTTAAGAATATGACATGCAGAATATAAACCTTTACCCAAATATTCATTTTGTTGCTTTGTGTGTTGTATTTTCACATGTTTATTTATTTTTTTGCAAGGAACTACATATACAAAGGCAACTAGTCACCAACGTGTAACAACAAAATACTTGCAACAATGACGTTAAAAACAAAAAATAAAAATCAAACAACAAACTTCCTAATTTTAAAGACTTGTAACGTTCATAAAGGAATTTGACCAAATAAAAGATAGTTTCCTAACACAGTAATGAAAGTAGTGGGATGTTTTTAGTTTTGCATGGAAACTAATTCTAAAAGTATTTTATTTTAAAAAAACATAATTGATAAAGAAAAGATGTTTCAATTTTAAATTTCAAATTATAAGAAAATATTTTTCAACATTCTCCCACTAATTTAAAATTTAAGAAAATGAAATAATATAATAAAAACATTTTTAATGAAGCATAATGCATTGCGTTTTCACCCGTAAATTTTTCAGGCTTGCTAGAAAAGGACTTAATCATATCCATGGTGGGCATTTTGATAAAATAGAATGCTACTGCAAAAAATATCATGCAAGAAGAAAGTGAAACTTTTCTCTCTAAGACGGTTAGAAAATTAAAATAAAATAAAGAAATAAATAAAAAGAAAATGCAAAGCCTTGAATTAAATAACAAAATAACAGTAGTAAAATAACTTCATTTGGCAGAACATGAATCAACAACACACTATATCATACAATAAGCACAAAGAAAAAATAAATTAGGGGAAAAAATAATTAGCCTAGGTCGAAGTGCGCAACGCTATCCTTAAAGAGAAAATGCCCTCACTGCACTGGTAGGAAAATCTGATTGCGCTCCTGTCTCAAGATACGACAACTCGTTGGTTCTGATCATGTGCAGCGAAAGGATCCCCGAACCTTCTGAACACGAATGATCTTGCTCTCAAAAATAAGTTTTTATAAGAGAAGGAAGAGAAAATTATAGGGAGAAAGAAATCAGATTGTTGCTCTGCTTGTCTGTCTTTTATATATATATATATATATATATATATATATATATATATATATATATATATTGCTATTGTTATTATGTTAAAGTGTGGGGGTTGAGTTTATTGATTTAGATACTCCTACTAGTGAGGTTGAGTTTCTTAAAAATTTGTTATGTGATTTGCCATTGTTGAATAAGCCTATACCTCCAATTCCAATGCATTGTGATAGTCAAGTTGCTATATCTAAAGTTACTAGCAAAAATTTTAATGAAAAAAGAAGACATTTAAGAGTGAGACATAAGTCTATCAAAAATTTGATTTCTCATGGTGTCATTTCTCTTGACTTTGCCAGGTCAGAAAACAATATTACGGATCTACTTACAAAAGGTTTGACGCATCAACAAGTACTTAAGTCATCGAGGGGAATAGGACTAGAGCCCATTATTTAGTTACAACAATAGACACCCGTCTCTGTGTGGTTGGTGATCCCATGAATGAAATTCAACGGGTAACAACGAAATTATTTGTTGACTAAAGTACACCAAAATAAAATTTGGCAGAGTTGTTT
This sequence comes from Glycine max, assembly GCF_000004515.6. Classification (NCBI taxonomy): domain Eukaryota; kingdom Viridiplantae; phylum Streptophyta; class Magnoliopsida; order Fabales; family Fabaceae; genus Glycine; species Glycine max. The sequence goes on from NC_038250.2 coordinate 7,759,164, forward strand.
TGTTTCTCATTCCTATGAGGTGTATTATAAATTGTGACAATATTAAGGTTGAGTTATTTATATATGTGTATTTTTGGTATAAAAAAATACCTCTTAATGAATCTGATGACAATTATTGTAAGGGTGGGGGTCACAAACCACTCTTTGAGGATTCACCTATTGAGTATGGTGGTGGAGCCGTCACCGTGAGATGGGCTACTCTCTAAGTGACACTCACGAAACAAGATACATGTGCAAGGTCCTGTAACGCGCTACCACTGATTAGAACCTAATTGAATGCCAATATTGTAGGGGTTGTGTACTAAAGTTCGGTTAAAAAAGGTGTAATCCAAGACAATTAAGTCACTACACTTTTCTCGGGTGGAAGTTCATAAACACTAAGGTATAAGGCTTAAACCCGGAAGGTTCCTTATATTGAAATACAATATCACATGTTCTTTTTCTTACGTTTCTATACAAATTATTTTTTTAAAAAAATATATTTTAAAATTTTAAATTATGTGGGGGAATGTTAGTAAATATTATTTTATAATTTACAATTTATAAATATATATTATTTATATTAATTTTATTTTATAAAATAAAATATTTATTTTAGAACCTGTTACATAAAATTAGATTTCTTATATTTTCTAAAATTTTGCTTTAACAAGTCAATGCAATTTGTTAGGGGTATATATATATATATATATAATTTAAGGAGAAAGAAATAAGACTGTTACTCTGCGTGCGTGTTCTCTAAAAAGGAGTGTATATATACACTCCTTTTTAGAGAACACGCACGCAGAGTAACAGTCTTATTTCTTTCTCCTTAAATTTTTTTCTTCCTTCTCTTATAAACATTTATTTTTGAGAGCAAGAATATTAGTGTTCAGAAGGTTCGGAGATCCTTTCGCTGCACACGATCTGAACTAACTGGGTGTCCTATTTTGAGAGAGGATCGCAATCAGATTTTCCTACCAGTGCATTGGGGGCGTTTTCTCTTTAAGGATAACATTTGCGCGTTTCATCTTAGGCTAATTATTTTTTCCTTGTGTTTATTGTATGATATAGTGCATTGTTGATTCACGTTCTGTCAATTAAAGTTATTTTGTTATTGTTATTTTGTTATTTAATTCAAGGCTTTACATTTTCTTCTTATTTATTTTATTTTATTTTAATTTTCTAACATGTTGTTGGCTCTGTGTTCCTTTATTCCCACCTTGATAAACAATGAAACTGGTTTTTTGAATTTGTGTTTGTTGCGTTTGTTTTTCAGGTTGTTGAGATACTAAAAGATTAACAATCGTGGTATGGTGACTGTTGATGCGTGGATGTGTTGAGTATAGTCCCCGCTGGGAATGGGGCACCATAGAGCTCCTGTACATGCAGGTATAGTGACTATTTTTTCTGCATTATGAATTGTTTTATGTTTGATACCCTAGTTGTTTTGTTGATGTGTACTTTTTTTTTATCAGACATATGCGCCCACAACTTTTGGTAGCAGCATGGGACTTCTAGACACTAAGATACACAAGTTTGGAAGATGGAAGTATTGTGGTATTGAGAAGAATTTAATCCTGTTGTGTTTTTTCTTAGCAAACAATTGTCATGGCTAAATGAAAGTTCATTTTTCATATGTTGAAAATGGTCATTTCTTGATGTGGTCTCAGTATATTCCCTCTCTTATTTTTATTAGAAAAGTAGAAAATAAATTTTTAAATATTTTAGTTTATCAACACAAGCAAGCTGCTGCCATTGGACGGGACTTAATTTCTTTTGGTTTAAGCTGCGCCTCCTTACTTTGCTTCCATTGTGAATTTTGGCTGTTTGGTTTTGGAACTGTTATGAAACATTTGAAGCTGTTGCTTATAGGGTGTGGCTTAAGAATGCGATAATAGTATATTTTGATGTGTTTTATGTCAATGTATTGGAGAATATTGAATGATTATTTCCTTTTGTGATTTTAAAATTAATTTGGCTAATTGAAATTGTCATGGTTGTAGATATGTGAGAGATCATTGACATCCTTAACTGGTGGCCCCACAGGGCCTCCTTCTACAACCTTTGTAAGAGCTGAAATGCTTCCCAGTGGTTTTCTAGTTAGACCTTGTGAGGGTGGTGGATCCATTATTCACATTATTGATCATATTGATTTAGATGTAAGTAAAATATATCCAAGTCATACCTAAAATTTTAATATCCTAGAACCTATAGTCCTCAATCAGTTGTATAATATTATTATTATTATTATTATTATTGAATGCAGGTCTGGAGTGTACCTTGTGCACCATCCCTTTTTCATGATTTTATCAACTCTTTCTTAGCTTCTTTTTCTTCTGCCTTTGATGGAACCCCTTTTGAGGATGCATTTATTCAGAGCTCAAAAAAACTAGATGATGATCATCATCATAACTTATATTTGCATGACACATTCTAAAAAACAAGTAGTAGTCCTAGTGCAGCGGAAAATATTAAAGAAGGGTTAACCAGAGATTTCTTGGGTCTTAGGACCCTCTCTCTTACTGATATTCTCTTACTAGTGCAGCTGGAAATTTTAGCTACCTCCATATATATATATATATATATGTTATCTGTCTGTGTGTGAATATTTTTATATTATTTATTAAAATATTATCATATATAGCAATATTACTATATAAAATTAATTTAAAATTAATATATATATATATATATATATATATATGTTATCTGTTTGTGTGTCTGAATATTTTTACATTATTTATTAAAATATTATCATATATAGCAATATTACTATGTAAAATTAATATATTTTTATAAATTGATTTTGGTTGATTTATTGTAACAAAAAATAATATTAGTTAATCTAAAATTGATGTAGAAAATCTCGATGTTATATATAATTTTTAACATTGATTTTTTTTTAAAATTAATGTAGAAATCATTTTAAAATACACAATTTTGACTATACTTTTACATTATTTTAAATCAAAACTAATGTAGAAAGTGATTTTCAAAACTAAAATTGAAAATTCTTATTTTTAACACGGTCATTTCAATAGAATCAATGTTGAAACTTCTCAATTGATATTAAAAGTCTTTTATGTAGTAGTTGCAATGTGATAACTGTGCAGGCAATGACATTAATATTAACAAAATTTATCAGCATGACATTAGTATTAATAACTGCAACAATTAAGGCACATGACGTTTGCTAGCTGTCCAAATACAATGCTTACAAGTAGTAGCATTTTGCAAAAAGCTTGGTCTTTCGTCTACAGAACAATCAATCAACTCTTGGACTGCAAGTTCCATCCTATCTTCTGCTCTGCTTACCCATTTGTGACCGTGAACCCAAATCAAGCAACACAATGACCACATATCACACAATATATGGTTGTGATATTACCAAGCATTGGCCCCTTTTCTCTTGAGTCAACAAGCCATAAGAGGAGGCAAATAAATAATATTAATCGTCAAATTTATGTTGTTTACCAAATACTTTCTAATTTTCATGTAATGTTTCTTCATTATATTTTTGTACTAAGTGATAGTATTTACTTAAAATATGCTAATATTTTGCACCAAACTTATATTCTAATATGAAGAAATAAAAGATTTTGATTTACATGAAATCATATGAATGTCATTCGTTCAAAAATAAAAGAACTCTAATTTAATTAAAATATGACATGATTTAGGTTAAAATATAAATTTGGTCCTTTATGTTTTAATTTTTGTTCAATTTAATTTTTTATGTTTTAGAAGTTTTATTTTAGTTTCCAACGTTTTTTAATAACTTTAAATTAGTCATTGACTCATTGTCATCAATGGTTAAATGTGACGTAATAGAAACATAGGCCCATGTTTTATAAAAAAAATCATTTTTTCGTTAATGTTTTTTTAAAAATATCCAATTGAGTCCTTTATGTTTTTAATTTTATTAATAATGAGTGATCAAATTTAACTTTTCTTTAAAAACATGTGTATTTATTTTTGTTACATCATGTTTAACAATTGACGAAAATGACTAATTATTTGAACCTATTTAAAAATCTTAGAAACTAAAATAAAAATTTTAAAACATAAATGACCAAATAGAATAAAAACTAAGACATTAAAGATCAAATATCTGTTTTAGCATCTGATTATCATTAATAATTTTTTTATAATCGATCATTTTTTGTAACTAAAGTTTATTCAAATTCATATTCCTAATTTTTTTTAAATATTTACCAATGGAAATAAAATTTTAGCTAAAACGTAAAAATAATTTAGTGTAAATTTTTACTATAAAACATTAATTAAATTATTCATAGTAAAAATTTTAATGGAAATATATATAATTTAAAACATGATTTTGTAGATTTCAATTCTTCATATTATGTAAAAAATACTAAATTTTATTTATTAAATAAAATATGTAATATTGTTCTTATATTTTTTACAACAAATGCTAACCTTTCTAGTTAAGGAGTTTAAAATAAAAAGTTTTTTTGGAATTTATGTTAAGAATGCACTATAAATTATAGTAAAAGTGTTTTAATATGATATGCAAAAATTAATACATTATCTAACATGGCATAAGCTAGGGTGGACAAATTGAAAAGTTGGTTTATGCTGCACAATTTTTTTAATGTTTTAGTTAATTTTGGTAGATTATTTTATTTTGGACTTTCAAGACCTTATCTTCCTCCCCTAATTCTCTCTCGCTCTTTCTTGTGAACCTCAACGTTGACAACTGCACACAACAACAACAACGGGAAAACGGTTGAAAACACCTTATCTTGCATTTCATTTTTTGTGTCCAGTTTTTCTTCTTGTTTTCTTCAGAATTCAGACTATTATTTCACTTCCTTGGCTCGTTTTTTATGTCATTAATATTATTTAACTAACTGAGTTAAATTTTTTTAGTTCTTTAGCATTCTCTTTTAATCTCATTGATTATAATTGATTGAAAACCATAAAATTTTATGGGTTGTATAACATTATAAGTACTTAATAATACCTATCTCTTAATTTGGTAGTTTCTCATAAACTCCAACAATAAAAGAGAATGTGTTAAGAAGATTTTAAAAAGTGCGTTCTTAGTACCCTTCTTCTTTAAATTCATGCATGCATTATGCCTCATCCTTCTCAAAATAGATATTGCATTTAAGAAAAAAAATTATTCTAAAATAAGTATCATATTTAATTTTTCAATGTAAATGTTAATTATTTTTCTTATAAGTATCACTTTTAGTTTTTTTTATAAGGAGTATTTATTTATTTTTATAGATTAATAGCAGTAGTACTGTAGTATAATTTATGATTTTGTAATTTCAATAAAATTGTGAGTAATAGTATTAATAGCATCATTGCTTGTACCGAGTAATAATGTGGTAAGTATAAATGATAAAGGGCAGCATGGAAGTTTCATTGTCATTCATTGCGGTGCCTCTGGAGATGTTTATTGCTTTTGTTGGAGCTGCAGATAGAGCAGTGGGGAATGAAGAGGCTCATGATCAGTGATGAGTCTTAAATGCATGCACTAAAGGTTGTAGTCGAACGCGAGTCCCCAAGCACGTTAATGCTGACATAACGAAAAAGCAACTTAACAAAAGTGTTTAATACAATAAAATAATGCAAAACGCATGAAAGGGTGGGTTTGATTTATGAACCTCATCTTTTTCCCACCCCTTCAAACTTATTACTATCTTTCCGCGTTTTGAGGTAGAGACTTTGGTCTCATGAACCTGCAGTGACTAGAACCTGCTTCTTTGCCTCCTTTCAAGAAGGGTTTACACTATAGTTAGTTTGTAGTGTAGTGTGTGTGATAATAGTAACTTCACTTCAAGGACATTATCCACTTGAGGTTTGTTTGTAACTGATAAGCAGTAATTGAAAACATGAAGAAGGTTTCTGGCTTCTTTGTTTTGCTCTTGGTAGTTGGAGCAACTCTGTCGTTCCTTAACTTCTTAAGTCCCACTTGTGCCTCATGGTTTTCTGGTATATATCTTCTTTCCTTTATTATCATTTGTTGTAACTCTTTATTTCATTTGAGGAAATTAGATCTCTTGCAATAATGTAAATATCTTCAAATATTTTGTTATTATCACCATGAAAAACAAGCTTATCGGTTTAAAAGGCACATGGGGTGTTTTTAATATTGTGTTCCCCTTTGAATTTTATTTGTTTTTGTTTTTTTACTTTAGATTTCTTTGAAGAGATAAGGATGCATGCATGCATTAGTGATGGCAGCTTCCAATCCACAAACTCTTGGAAAAAAATCGCATTCTTTGTTTTTTTTTCTTCCTTTTGTGTATGATTTTCTGTGGTTGACAAGTTGTTTATGTTGTTATTCTGTTGATTCTATTTCTCACAGCCAACACTACTATGTTGAGACTTGAGACAACTCAGTGATGTTCAACCGCAAACATGAGTCCTTAAATTGTACGAATAATTTAACATGTGCTATAGCACGGTGAAATGCATTTTTTTTTACTTCTCAAGTTTGCATCTATTCTAAAATTATTGCTCGGGAGAAAACGGCAACATGCTTTTAAGTTTTCAACATACACCTGATACGGTTGGAATTTTTATATCAGCCAAGTATACCATGCATCCATGTTAGCTTCTTGGAAAGTTAGTAGATTTACTCTAAAAATTAACTCGATTCTTGAATTGGAAATTAATTATCTTTCACAGTTCATACTAGTTAGTAAAAGTGACTGATGGTTGATTTCCCCTTCAGTTTTCCCATATTTGATAATGTGTACGGTATTTTTCAACCAAAATATTGCTCTATTGTTTAGATTGTTTAGAATCTGATGCCTTGATGTATTTAACCTGTCACTTTTTTAATACCATCTCAGATTTGATTGCTACCAACTGTGGTGATAAAGCTACACTGATTGCAGTAAGCAGGAAACTTAAGGTATGGACTTTAGCTCTGACCCTTTACCATGCTGGTTAAAACAATCAAAACCTAATTATGATGGGAATTTAGTTAGAATCCTCTGACAATATAAAAGTTTTTACTGTATCAACTAATTATATAAATTGTCATGTTTGTCTACTTTAGTATTTAACTACTTTAAAAGTAATTCCTAAAATGATTTCTATTTGGTTGATACTTTATCCTGACAAGCATAAAATTGTTCTCTATGAAATTTCAGGAAAGTGACAGTAGTACTATTAAAAGCAGATCTAACAATAAGGGTGATATAGGTCAGGTGACTCTGAATGATTACAATCCCATTGATCCAGTGCCAAGTTCATCAAAGGCGTCTATTAATCCAGGACCTATTGAGCATGGAACCCCTCTTAATCCATATATTATCCCAAAACCTTCACCCCCTAATCATCCTAAGCCTGGAGATTCTAACTAACTTGATGTTCAAGCTAGTGACTATGCTCAAAAGAGGAATGCTATTCATACACTCTTTTTAACATATTTCCTATTATGGGCAACAAGAAATTGTTCAAAAGTGTGTGTTGGTAGTAGTACTTTTTTTGGTAGCATTCCTCATGCTGAAAATGAAGATTGTGGACTTCAGTTTTCACACGTTGTTTAGTCAGCTTTTTTGTACATTGTTATGCTCGTATTCTGTTTGACAGACTCTAATCCTAGTTTTCTCATGTGCTAGTTGTGAAAAAGAGAAAATTGTGCCTTTTGGCATCCTATGTAGTGGCCAATGTACGTACTAAGAAGGATCATGCGGATCCCTATGTTTGTTAGTTTGTGTTTGTGCAACTTTTCAGCTAATGTTTCTTTTTTTCTTCTCTCTTGATCTTTCTTCCTTATAAGGTATGAATTTACTTTAATTGTTGATCATAGATATTACTTATTACCACTCTACTCATATATTCTCAAATTGGTTACATACTGTTTGTTTCTCATTGAAATTGAGGTAGATGGTCCAAAAAGTAATGGAAGCATACTTTAAAACTGGCGAATCTGGTACATATAGCTAGCCAGCCATGACTACTACTTTTAACTGGAATTCTGTCAACATGGGACAGCTAGTAGCTTTGGTTGCTTTGTCTTATATATTTAGTTGCACCGAAATATCAAGTTGGCAACAAGGCTTTCAGTGACTCGATCATAATCATGAGAAAGGCATTTTTAGTATAGAGCACAAAGCCCTTCCATCGACTATTTAATATATATAATTATATATTTAGGATTCAAATTTGAAATTATAGATTTAACTACAATAATTTTATGTTAGTTAATCTGCGCATTCAATGGTATGATCGAGAGACATTCAAAAAGAAGTAAAATCAGGAAGAAAAAAAAAACATAATGAAGAGTATGTTATTAGTATTTTTGTGAAATTTAATTTTTAGGAAACTTGAGGATGGTGACAATTAGCAAAAATAAAAAGGGCAGCCAAGGGCAAATTGCAAACATATGGTACACTTCAAATAGCCGCAAATAAGCCAAGTTTCTTAAGTGTAATTGTAAAGATAATAATTGCCTAATCCATTAATAGGTCTCTTAGTTATTAAATGCTTGTTGTTAGAGATAATCGCCACCAGAAGTGAAAGCATATTGGCATCCAACGAAATCCAAATTGATTAAGAATAATACCATACTTGGGCTAGACAATTTGTTGAGTTACTTATTGCTTAAGATAAAATTATTGTCGCGCTCATGTAGCTTGATCACTGAAAATTTTTCATCAGCAATTGCCACTAGGATTACTACTATTAGAAGTAAAGAGGTCCTTCAATTCACGTCCCATCAAGTGTGCCTTTTTCTTTTTCTCATTCACTTTTTCTTGACTCTCTAATAATACCTAGCAGGCCAGGTCATGGTGACTTGGTCTTCTAAAGATGTAACAGCTGTACGTAGGGATGGAACTCGTTCTTTCAAACCCAAACCGTGCCTTCTCAATTATCCAATTGATATATATTAATGGGACCAAGCAAAGCATACATCATTTCTTGAAGCCCTTGAACCCTTAACATGTTTAAAGTGCACAAATATTATTTAGTAAGGTTTATATAAAAAAAAAGTTATACTTTTAGAAACCCATTATTATTGTTTGAAGTGTTTCTCAAGTGATGATGCTTTCGGAACTCCCATCTAGTCTAATTTCTTAGTGTGGGTTTGGTTAATTTTAGCTGATAATAAAATTAATATCTCACGCTTTTTAGTGGACCTCTTAACCAACAATTCCGCATATATGACTTTTCTTGCCAATGTGACTTGATACTCCTTTTCTTACAATGTTCTCAACCTCGATCTTGGTCAAATTTGTTCTCTTAGGTAAATTCTAGTCATATTGTGCTTTCAAGTGGACAAAGTGAAGTGATCAAAATGATGCTTAAATAATAATAATAATAATAAAATATACGTTAATCGATGAGATTATGGGGGAAGAACTATATTAGAACGTGACAAAAGTGTATTATTTTTTGTTGCTTTTTAATACTGTATATTGTAAGCTTTAAGAAATTACTCAATCCGAGTTGATTAAAACATAGTCCAATATATAGCAAACTTTGGGTTCTTGTTCTGTAACTACTTGCTATATTACTAATTTATCCTCATTACAAAAGAGATTGTGTTAGTTAGAAAATAATGGCTGCATCAGTTGGCAGTACAGATATTTCCTTATCCCTTTGGTCCTACCCATTTGGCATTCTCTAGTAACTAGGTAATGTATAAGCTGAGCCGAATTTATGATTGGAACAACCACATAAAATGGGAAGTTATAAGCAAATTTAATTTTGATTTTTTTTGCCCATAATAATTGTGTTCTTCCATCAACTGTAACCCAAAACCTTTAGTTCGGAGCTATTTGCTTAGGCTGAAATCACTCAGAGGTATTAGAAAGTAGGGATACAAAATGAAACAGACCCAAAAAAGTAGCCATAATGTCTAATTCGAGTAAAAATATGAGAGAAAAAAAATGAGGAAAAAGGTGATAAATGTAATGAAAAAGGAGGAGAGAAATAGAAAGATAATAGAGTAGAAATAAGATGAAAAAAAGTGAGTGAATGATTATAATTATTCCACCAAAATATTGGAAAATGGGAAATTTTAAAAAAAGAATGCTAGAAGGTTATATTACAGTAGGAAATTTATATACTGTATGTAAATTTTAATTTTATATTATAATATAAAATTAAAAAACAAAAAATTGAAATTAAATCAGAGAATCTATATTTTAAAAGTTAGTACGGGTACGTAATTGGTATCTCATCACATAAAAAGTTCAGAAAATAAAAATAAACAAGTTTTAGAATAAAATTAGGACGACATTACAAAATATAGATGAAAAACGTGTTACATGTACGTACCAATAGTATTTTAGCGTGTGTAGTTTCTTGGTGTGAACTTGTGAATCGATTTGGTTAAGGAAATAGCTAGGGCTAGGACCTACCAGACCTCAAGCAGACAAGCACTACCAAAGCAAAGGGAAAGATATAAAGAGAAGAGAATGAACAAAGAGACACACAGTACATGCATGCAGGAGCATCCTGAATAGTGATGCCTTTTGCTTAGCTTGCAAAATCATATCAAAGAGCCAATTGTCCCTTCTTTTCTGTTGTAAAAAGCTAGCTGGGTTAGTTATTTATCTAATGACTATTGCAATTAAAGTTGAACAATGATCACACCACTCGCAATATTTGCAATAAAACAGTCATAACAACTAGCATATCATTAGCATTCTCATTAGACAAATAGCCAGCATTTCGTACGCAATTCTTTATCCATAGGGATAATGCTTACATATTATAGTACCGTTAATTGTATTTATAGAAATATGAGATGAGCTAGATCCATATGGGCACGGGGCCAAAGCTTCTCAAAGACAATATTGCCTTGTTTTATTGAAACAACATGGTAATTTTATTCGAAACTAAAGTATGATTCGTTGTTCATGCATGAGTGTATATATTTCTGGAGTGTGGACGTTGAATTCAATTAACACCTGTGATTTGAGCTATGTGGTGTCTTGGGAGAGTGAGCCATTACATGGATTGAGCCTCAAACTCCGTCCATAACAAGTAGTTTTTTTTTTTTTTTTTACAATTATATTGGTACAAAATATTTAGTGCCGGAAGGAAGTTGTAACTAATCTAGGTTGAAAATCATAAACACACCTAATGTAAATATTTCTCTTTTGATATAGTCTATTAATTTCATACATAACAGATATAAATTTTTACTACTCGTGTGAATCAGTGCCGGTGGTCATATCAGTTATCAGTACCATATCAACCACAAAAAAAAGAGGCTGGTAAAATGAATCCTTACTGACGCAGGACATTCATGAATTAGCCGGAATCGGCAATGGCTTAAGGAAAATAAAGTTACTGTTGACGAATTTTTATGGACGGTGAAACTTATTATTTGCTGATCGTTACAAGGAAAAGAAAAGAACCATAATGAAATGGAGTGCTCAAGAAGGAAGTAGTAGCTTGTAGTGGTCCTATATATACGCGTCAAAAAAAGTGAATGAATGCATGTGTACCTGTCCAAGTGTCCATACCATTTTTATTAAATTCTTGTTTTCGAATATATCTGTGAATAGTGCTTCGCATGCTTCCACACCCACATATCCAAATGCATGTTGTTCTGGTATCACAAAGGCTCATATTATTTAGAGTCAAAATAAATGATTATTTCTAAATACTATTTCTTCTCAATCAATTGAAACGTTTTTTTATTAAAGACAAAATAAAGACGGCCCACCGAGCATACGAAATACCTACCTGCAAATTTAAAGTTGGAACAAATGTTATTGCTATGGGCCTTCTATTTACCTGCTGTGAAGCATTTACTTATGACCCCGAAAGCTGCCGGTGTAACATAATATTAATACCACATAGATACCCTATTTCTTAGATTTTTGAGAGATGATGGTGGTCACGCGTTTAGGTGGAAGTAAAGTTTAGTTAAGACATTCACACAGGACAGAAGCTATTAAGAGCTAAAAGTGGCTATCCCTGGTTTTATTATGCAAACCTAGACCAAACGATACAATTAATTAGTACTACTACCAATTTTGCAGCAAGAAACAAATTGAGGTAATTATAATATGTTGATGTTTCACTTGGTACTTTGTGGTACAAAGGATATTGTCCGACCCCGACAACATCAGGTGCTTTCAGGATACATATGAAAAAATGTGTTGCAGCAACATGACAATTATTTCATATGTAGCCTAGCATGCATATCCGAGGAAGGTGTTGGAAATGAGATTCAAAATCTAATGACTTGGGACTTTTGATGTGATGCATTTTACAAATTAATTTCACCTTGAGTTTTTCTATCCGAATGAGTGATTGTGAATTTGTGATGTGCACAAGTGGATTAATTGAAAGGCCAGATCCAGACAATTTTCCAATTATAAGATCATTGATCTTATTCCTTTGACAAGTATTTGATTGAAATCATTTAGATCTCGTAGTTCCTAAGTGTTTGGCACTAGCCAACCAAGTTGAATGATTAATTGCAATTAAATTAGACCAGATTGTAAATGTGTTTACAAGAGCCATGATGCTGTACTCTAGCCATCGAAAATGTCATGATAGAATGGTAAAACATAATGATGTTAGATCTTGTATTCAATTTTCGCTGCTATGTTTATAGCTAGGTTGGCGGAAAATATTTTTTGAATATTAAAATGGGACAGCAAAAATTTGTTCTCTCTAGTTTTAGGGTATGTTTTTACAATTCTTACAAAAAAATTAAGCAAAAAGATGATAAATAATACATATAATTAAAATGTATTGAATACGTAAAAGTATTTTATAATTATGTATAATAAAATTATTGATTTTCTGTGATTAAAATCGTATCTGAATACCACACTAACATGAAAGCTATGCTATATAATATGTAGCCTATTGGAGGATATATGTTTTTTTTTTTATCTGTAAATGTGGGTCTAAAGAGTAAATACAGTAAATAGTAGCCATTTTTACTATAATTCCTTTAAAATTTATATTTAAAACAATTTCAAGTTATTAACAGTCTAAAATTCTTTATATCGTCATTATGTGAATTCTTTTTAGAAGGCGTCATTATATGAAAATTAAACATAAAAAATAATTATATACAATATTTTGCCGTTAATTTCTTGACATTCAATCATTATAAATAATGTGCTTCCTTTCACTAATTAATTACAGTTCATCTCGCAGGTTCGTACGTGGATATACATATCTCCTTTTATTTCTTTTACTAAAAAGAGAAAGAAAAAAAAGATTTACGAAGAAGGATAGTTGCCCGTAATGACTCTGAAAATCAGAAAAGCAAAACTTGCACGTAATAATAATACATAATAAAATAAGATGTATTAATGGTAATCTGTATTCATTATTTTACGTTTTTGGGTAATTTTCTCACATCTATAAAGAATAATTTATCATGAGACGATAGAAGGATGAATTTACGGCGAGAGTTTAATTTTATATATCAGTGTAAATATTTTTATCCTATCAACAAAATAAAATTATTTTAAATATGACTTTTTAAAAAAATTATTATAAAAATCAATAATTTTTTTATTGATAAGTCAATAATTTTAATTACTAATGTATATATTATGAAGGCAGGGACACATCAGCATTAAGAGGTTTGAGGTAGCTGTCACACAAGATTTTCTTCTTCTTCTTAATATATCATATATAAATTGTCTCCATAATTTAAAATGCAGTTAAGAAAATATTATAATGTCTATCAAAAACAAAAAAAAAGTTATTATGTGAATATTGTCTCCACTAATTATATATGTAAATATATTATTCTCATAACTTAATTAATTTCTGAATTCCTCACTATGAAGGAGAACTAATTAAATTCTTACTACAAAATAGAAAAAATGAAACAGATATATTAAATATTTTCTTTTTATTTAATATTTTATTTTGTTAATAATATCTAATTATTTTGCCTTACAAGATAGGAAGTAACTATATGTTTTTACTCAAGATAGTAAGTAACTATTACTAGAGTGTGTTTTTTTTCTTTTTGAGATCAACTATTAGTATGCTCTAAATCTTGCATTTTCTAATAAAAGCAATACAATGGATAACTTATCCTTTAATTTAAAGTCAATAAGACGAAATAATTGAAGCTGTAAAGTTTTTAAGACAAATAAAAAAACGATTTAATTTTAAAATTGTGCTCACCATAGCAACCAATGGACACAGAGACAAACAGGAATGAGGGGGAAGTTTTATATCAACTTTAGTAATTACCAATTTACCATTTAGATGTATTGTATTCTTATAATTATTCAAAAAAATATATGGTTATCAACTAATAATCTCCTTTGTTTTCTCTCTTAGCCTGTTAATTAGCTTTTAAGGTGTTTTTAATTTAGAGGAAGAAAATAGAAGAAAAATTTTAAATTTAAATAAAGTGTAAAAGATGTGAATTTCACTTAAAAAAATATAAAATTTCTCTCAAATATTATTTTTATTTTTTCTTTCAAACACACTTTTAGTGTGATAGTTTTTTTTTTTTGTAGTTTTTGAAAAGAGAAAACTTTAACATAATATTACTATTACTTTAAATATAAATTTCTAATTTTAATTTTATTTTAATAACGCATGTAACAAAAATTGACATTATAAGATTGGTACAAGTTATCAAAATAACGCTTTAACTTTGATTAAAAAATCATAACAAAAACACTAATAATATATAGTTTTTTAGTTGAATTTTGCCTACAGGTTCCACCAAAGGTAAAAGTTTATAAAGGTTAAAAAACCTTAAAAGTTAAAGCAACCTTCCTACTTGCAAGATCCAAAACTAATTAATTATATAGTTATCGATAAGTTGCTACTAAGTTCATCCGAACTTTTGTACCTTGGTCCATTTCGATACGCTGAAAAGGAAACGGCTAGTATTTTATAATTTTTCCCGTTAACGACCAATTATAAAATTTGAGCATTGTCGTCGCGTAACGTCTCTCCGAAGATTCATTCCCTCGTGGAAACGCAAATATCCAATTCCAACTTAAGCCTTGGGAGTACTTTTTAGTTATACACTCATTCAATTGGATTGATTTTTTTGTTTTAATTTTATTTTTATTTTTCTAAGGAATATTAATGATAAATTATTTAAAATATCAAATATTTTATTTATATATTATTATATAATTATATTTATATATCTAACTCAAATAGTTAATAAAAAATATCTTCAAATAAATATTTTTTTATATAGATATAATTTATATGATAATTTTCAATCCGGGTTATTTGTTTATTTGGTTTTTGGTTTTTACTGGAATGAGTCGGTTCAGAAACACCTCAACCTCCAGTCCCACGAAAGCACCGCAAACTGACGTAAACCATTGTACATTTACGAAACTGCCCCTAAAGTCACGGCGAGTGCATTTATTCTCCCCAACACCGCGCGTACGTGTGCCACAGTGTCAGCGTCACTCTAATGGTGGCTGAGCTTGCTCCCTCTAATTTTTCCCAATCGCGCACACACTGCTACGACAGTTACACTCCTTATACTCGGTCAAGCCCCGGCAAATCGTAACGGTCATATTTCCCCTTCCAACACCAATTTTGTTTATTCCCTCACATTGAATTCTGTTCAATACTTCATGGAACTTGTTCGTTTTTTCATGCCATTTTTAGGGTTCTGCGACTCATCGTGATTTCCAATGATGAATTTTGAGTCTCGAATTTGATTATTATGGAATAATATTAATGTTACTGCTGGTACAATTTTAGAATTGGAATTTTGGAATAAGTAAGAACAATGGTGGCTGCAATTTCTACGGCGATAAACCCCAAGCGAGCGCTGACGCCAACTCCAAGAAGAACACCTTTGTTACCTTCTGAATCGGACAATGCACTCGCTCCACCACGCAGGCCCAAAGCACGAGAAGTTACTTCTCGCTACATGTCTTCTTCTTCGTCTTCGTCTTCCTCCGTTTCGTCTCCTCCGAGACGATGCCAGTCGCCGCTGGTGGTGACGAGGACGCTGAATTCTGCAAAACCGAAGCAAACGCCGACTCCGACTCCGACTCCGACGCCGTTTGCGAAGCGGTCTCAGTCGGTGGAGCGCCGGCGACAGGCTACTCCACGACCTAACGGAACGGAAGCTCCGGCTGCTCAGAAAATGCTCTTCACTTCCACCAGGAGCTTGTCCGTCTCGTTCCAGGGCGAATCGTTCCCGATCCAGGTCAGAACGACGAAACCGCCGTCGTCGCATAGTTTACGGAAGAGCACGCCGGAGAGAAGGAAGGTTTCAACGACGCCAACGCCGGTGAGAAACGGCAATTCGGATCACACCGAGAACGCCAGGTCACTAGATCGGCACCGGTGGCCGGCAAAATCTCAACCGCCGCGAGAATGTGCTGATTCCGCTGCGAGAAAACAAACTGACGCGCCGGCGAGCGTGGCTAGGTCGTTGCAGAATGTCATGGCGGACTTTCGAGGTTCTCACGACGCGACGACGCAGAGATCGGAGAGCTACAAAACTAGCGGATCTGAGTTTCAGCACGAGGCTGATCCTGTTGCTTCTGATACCGAAAGCGTAACCTCTGGAAGTTCCTCTGGAGAAGGAATTCGAGGTTCTCGGGGACTCGTGGTGCCGGCGAGGTTCTGGCAAGAGCATCATAATAACCGTTTGCGGCGCCAAACGGAAACTCCGTCTTCTAGAAACGGCGTAATTGGAAACAAAGGAACGGTTAATACTCCTATTCCTAGTTCTAGACTTCTGGTGCAGAAGAAAACGGCGTTGGATTGTCCTGTTTCGTCGCCACGTGGAGTTCTGAATAGCCGTGCTCTTCAAGGTTCTCCGATTCGTTCCGCGGTACGTCCGGCGTCTCCAAGTAAGCTAGCGACGACGCCGTCGTCGGTGTGGTCTCCTTCGAGAGGAGTGAGTCCGTCACGAGCGCAAAACGGCGTCGTTGGTGGCGTGAGTAGTAGTAGGTTCGGTGCTAGTGAACCTTCTGTTTTGAGTTTCGCTGTTGATGTTTCGAGGGGGAAGGTAGCGGAGAACCGGATTTTTGATGCGCATTTATTGAGACTCTTCCATAACAGGCTTCTTCAGTGGCGTTTTGTTAACGCCAGAGCTGATGCTGCTCTCTCTGCGCAGACATTGAATGCGGAGGTGTTTCTCTTTCTTTTCTTTTTTTTTTATTTCAAATGTTTTTGTATTGAAATTGAATTGCACTGTTAAGAATTTACTTGCTTGTGCGTCACTCGTTGAAGATTTTGAATAGATAATTTTAGTTTGATATTAGTTCCATTTTTAGCATATGATCATGAACACCAGTGTCATTTTAACAGAGGAGAGAAAGGATATTCATATTATATTTATCAGTGTTCGGTAGTGTTTGTATTGTTTTCCACTTAGTTTTTTTTTTGTTATGTTTTATATTTTTTTTTCTTTCTAAATATTCTTAATTGTATCAGAAAAGCCTCTATGATGCATGGGTTGCTATGTCCAATCTACGAGAATCTGTTAGAGCCAAAAGAGCAGAGTTTCAGTTGCTGAAGCAACAGTTCAAGTTAATATCCATCCTGAAGGATCAAGTAAGATTTACAGCTTCTCTGTTCTTAAGTTTACTGGTGTATATTTAGATTTTGCTTCACTTGATTTGAAGTTTTATCATTTCTCCGGTAGTTTGATCCTTCAGGTTAATATCCATTCTGTTCTTCATTGTGCAACTGCCATATCATGGCATCTGGATTCATGCACTTAGTTTCATTACTGTAATGTGCATTTATTACCCGTATTAAAATTATATCACAAACTATTGTATATTATTTGTTATTTTTGGATTTAGATCCATTGATTTTGCTCATTCTTCCGATCTTTTATTTCTATTGAAGTTGATAAGAAAATCAAGGTATGAAATTGTTCCAAAACACATACATGTGTTTTCTACCACAGGACACACGCACGCCCCTAATGAGGCATAGCAAGAAAATGTTCATTTGGGAAAAAGTTAGATTGGAGTTAACTGGGAGGTGGAATTCTTCCATTGACTGACTAGAATGTAATCCAAACAGGCCAACGGAGAGATTTTTGTTTGCATGTAGATAATGTGGACATGATAGCATTGGCTTTGTGTTCAGCTTTCATAGTAAGTTGACTAAGTGTTTAATGGAAACTATTTATGTAGATGGTGTGTTTGGAAGATTGGGCTACTTTGGATCCGGTTTACTCTAGTTCACTTTCAGGAGCTACTGAAGCCCTAAGGGCTAGCACTCTTCGTCTTCCTGTAGTTGGTGGGGCCAAGGTATTTTCCTTTTAACTTCTTGTTTATTCTTTAATTATTATCTAATTATTGATAGTGTGTGACACAGCAATTCAGTTACTTCTTATTATAATATTGGGACTAATATGAAGAGCCTCTGTATTTTGCTTCAGACAGATTTGGTAAATTTGAAGGACGCAATTAGTTCAGCAATGGATGTGATGCAGGCAATGGCGTCCTCCATATGCCTATTGTCGCCAAAGGTATGTTTTTCTTTTGCCTAACCTGCTTTTACAGATGTTGAATCTCAATTATATTTGTGATGAAGTGATAGTACAAAAGTGTTGTTTTATTTTTCTAGATAACTTTTTCGTGACTTCGTATCTCCCAGCTACATTATGATTATGAAAAAAAAAACTGATTTTGTTATATAATATAAGTCTAGGCTCTCCAAGTTTAGAAGGTTTGATGTTTATACATAAGCATATAGTAATCATTGCAAGCAAGTCTTGCTTCTTAAAATTTTTGAGCTAGCTATAGCACTGATGGTTCCAAACTTAAAGTTCATTGGCTTCCTGACCTTGGTTGTTCTGTTAAACCAAAGAACTCAACTGCCCAGTGCCTATAATATATTGTGGAGAATTGTCCCAAAGAAGATTAAATTTTTACCAAATGCCACATGGTGATACCAAGATTGGTACTGCATATCATGGAACCTAAAATTTGAGCAATTGCCAATTTAAAACCTTATATTCGGAGTTTCTTGGAACCTAAAAGGTGGGCATTTGCCATTTTAAAACCTGTACTCAGAATTTCACCCTTCAAATTGACTTGTTGGTGTGAGCGTATCCATGTGATTATGCACATTTTGAATAGAAATCCATAATTTGAAAGATCCCAACTTTTCATGCGTTGGTGGGTCTTTCACTCTTTGAGATCCTTTCAATGAGACCTATGTTGTGTTCAGCAGATATCTATATGATCTGATCAATTGTGTAAATAGTGTAATAGCATTGGAAGTGGATATAGTATACTGAAAAGACAGTTCTATTTTTATTCTATTAGTATATTTTATCAATATTGAATTCAAAATTATGTAATTGGATGATAGTTTAAAAAAATTTCAATTTGTCAGTGCATTTTGAATAGAAATCCATAATTTGAAAGATCCCAACTTTTTATGCGTTGGTGGGTCTTTCACTCTTTGAGATCCTTTCAATGAGACCTATGTTGTGTTCAGCGGATATCTATATGATCCAATCAATTGTGTAAATAGTACAGTAGCATTGGAAGTGGATATAGTATACTGAAAAACATTTCTATTTTTATTCTATTAGTATATTTTATCAATATTGAATTCAGCATTACGTAATTGGATAATAGTATAAAAAAATTCAAATTGTCAATGCATTTTAATTAAATTCATATTAAAAAAATCATGTGAGATATTTGATGTGATGCAGAATGAACAATATTTTCACAATTATGTTTTTAAAGTTTCAGTTCACTAAGAATTGGTGTTTTTGTTATGTTTTTTTTTAATCATTATTCTTTGTTTTTAGCCTATATATAGAGTGTGGCTATGTTTGTTCAGTCAAGAACAAGAGTGGTCATGGATGTGATGGAGAAAGTGAGGAAACAGAGAATATCACTGTGGTTAAGTGGATGTATTTATTATATCATTTAAGTTCCATATTTGTATTTTCATCCTAGAATGTCAATGTGAATAACAAATCTTTTTAAACCCCGTGTTTTGTATATGTAATAAGCAACTGAAATAAGGTGTTTTGGATCTTATGGAAAATAAATGCGGAGTAAAAATTGTTTCTTATCCTCTTTATTGAACTATTCAACAATTCCCCTTCACGGCCTCCATTTTTTTTCTGGACATTATTCTTCAATTTGGCAAAAGGACCAATATATTTTGAAATAGTAGTTTAAAAATGCAGAGTTTACTGAATAATAGATAGGTATAAATTTGGGTGGAAAACATTATTGCATTCAGCAATCTGATGAGTTGATTATTGGCATCCATTTTTTTTTTCTCATTTCGTTCCTCAATTGTGAGAAGAGAGCAATATATCTATCATGGTAGGTTTGTGATGCAGAGTAAATTGAGTGGTATGATTGAAAAGTTGAGTCAATAGGAATCAATTTGGGAGGAAGACAACTAAAATCCAGTAATCTAATATGAGTTGATTATTGGCTTGAATCTTGGTACAAACATGGATCTAATTATATGACTATTTTTTTCTCTTGCTGTGTATGCCTCGTCAATTCATGTTAGCAAAAATGCATCGAGGAGTACACTGATAATTAATATTTAGACTAACCAAGACACTGAATACAGTAGAGGATAATTTATTTTATGTAAATCGTTTTGCTTTTGATATTAGGTTATTCAATTCATTCTCTCTGTCTCAAAAACTTGGAAAAGTAAAAGGGGATGAGGGATTGTAATTTTGTTAGGGTCTTGAAAGTTCAAAATTTTAAAATTAGGTGAGAAAACCCGAAGACAAATGGCTTTAAATTTTAAACGAGATAAATTGGCTGATTTTCTTTTATTCCTGCATGTGTTGTTTTATCTTGTTATCATTTTGCTGATGTGTGGTTTGTATTATATACGGTGCTGATGCTTTGATGGGGAAAAAGGCATAATTGATTTGTTTAGGCTACCTCGTTGAAATGCTCTTTACCCACCCGCTTTAAAAAAATTCTGCCCACATGCATTTCTTTTCGTTGTCAACTAATTATTATTTGCTTCACACCACATGTCCACTTCATTTTCTGTTAATTTATATGGAGGTGATTTTACAGAAAAGTATAATTGCGGCATTATAATTCACATGGTTTGTTTTTTTAATTTCTTTCTTTCTGTAAGGTCAGAACTTGGTACATTTATGTTTTTTTTGTATATCAAGCTAAAGTAGTTGTCATTGGTCAGAGTTATGTAGCAATTAGCAAAATATGTCTGAATTCATTTGCAATTGATAGGTTGGGCAATTAAATTCGCTGGTTGTTGAAGTTGCCAACTTAACTGCGAAGGAGCGTGTTTTGCTTGAAGAGTGCAAAGACCTTTTGTCAGTGATTACAACCATGCAGGTAAATTTCGGTATCCAGAGATGTTGAAGTTTTAAGTACTTTTGATTTTCCCTGGATTATCGTTAAATGCAGTTCTATGACTGACTATGGTTAATAAAACCTTTTTTCTTGAGCAGGTTAGAGAGTGTAGCCTGAGAACGCATGTTGCTCAACTGAAATGCCAACCGTGAAGTACTACAGTGAAAATAACAAGTAATACATTGGCTGACTAGCATACTTTCAGTGCTAACATCATAACATAGGAATGGTAATTTCGGCCTTGAATTCAATACATGAAATGAAATCATCATTATTGATTGAGTAAAGCTAGTTAGTATTTGAAAAAACAAAACAAAAAAAATCTACAGATAGCACGAATATCCTGGTCAAACAGGATTTCATCATATTGTACAAAGAAATTCGTAAAAAGTAGTTGCTCTCTGATTGGTTACACGCTAAGAGTGAGGGTTGAAACTTGTCGTTCGGGAGTTTCTATACAATTTTTTCTTTAAAAAAAAAATCCTTGCCCATTTGTCTTTTTTGTTAAAGGATGTACATAAACTGTGTATCATTTTTTTTTGTTTGTATTTGTGTGTATTAGCTTATGGAAAAAAATATGTAGTCAAAATGTGGATACGATTTGCTCTATATAAACCTTTTTCTACGACTTGCCCTTAGAAAATTACGCTTGTTTTGAGTTCTCTCACTCACATCCTCGTCATTTAAAATTAGGCAACAAATTTAACCGTTATTATACTATATAAAGTAGTAGTGTAAATTACTTTTGTATTTTTCTGAGCTTTTATAGTCCCTGATAAATTTAACCTATATTGTTGTATAGTTCATTAATTACGTAAAGATTAACACTAAGAATTTTCAATGAAAATTTCTTAAGTAAACTTTTAAATTATTTTTTGTGGTCTTTATTGTATTTTTATTTTTATGGTTTCCATGGTATTATGTCATTATAAGAAATTCATACATAAATTTGTTTCAATGATAAGAAACTTTAAGAAATTTATATCTGTTAGATAAATATTATTTTTTTATTTGTAAGAAATAATTTCTTATACAAGATACAGATTTTTTTTTTTTGTCATATAAATTTGTTCTAATGAGAATGAGAAAGAAACTGTTGGAAACAATTTCTTT
Source organism: Glycine max (assembly GCF_000004515.6). Lineage (NCBI taxonomy): Eukaryota > Viridiplantae > Streptophyta > Magnoliopsida > Fabales > Fabaceae > Glycine > Glycine max. The sequence goes on from NC_038250.2 coordinate 7,781,537, forward strand.
ACTTATGAAATCACATTGGAGATGCCTAATGTTTTCAAGACGTTATTTGCTCAAATTATAGGTTGTGTGATTAATCAGTGGTCGAACAACCTGGATTAGAGTGTTGCTAGGTGCACCCAGTGCTTTATGTGAAATGTCAGTTATGTCCTTGGGTTAATTTTAAAAAAAAAACGTCTGACTCTCTCTCTCCCGCTACTCTCTCTCTCCTCCTCGCACACCCAGCACTCTTCTTCTTCCCCGCGTTCGTCTTCTTCCTTCCTTGTAGCCTCTTCTTCCTTGCATTCTTCTTCTTTCCCCCCACAAAGTCATTCTTCTTCGTCGCATTCTTCTTCTTCTTCGTCGCATTCTTCTTGCAGCCAGCCATTGTTCTTCCTCGCGCGCTACCATCTTCGTCTTCTTCCTCGGCCACGAACCACGAACCACCGTGAAGGGAGCGGTGTTGCCGTCAAGAGGAGCCACGAGCCACGAACCAGCGTCCACCGTCTAGCATCGTCAGCGTCGATCGTCGAGGTAGGCATTTCAATCGTTTTCCGCCATTGATGTCGGAGCAGGGAAGCTTGGAGTTGTTTACGGATCAAGTGATCCGTAAGCATTTTCCTCTTACGGATCAAGTTGATCCGGAAAATGCTTACGGATCAGGTGATCCGTAAACAGCCACAGCTTCATTTTATCCTCTTTTCAGAATGAATTAGATTGATTAGCATGATTATGATTATATATAGATGTATCCTCTTTCAGGGAATTATTGAAATAATATATATTGATTAGCATGAATTATGATTATATTGATTAGATTGATTATCATGAATTATGATTATATATTGATTATCGAAATAGTATCCTCTTCTTCATTTAAAAAATTCCAAAAGATACCTAGTATGTGATGATTATACTAATCTTTAGGAACCACACATGGGGTAAAGAATTATGTATAGGCTTAAGTTATGGCAGAAAAAAGGGAGTGAGAGACTTAATATACAAACTTTATAAATATCAGAATATTGTGGTGAAATTAGTGGAAATATAACAAAATATAAAAGCTTAGGAATGAATGTGTTAAGACAAAAACTCAGAGTACCACTTATTGATGAAAGATGATCTGATACTAATATGCTGGATACCTACTAAACAATGTAAGAATCTGTTACATTGGTCCTATATAAAGACTACATTGGTCCTATATAGCATAGACAAATGAAGACTACCCAAGCCATATAAAGACTACATTGGTCCTATATAGCATAGAGCATAGACAAATGGGAGGTGGACCAATAACAACACCTTCACACTTGAGAATAAACATTTATAGCATAGAGCATAGACAAATACAAGTAGCCCAATAACGAATCTAGCATAGACTTTGATACTATCTTAGAATTTGGACTTATGGCTGAACTCAATTCCACAAAACCAGCTTTTAAGGTGATGATTGCCCCAACCTTTATAAGGAGTGGACCTTTGGAGCATGGACAAAGGTGAGTATCCTCTGATGTTTGGGTTTCATAATTTTTTATTCTGCAAGCTCCTGAGCTCTGCTTCTGTCATGACATCTAGTATCATAATGCGCTGACTGATATCTACATTAGGTGAATACAAAAGGTTGTTTAGTGACTCAAGTGATTCAAATGGGCAGGTGACTACTAAGGCAACTAATGATCTTTGTCTTTTGTCTTCAGTTGATTCTTCTGCACCTTCTAAAGCTATATCAGAGCACCGAACCTGAACAAGAGTTCTGGTCATATCCCTTGCTGCATGTTTTAGTTCATCCGGGGATGCTCTTATGAGCTTTTCAGCTACATTAATAGCCCTTTCCACCTGCAGAAATTTCAGCAAAATAGCAAATATGAAAACGTTTTAAGTGATATTTTAAACTATTGATTGTTAAACTGAAAAGGTTGAATCATATAGGAAAACAATCCTGGCAAGTGAATACATTTGTTAAATTCTTATTGGAATTTATTCATGCGTACTAGACTACTAGTACCACTTGAATACAGGAGAAAAATCCTTAATTTCTTAAACAGCAAAAAATTGCTAATTGGGTGGTAGCAGGGAAATGAAGGTTTGGGAATGCTGACATATAAACCCTACAATCATTCTAGATCATAGGTGAGTAGCCAATAACAACACCCCCTGATGCCTAGAAATAAACATCTAGAGTGGATACAAATATGGGTGATCCAATAACACCCTTCTATGTCTAAGAAAATACATCTAGAGTGTAGATAAGTATGGTTGGCCTAAGAGTGAATCTAGGATAGACTCTGATACTATTTTAGAATTTGAGTATAGGTCTAATATAACCTCCAAAAGCTACCTCCTTTTCTGCTTCCAAGTCATTTACGCAAAACCAAAGAGACAACCATGAGTCACATTGGCTTGTCCTTCCTCTTCCTCATTTCTTTAGCACTTCTCTCTATTGCCAGAGGCCAAGAAAGGGCACCTCATGCTTGATGTGCTTTCTTTAATCACATCAAAATCTCAGCTTAGAACAAAGCATAAATACTCTTTCACTTTGCCCAAATTTCTTAGCACAAGTGTGTGCATATTTATTTAGTCAATGATTTCAATGCAGATCATAGTGAGGACCAGAGGATTAGGTCGTGCCTTAGGTCAGGTCACTCGCAGAGGTGTGGGCAGAGGAGATCATAATGATTCCGATGATGCTCCATAGCGTCGACGACCTACTGCATCCGCACGGAGGCAGCAAGTCGCTGTGACTGCGGATCACGTCGATGAGTCAGTCATCCCTGACCCAGACGTTCAGGATGACCCGATGGAGGCACCAGTTGCTGTGGAGGACATTCCTGCGGACGCAGGCGCAGAGGCGGCTGAGGATCAGCCTCAGGGATTTCCGGGTGGTCCGAGCGACCCATCTGTGCTGACAGCGTATGCGGATCACGTTGCTTGCAGTGTATGGACGGGAGGGGTATTTATACTATTTATTTTTAGTTACTTGTAAATTATACTATTAGTTTTCCTTTAAATGATAATTTTAACGAATTTTGCGTTCCTTTTATACTTCAATTCAGGAGTGTACTGAATTGAAGTTATCCTCGCATGGGAGGAAGTTTAGGCAGGCTTGTCCCTGCCATTGAGGGACTTATCGCTGGTACAGGACTAAGTCCTCTGATTGCGTGTTCGGTAAACACCGGCGATCGGGGACTTTTGTCCGCGTTTGTGGAGCGGTGGCACCAGGGGACGTCTAGTTTCCATCTCCCGGTGGGTGAGCTCACCATCACATTGGACAACGTCTCCTCTCTTCTCCATCTTCCCGTTATAGGCGACTTTCACGCATTTGAGCCCTTGCATGTGGATGATGCGGTTCAGATGCTGGTGGACTTGCTGATGGTGTCTCCAGAGTCTGTTAGGGCTGAGACAGTCCAGTGTCACGGACCGTACGTACGCCTGCAATGGGTACGTGATGTATATCAGCGCCGATGTCAGGCAGGTCATTGGACAACTGCGGCTCGTGCATATCTTCTTCACCTACTGGGTTGCACTCTGTTTGCTAACAAGAGTGCAACCAATGTCCATGTTGTCTACTTAGAGGCCCTTCGGGACCTCAGTATGACAGATAGGTACGTTTGGGGAGTGGCTGCTTTGGTTCATATGTACGACCAGCTGAACGATGCATCCATGAGCCACAGTTGACAGCTTGGCGGTTACATCACACTGCTGCAGGTAACAAATATGTTTTTCATTCATTCAGGCTAAACAATGTTTAACTTTAAATTTTGTTACACTTTCATTATTAATGTTTATAATTTGAATGTTACATCTGTAATGCTGGATTTACGAGGCTTCTCCGCGTGCGTGCAGGTGGATTGCGACGAAGAAGACCGTGAAGAGCATACGCATGCCGTCGTATAGGGAGCGCCTGGACCGACTCCGGATTCCGGATGTCTGTTGGATCCCATATGGGGAGCATCGGGAGGTCCAGGACTTCCACGTCAGATCATGCTACTCCGGTCTCTTGTGCTGGGGGCCTGTTGTTGTGTATTACCGATCGGAGAGGGTCGTGCGACAGTTTGGTTACACGCAGACCATTCCTGCTTCAACTGTCGATTCATGGGTCTCGTATGATGATATACACGACAGGTGGATGCACTACGAGGATCATATCGTACCTGCAGGTGAGGTGTGCGTGGTGCCAGGGGCGTGTTCCAGTGACTACATCGACTGGTTCTTTCGCACCTCTCATCCTTTCATGACACCAGGCCACGCAGTAGATCCTCTACCTCATGGTCACGCTCGCACCTCTCATCCTTTCATGACACCAGGCCACGCAGTAGATCCTCTACCTCATGGTCGACGCAGGCGGCGCACTAATCAGGCTTAGTTTTATATACATATTTTACATTGATATTCCTAACATCGTCGACATCTACGGAGGAGCCCAGACATGCAGTGGTAAGTAATACTAATAATTTACGTCATTTACCTCAATATTTGCATAATAATTTGTGTAATTAGTTTGTTTTGTATGTAACAGGAAGTTTGTGATGACATTGCTAAGCGGTTGGAGCGTCATCTGAGTCTAGGGGTGGTCACACCTGGCTCATCGACACATGAGATGATCGAAGAATGCCTCAAATTGGCCAGGAGTGTCACACAGGACCATCTAGTATACGTTAGGTGTAGACGCAGGCGGCGCACTGATCAGGCTTAGTTTTATATACATATTTTACATTGATATTCCTTGTATATACAGATATTGTACATGAACTCATTTCATGCAGTGGTAAGTAATACTAATAATTTACGTCATTTACCTCAATATTTGCATAATAATTTGTGTAATTAGTTTGTTTTATATACATGCGTGTTATAACTTTAAATATAATTAAAATAAAGAAGTTGAAAAGGGTGTAAAAAAAATAATTAACCAAAAAATGGACATCATTCGTTATCTAAGATCGTATATAACGTACTAATATTTTTAAATTATCTTATAATTACAATTTTCCCACTTATACTAATGATCATATAAAAAAATGTATTGTAAAGTAGTTAGTATTTTAATTTTTTATATAATACTAATTATTTTTTTATATTCTTTATAATATTAATAATGATATGATTAATTCTTTATAATATTATCCTTTATGTATTTATTGATTTTTATTAATATGTATAAAATAACCTTAAACAATAATTATAATGGGACTGAGTAAGTATTTTAATATCATCTTCTAAACAAATTTATTCTAAAAAAATATATTAAAAAATTAATTATTTATAATAAATCAATATTTATAAATATATTATATTTAATAAAATAAAAAATAGATTTAATTATATTATAAATAAATATGTTGTATTTAAAAGTATATTATAATTTTTTTTCCTCTTACAGATCAAGTTAACCCGGAAGAAACTTACAGATCAAGCTGATCCGGAAGTGGAAAACTAAGCAAGGGTAATTTTGGCATTTTTGAAAAATGCTGGGTGCACCAGCAATAATGCTGGGTGCACCTAGCAACACTCCCTGGATTAATACTGATGTGGTCCATAACTGTCTGTTCATAATGAACTGAACCGGTTTGTCCATCATTTAAATGAGCCTGGACTTGCTTCACGTATGTTCGTAGGTTATCGAATTGATCCGTCATTTTGTCATTATTTTGGGCCCTTACTTAAAGGCTATTTAGTGGCGGAGCTTAAAATAAAAAGAAAATTGTTTTGGACACCCTGCATTTTTGCTAGGACACCAGTATAACATATGAAATTTTGATTTTTTTTCCTTTGTAAAATTGATACGGATTGACAATTCGTAAGTCTTAGATCTTTTTTTTTTCAAAAATATATTTTACGAATTATTTTAAAATTAATGATCCAAACATGAATCAAACATATGACTTTCACATTATTAACACAATGTTCTAACCAATTGGTCTAATAGATCAATTATGTTATAAAATAATTAATATCACTATATATAACATTAAAAAAAATTATGTATATTTAATGCACATGTAAATTTACATAATAATTTTTGTGATAATTAATTTTTATCTAATAATTAACTCGTTTACATATATAAATTGTAAATAAAAATCATGTTTAATAAAAATTTACATATGTAAAAAAAATACATTATTAACATAAATCTACTAATGTATTTTTTGACCTTATTACAATTAATTCTAATAATGTATTTTTCTTTTTACATAAATAAGCATCTAAATACATCATTCAATTAAATACCAAATTTATTTAATTTTCAATCACAATAATAAACATCTAAATACATCATTCAATTAAATACCAAATTTTTTTAATTATCAATTGTCGTAATAAACATCTAAATACATTATTCAATTAAATATCATATTTGTTTAATTTTTAATCACTGTAATAAACATCCAAATACATCATTCAATTAAATACCATATTTGTTTAATTTTCAATCATTGTAATAAACATTCAAATACATCATTCAATAAAATACCAATTTTTTTAATTATAATTACTATAATAAACATCTATATACAACATTTGGTTAAATATTAAATTTGTTTAATTATCAAATTTTGTAAATAAATTAAATGTATAAAAAACTTCTAAATAAATTATAATTTTCAAAACATACGGATTGACAATCCATATGGTTCATACGAATTGTCAATCCCTATTCTTAAAAAAAATACACATCTCTTCTTCTCCGGCGACGAAAAACCACCGAACTTTACTGTATATTCGTACGCACGTATATCACCGACGACAATAAATACTCACAAAAGGACGCTAACAAAATCAAGTTACACTAAGGAAGTACGACTTTATGCAAAAAGTTAAAAAGTTAATTTGTTATTTATAACCGAAAATATCTATAAGGGCATTTTTGATATAAAACCATTGAGTCTACCAGCAAAAATGTTAGGTGCCCAAGCAGTTTTCAACTAAAAATATGGGGGAGCCCAAATAAACTTTAATGCATAAATAAAAAATGTAATATTATATATCTAAAATTAATTTAAGTTGTAGCATAAATACAAAGTTGATGAAAAAATAAGGATAAATAATGTTTTAGGTTCCTCTAAAATTACTAATGTTTAAATTTGGTCCTTTTAAATTTTTGTAGTTATTTTGGCATTTCTAGTTTTGATATTATTTTTTTTGTTTTAAACGCTATTTAAAGCATTTCAAGGATCAAAAGTGATATCTTTAAAATTTAGAAGGAAAAGAAAGATACATTGCAAAATTAGAGGAATAAAAAATAATATACAAAATAGAGGGACCAAATTCAAACATTTAATAATTTTGGAGGGCCATAGAACATAATTTATCCAAAAATAATATCAAGGTAAATGATAAAAAATAATAAATTATATTCCACAATAAATTATTCATCATGGATTAATGTTAATAATATTATGTATATATATGTAATTTTTGTTTTAAAATAAACGAACCAAAGCTTTTATCGGGAAACAAAAACTTTTATCAAGAAACAAAAACAAGGATAGAGAGTGGAGTTTTATCAGCAAATGTAAATAAAATATACTCAATCCAACACCTTCTCATAAAATAAAAAAATAGCCACCACATATCAATATTAATTTGTTAACTGTGAATATAAAATATAGATAATTTAAAAAATATGTGTAAATAAATGCATCTCCTAATTAGGTGGTTGGATTGAAGTTGAATTCACAAGAACATTGAAAAGTAAAGACCGAAGTTTTGAATAAAAGCAACCAAATAGGTGAACAACAATATGGGTGTTTATGAGAATGGGTCATCTGCAAATTCGAATTGATTTAAATTGATTTAAATAGTTTGGGTTGAGTAATTTATATATTTGGGTTAAAATTAAACCGAACTGATCAAAATTATTCATGTACGGATTCAGTCACAAGTTTAGATTTATAAATCCGATAATAACCGATAAAAATTTCATATTTTTTTGATGTTTATAATATTAATAGATCATATTTTTTCATTTGTTTTAGCAAATTTGGCGACAACAAATCTGGTTATAACAAATTTGGTTACAACAAAACTTATTGTAAGAAATAGTTGCGATTCAGAATATTATAGTAAATTTTGTTAAAGATTTTTTTTTTAATTTATATTAGTTTATTTTAGAATATTATGTTAATAGTATTAAATGAATCAATTTTACTACTTTCACACATTTTATAATATTGTGTTAATTGTATTAGATATTTGGATGAATCATAATATAAAATAGTAGTTCTAAGAAGAAAAAAAGATCAAATTTAAATAGATAACTCGTGGTCCGAACCGAACCAAACCATTTAAGAATGAGTTGCATTGGGTTTCAAGAAAAAATTGTGAAAACTAATTAGAACTAAATCGATCAAATTTGATTGAATTGGATCATGAATTTGACAAAAACTGATCCGAACCGATTAACGAACACCCTTAAACAACAACAATGATATATCCTTTATATTTTATTATATAATATATGTTCATATAAAAAGTTTTTACTTTAAAAACCTATAAGATTATCTAATATATTATATTTCAACACATGTAAGAATAAGAATATACAAGATTCTGTAAAATAATAAAAACATTATATAAGATATTTATATTATAAAAGTTTTAACAGATCAATGTTTATTTATGGGTTGTAGGGAACTTTTTTAGATTTTAATTTAGTTTATCATTTTTGAATAATTTTTTAGTCTTTCATTAATTTTTAGTTGCCACTTTAGTCTTTTATTAAAAAAATATCCATTTTTACTTCTTTATTTATTTTTTATAACTCAAAATTAGTCCAAAATATAAAATAAACTTAAGATTAAAAATAGGTAAAATCAAAGACTATTTCTTAGCAATAAAATAAAGAAGGGATCAAAATGTGAAATAATTTTTTTTTTGTGGAATCAGGATTTTAGAATTGCAAAACTATACAAGAGCAAAAGTAAATTTAAGTCTAATTAAAATAAGTTTTATAAAACTAATTTTATTACCAATAAAAGTTGAGTCTAGGGAAAGGAGTTAATCTTTTATAATGTAATAGATAAGATTCAAATTCTAAAAGAAATATAAAAACAAAAAAAAAACTTTAAAAAATCAATTTTATAACTTAAATACAAAAATTTGGGGTCCCACTTATTTGAATGTATATATAGAGTGCTTATAACTCGCCAAAAAATATACAGAGTGCATATTGGCGTGGAAGGAGAAGTCCCATGCCCTACGGAAGAAGCTGACGTGCACCGCACCATTTTTACTTTCTGTGGCTTTCCTTTGCAAAATTCTATCATTTTATGGGCAAAAGCCCAGTTCCCATCATTCATCACCTCCTTTCCTATGTATTCTTCTTATTCCCCTCAAACAACATTGATACGTAACGTTATATGATTGGGTCACACTATTGTTTACAGAGAAGCTATCGAATTACTCTGAGATTCGTAATGTTACTTTTATCACATTAATCAACTTATTCTATATTTTTTTCTCTTGTTATTTTTCTTTTTCCTATAAAACTTACACTGCCCAATTATATAATTGCAATGTTCTGTATAATTCACCCAAGACTCGTAAACTCATGCCCTTTATATTCAGTGACGTATATGTGTATATAAAATAAATTGAGGTGATGAAATTATATAAATAAGAGTTTAATAGTATATACTATAAATAACTAAAGTATTGGATAATTAAAAATATTTTTATTTAATTTTTACTTTTTTAATATAATTAATATAAAAATTAACAAATTTATTATAAATATTTGATATTTGTTCTATGTGAATATATATTATTTGTAATAAGTAATATAAAATCGTTAAGTAATGTGTTCTTTAATTTCTTAATAAAGGGACATTTTTATCATTTTACAAGATATCATTATCCAAATGATTTTTTTTTGTTTTTTTTTATCTTGTTTTATTAATTTAGTTTAATCTTTCATCATTTAAAAAATTTATTTCAGATGCTTTATTTGTTTAAATTGAATGATCATTTTGTCCATCTAAATCAACATCGGTTCATATCTCATCCAAATCCACCACAAAATCGGTTCATTTTCAAGTTGAACATACAAAATACAAATAAAAACACATAAGACATTCATAACAGATCCAAATCTTGTCGGCGTGGGAGTTGCCAGGAATTGTGGATCTAGATTTTTGCCATCTTCCCCTTTGCATCCTTAGCAGTCGCACAAATTCGTGGACCTGAATTGGGATTTGGATCTTCAATGCGCTTTAAGGTTATGGTTGGGTTTGGGATCGCGAAATTGGGGGTGGATGTGAGAGGAGCACCAACTTCCGCGTCTCGCCTCCGCCACCGTGCTCTCTGGTGAACAAGAGGTAAGGCTTTCTCCTTTTTCTGTGGAACACAACTTTCAAATCACGTCCTCATTATTCAAACAAGACTTCTTCACCACCAATTTGAAAGAACCCTTGCTTTCAACCCGTGTCTCATTCATCCAATGTCGGAAAATTCAACATATACAATGAATTACCTCTATAATTTATCAGAAAGCATGTCGTCTTGAACATCATACTACCATTAACCTAAGATTTAGACCAATAAAATGGCAGTTTGGGTGAGAAAAATCTTTAAAATAGAAAACAGTATTTGACGCTAAAATTTTACTTACAACTTCTCAAAAGTTTAAGAAAGTACTGAGATTTTTTAATTTTGCAACTACCACTGTCTCAAATCAGGTCTCATTTTATAGCCAAAGAAAACAAACCGCAGAATTTTATTTCTTTTCTATACTCATCAATTTCATAATTCTTTTCGACATCATTCCATTTTGGGTATTCATAGAAAATTCCTCGAATGGTACCACAATTCATTCCATGTACAACAATGTGTTGAACCACTTCAACAAGTCTGCGTGTATGATATTCAGTGTATCTGATGTTCGTATTAATTCTTTAAAAATACAAATTCATTGATTCCAAATTTTATAGGATCTTTTGTCAAGTCTATTTCTCTCTAAAAATACATAAAAAGTATTAGTTCATGTAAAAAGTGCAGTTTATTGTTTTTAACCCGTAGCTATACAGTATCAATCATAATCAATAGGACATGTTGTAGTGTAAAAATCGCTAAAAATCACACTAAATTTGAAATGACATGAGAGCAAAGGCATTGCGGAGAGGACAAAAGGAAATTGGAGAAGAAAAAACAGAGAGACGGGTAAAGAAAGGACCTCTTGCTTGCCCTTGGTGAGGGAGGGGCATGACGACGAAGTTTCTGTACTAGTTCTCTTTCTTAGGTTAACGATGATTGGCACTGGTTCTTAGTGAGTATACTCTTTGCATTTTTTACTAGCTTTCTTTGTTGGCATTTTAACTACTAAGTAGAAGTAAAATCTTCCTAAATTTGAAATTTACTTTGAGTTGGAGTGTTAATACGTAGTTGCATTAGAAATTTTTTTGTTACTAATAAGAAAAATGATTCATCCTGAATTTAGAAAGATTTCTGTAAATGATACACGTAGTTTTTATCTTACTTTAACAAAAATTTACTCCACAGAGCAGAAATTCTAGCAAATAAATGCATTTGTTGCACAAAATATTTGGATGAAAGAAAATTTGTTTCTAACAAATTGTTCGTTTGCAGTCACAAAAGTTTATACAAACAAGTTTTAGTTAGTGTTTCAATTGTTTGGAAGGAAAGTAACTTATTAAGGATAATCTTTCATTTTTTAAAACTTTGTTGCTACATATATTATGTGTATTCTTATAACTAACACGTGTTCTTTTATTAAGGATAATCTTTCACATACTAAAGCACTAATCAGATAAATTAATCAAAGTAGCTTATAAATAACTTATACACTAATCAAAGTTACCTATAAACTACTAAAATGTCTTGCATACATACTACACAACTTATTTCTCACATTAATAAAATCAACATAATGTTACAATTTGTGTATCTCATTAATAAAATTAATTCACCGTTTTGACATTTTTAGTTATTATAAAATTTAGTCAAAGAGCATTGATTTTGGTGATAAGGGTAATTATTAAAAAAAAAAACAGTTTCTTTATATTTTGTTTTTCTTTATCATCATATCTCTCACTTTCTCTCTTTCTTTCATTATTTTTCTTTTTATATCTTTCTTTCATACATTTATCCACTCTAAATTGAGAAAGAAGCTTAAAATTTTCCTAATAATTTATAGGAATTCATACACTTCTCAATTCTCTCCAATTCCTTTAACTCAAATGCACTTACTTTTTGTGTTTCATTTCTTTTTGATTGTATATTTTCTCTCTTCATCACATCATTTGTAATATATATTGTTTTCTCCTTTTTCTTTTTAATTCTCTTCTTTTCACCATATAAACCACAAAAAATAGGATGTACGTTCATCACTAACCTTATGGAAAGCAATCTTAAAAGGTACGGATAAAGCACAACAGCAATTTAGACACAGAATATAAAGTCCCAAATGCTATTCCAAATGCTAAATGGGTGTACGTGATTTATACTTTTACTTTGATTTGACGAGCCCAATTCATTGGAAAATTCTCGGGCCCTATTGTGCAAGCACGCTCGTGCATGTAGTATACAGTCACTGGATTGTGTAGATTGACGTGAACAAAATGGCCATAGAGCATCACACAAACCGACAAACACCTCATTAACATCAAATCCACTAAACTTTTTTGTTTTTTCATTCTATTTATCTTTTTCTCTTCTTGTTCCATTTTTCAATTCTAGTGGGGGGAGTTCTCAAAGGAAAGAGACGGATTTAGACATGTAATAATGATAATAAATCACTCTCATTATGAACATCATCATTCAAACAGGGCCAAAATTTCCAATGGATTTGATCATTAGGATACATCAATTCACCCAATAACAGACGGAAAACGCAGAGAACGTACGAATTGAAATTACTTGAAGCAACTTTTCAAATCGAGCTGAGGTTACTAAGAACATTTTTTATATATACAATAAATTAAACTTCGGTATTTTGTATTACATTTCTCAAGTACAAATAAAAGGAAAATATTTCGTGAACATTAAATTAAATAATAATAAAATGATTTTTTTAAATTAGAAATTATTTTCAAAATATATTTGCATAAAAATAAAAAATGATAATAATTATACATAATATCATTTTAGTGTTCATATTTAATATTTCAATAATGAAAGTACAAATAATTTTTTTAACAGCTATTTTTCAAAAAAGTGGTTTTTGTATAATATTTTATTTTTCTGGTTTATTCTAAACTATGACACTAAATAAAGAATTATTTTTAAATGTTGAAGACTCAGAGTTAATGTATAGTAGTAGGTAACAATAAAAATAACAAGTAGTAATTTGTTTCAATATATTGTTTTGTTTTATTATATTGCAGGACAAAAATATAAAAAAAAATAGGTATAATGCTGGTAATGAAAGAAATTTGAAATTAGAACTACATGCAAACTATGCAAATATAAAATATACTTTTTATGAAAACAATTGATCGTCATATTACATTCTTTAATTAAGGGTATTTATGTCATTTTACATCTATGAATATTGTTTTTCTTCACAATGTATGTAACTAAATAAGAAATAAAAAGTTTTTACCTTATTTTTTATTTATTTTTTCTTGTACCAAACAACCTAAAAAATAATTTTACATACTTCTCATTTTTTTTCTTCCTATTTCTTTCATTTTCAACTCCTTTTGGTTAGAAGAGCATGATAGAGATAGTGTACATAAAGGAGCAATGGAAAAGTCTAAAGAATCACAAACATATATATTTTCTATACAATCAAATAAGAAGAGTTTTTTTTTAAAAAAACTTTTCTTCATTTTAATTTTTACCTATCAAATAACTTATAAAATCGTTTTATCTTTTTACCTCTTTTCTTTTAACTTTCTTTCATTTTATTTTTTTTCCTACCAAACAACTTAATCGTTTAACTTTTTACCTATTTTCTTCCCTTAAAGCAAACTTACCGTAAGCAAATGCCCTCAATGATTTCCTTGCATTATTAGCCTTTACCTTCCTTTTTTCCCCTTCTAGACATTGTTTGGACGAGGTGAAATAAAGTAGCGGAGAAAAAAAAAATCAATTTTATGTTATTTAATTGGAAAGAAAGAAAGTAGAGGGGAACAAAGGAAAAAAAAAACAAAAAACTACAATTTCGTAGCAAATGTGTTGATTCCTTTGCACAATCCACCTTCACCTCGCCAAGTCTATTTATCATGTCATATTTTTAATATATAGTAACATGTCATAATATAACGCATAATATGGTCTTACATGAACAAATTTAAAATCTGATTTTTCTTGTGGCCGTCGTAACTTGCCATCTCCGATTCTTGTGGTCTATTGACTCTATTCATCAAACTTGAGTTGTCATTCATCTCTCTCACGTCATGCATGAGTGTTAATGGCCGTAAATGATAGCGCGTGTCATCGGAATCTCCGGTGAATGTCTCCGCCAACGGGCGAAGAACGCCTCCGGAGAGCACCGTCTGGACAGCGGCCTGGCACACGTGCCAGTTTCCGCTCCACAGAAGTCCCACGGCTCCGTTCACCGGATTTACCGTTCGCCCGCACCCTTCAAATAGCAGAGACTGAAACAATGCTGATAATAAAGAATATAAAAAGAGAGAATAAAAAGAATAAATATCTAATTTACTGTTTCAAGCAAATACAAGATATACTTTGATTCCTAAATAACGAAAAATTAATCATTTAAAGTATCTATGATTTTTAATTTAAATATATTTTTTTCAAAATATAACTAAACACGATTGATCATAGGCAACAGCTTTGGTATAGTAGATGGTGCAAAGACAGGAAATAAAGTGTGAAAAAACTAAAGGAAAAATTGAACAACATGAAAAGAGAAGAAGGCTGATGAAAAAAAAAAAAATCATCTAACCGTTTCTGTTTTTAAAATACTTGTTTTATAAATAGTTTTTAAAAATTAATAATTTGGATGAGAATTGATTATTGCATAGTAAAAATTGTTTTAGAAAATAATTTTTAAAATTGAAAAGGGAAAAGTGAATCACACAAACCTCTTACTTTCTCTCTCTCTCTCTCTTTTTTTCAGAATCTCTTAAACTATAGATATATTTACTCAAATACAAAATAATGTTGATTACAAATATCTAAAAACTTATCTATAGAGAAGTCATAAGATTGATTTGATGATTAAGAGAGAAAAAAAAAGATTATAAATTCAAATTCTTCTGACTAATAAAAACATAACAAATTAATAAATAACATTTAGCTTATAAAAGAACCGATCTATACATCTAATTAATTTAAAGACTACACTCTATTTCTTTCCTATGCATAAAAAGAAAAGAGGCTACACTCTAAAGGATTTATAATCATTGATTCAAATCAAATGAACAATTATAAATATAATTCATCTTATAAAATATGAATACACTTTATATTTTAAGACGTAGGCAGCTATATAGCATGAAATCTAAGCACACGTAAAAGCATGAATTATGAGTGAGTACAAGGTAGAGTGTTGGACAGTACCAGGCCTTTTGGTTTCGGGGACGGAGGAAATGAAGGACATTAGGTCGCTACGGCCAAAGAACTTAGCGAGGAAGAGAGTGGCGTGTCGTTGTGACTCCGAAGATTCGATCCACTGCAGGCACGACCTCAGAGGGCATGTGTCGCTGCACCCCTTCCGGAGCACACGGCAACCGTTGCAGCTCATATTAATTTCCTGGTTTTGAGTTTTACTACGTTGTTGTGATTGGTTTTCGTTTTGTTCCAAGTTTGAGGAGAAGAATCGTGTTTTGTGTCAGTACTTTATTTGTAGGAGTGAGGAGGGCAAAGGAAAAAAGGTGGTAGAGTTAAGTTAAGGAATAACTTGGGTTGAGTTTGAGTTTGAGTTTGACGGTGGCTTTTTTCTCTCTCTATAATAATACAACAATCGTCTTTTATTTTGAGAAAAATGTTATTTGTTCACACAACCCACTATTTGTATCAAATTTTGTCTTTGTTGTTTTAAATATTTTTAATAAGGATTTACTTTTAAAAAAATCCCAACCGTTTATTACATTTTTCGTGTAATTAATTAGTGTGTTTAGTTTTCTTAACAAATAGCTCAGTTTTTATTTTAAAAATCTTCTTAATATTTTTTATTTTTTTTATATTTTCATATCATATCATATTTTTTTAATTCTCTTTAAGGGTTGGATAATATTT
Organism: Glycine max; assembly: GCF_000004515.6. NCBI lineage: Eukaryota > Viridiplantae > Streptophyta > Magnoliopsida > Fabales > Fabaceae > Glycine > Glycine max. The sequence goes on from NC_038250.2 coordinate 7,797,683, forward strand.
AGATTATTATATATATATATATATATATATATATATATATATATATATATATATGTATGTATATTTGTTGTTGTGTGTGTGGGGTGGGTCCTTTGCTTTGTGCTGTTTGGGGTTGTGATGGGAATATATTTTTAGCATCCATCTCAGACTCGGTTATAAGAAGAACGGCTCCGTGTTTCTGCACCGCTTTGTCAGACTCCACACATGCCTCCCTTGTTTTTTGATTCCTAATCTAATCTAATGCGATTGAAATCACTTTTCTTTTCTCTTCCCATCCTCTTTTTTCTCATTTTCTAATTAAAATAAAAGGTGATCATGCATTATTCATTTGTGTCTTTTGATTCTTAATAGAAGAGATAAAGAAAACAAGTATTTTACCTATTTAAAAGTCATCTATTAGATTAATCATTGAAAACTTGTTGAAAGAGAAAAAAAAAATCACATTTAAGATGTAATAGTGTGTTTGGAAACTTATTTAGAAAGGAAGAATCATGTTTGATATACGAAAACTATAATTATTAACTTTTTGAAAATCGCATTCAAAATGTGCAAAATTTTATTGAAAAATGGAACCAAACATGCTATATAATTTTTAGTTTCTGAAAATCATAATAAAACATGAAAAATCACATCTAAAATATGAAGTCAAAGATGCTAAAAATCGTCATATAATATTTGGAATTGTATAATAGTTATATTTCTCCTCTGAAACTGAAACCAGTGGATTTGCTTCTTGAATTTGTTTCAATAGTAAAAAAGAAACCTAAACAAGAGACTACTTGTGGAATAATAGAGAAAATTGGAAGTCTCCGCCATAAACCAATCCTCCATCTTATAATCATCAATCCATCATTACAAAATCCTTTTAAATTTGGTTTTTTAAAATATATTAAATTAAACAATATTACACCGTTAGTAATTTAGTAACAGTAATGTCTTAAATTTTCACGCAACTGATGACTAACGTATCTAGAAACGAAATAGACTCCTAAGGAATGAAGTATTCAAGCAATATAACTTTTCAATTAACTAGTCTGACGAGCATTCTCCTTGAGTTACAAGTTCACACTTCAGGTTGTATCCATCATAGCCAATAACTTGCTTTTAGGAAATAAAATAATCTTAACCATATTAAATTTTTCTTCAAAAATAAACATATGAAAATTTAAAATCAATTTTATCTATTCTATATATAGACTATAAAAAAATGTATAATTATGTAGTTAAAATTCACCCCAATCACCACTTACACTTTCATTAGTATGTGTCATACCCCTCCTCGATTATATTAATTTTAGTGAATTTACCATTGTGATTTCAGTTATATGAAGTTAGCTTCCTGTTTAAGAAAATTAAACTCTAATATCTCTTCTAACTTTAAAATTCACCACAATCACCACTTACACAGAATCATTTCTCTGAATCCAATCATGGGTAGAATTAATTTTGTTGATAATAAAATGGTGTTTAACCACGTGTTTGGAACCACTTAACCACTTCATGCTAATGCAAAAGCTACATATGGTAATGCATGATTTCTTTTATTTTTTTATCAGCCAAAGAGAAACATTTTATTACTACAGTTTTTGGTATAAGACATACCTCCCCTGAGATTAAGTTTAACGAATTGCAAAAAGAAAACCCATCATCTATGAGAGACCCAACCCAACAAATAAAGTGTCCCAAAGACCCCTCTCTATCATGAAAAGGTACCAAATAATAATGTATCATGAACGTGCGTTTTTCATGTCTAAACGCAACTTCAAGCACTCACCAAATAATCTTGATCTCGCTATAGCAATAATTCATGTCAGTGCAACGAAGCCATTTGTAAACTAAACAATCATCACAGTCCGAATTCATAGTTTGTCAAACTGTCTGGTTTATTCTTTTTATTCTCGTGGCAATTTCACATAGCTGAGTTAGTATATTTTTTGACGGTGAACACTTCTTTAATTTCTTTGCCGTAATAACGTGGATGTGTTATATATATTCACGAATATGTATAGTTACTTATATTCTAAATTTTGGACAATGGATTACATGTAAATTTTATCATTATTAAAAATGATATATTTTAAATTTCAGTATTATGATTCATTACAGAAAACAAAAATCATTATTAATTTATTATCATTAGCAAGCACCAACCAACCAACCCGCTGGGTCCTTTTCCTCGCTTTGTTTGGGTCGTTAAGATACGCATTACCGGTTGGGTCCTTATAGTTGTTCAAGAAATAAGCCCGATTCAATTTTCATATAAGAACCATGATTTTAACACCTCCTTTTATTATCTTCTCACCCCTCAATATTTTTTAATTCTTTGTAAGATTCCTATGTTACCCCTTCCCTCACTCCCTCCTCTCACTCTCGATACACCACCCCCAGAACTTGACCTCATCTTCAAACATCTTTTCACTTTCTCTTTTACAAGCATTGCTCTTCCAGTCATCCATTATATTCTTAATGTGACTTTTTGCACCTTCATCGTTTCTTTCCTGATAATGTTTTGTTTGTTAATTTTTTTGCATGCTGTCGATTTGACTGAAACTGGTTTATGTTATGGCAAGATATAAAGCAAAAACTTGTTTTTGTCAATGGTATTTTTATAAACTAAAAAAAATAAGCAGAGGTAGAAAGATCAAACAAGGGTTCTGAATATAACGTGCCTACTTATAAATGCCCTCAACAATGGTCTACTAGATGGGTTTCATCTTTTGCCTTCAAATCACGCATAATGAACCAAAATTAAAGAAAATAAAATAAAAAATTCACGAGTACTGATCACAAAACTAAGACTTGGCCCAGATAATGGTAAGTATTTTTCTTTTCTCATTCCCCTTCAATTTACATATTTAAGGACATAAAATAGCAAAACATTAAAAGAAGGAAAATGAAAGTTCATGAGTTATATTAGGTGAGGTAGCAGATGAGGAAAGGTGTGTGTGTGGATGTGAAGACAAGAGAAATGAAAATATGGCATGGACGGCATCGCCATTTGGAGACACTCTGACACTCAGAGAACGTGTGATGTGAGGTCCAAACAAAGGAAGAAGTGCATGCCTTGTGTGATTAATTAGTGATGGATGTGGATGTAGAAGCCAGCCACATGTAATGTAACGGAAGGCAAAATGAGTAGATGCCAACTTAAAAATAACTAGGATTCAATGTCACAGCATCCATACAAATCAATTAGTTTATTCACAACACCAAGAAAAAGAAAGTAAAGGAAAGATTCGAAATACATGGGCAGATTGGATTGGAGATGTGGATGTTGATGAAAGTTTAATTTTTAACTTCAGGTATTTCCTGCTATAAAACTTTCAAAGGAAGACTATACTTTCACTAACTGATAATCATTTTACTATACCTTGGATCTTTAATTTTATACTTTTTTATCCTGTTTTTATTGATATATATCACAAAACAAACCGAAAAGACAATTTTTTGTTTGTACAAACCGACAAGATTATATAACTCAAAATCTGCAACAAAATGACATCCATCATAGAATATTATATCATTTTTATGTGAAAAATTAATATCTCACGATATTGTATAATTTGGAAACACTGAAGTCCGATACTCCTCTTGATAAGTTTATATATACATATAAGTTTTGAATTTGATCTTAGAAATATATATTTAAAAAAATCTAAATTAGTGAGTTCATTTTACTTCAATAGCAAATGTTGTATTTTTGCCTACGCTCCAAAATAAAAATCTAGTCTCAATCTTTTTTTTTTTTAAATGATTCATAGATTACAGTACTGATTCCCAGTGGGCTGAATCAAGGCCTTCTAAACTGGTTTGAGTTAATTAGGACGGAAGAAGCTCATTTATGTCACATGCGTGAAAGGAATGATATTTTGGAAGAAAATTGACTAGCTCATTAAAATATGTTTAGACCTGCCTCTTTAACTAAACTACTAAAGGGATCTGTATCTGGTTTGAAGTGACCGAGAGTAGCTTTGCAATTTTTTTTAATTTTTTTTTTGTATTTAAATTTTGATATGAGAATAACAAAACTTAAAAATATGCATCCAAACACTATGAAAGATTCTCTCCAGCGTCTTTGTTCCAAGGTTTATCAAGTGATTGTAAGTATTTGATTGGAGATTTTATTTTATTTTTTAGACTATGTCTATTGGATCACCTTTATAGGTGGTTCATGGTGCACAATTTTTTCAAACTATTAGATCGATCATGTGCTACCTTATTACAATACACCATTAATATCATATAATTTTTCAACCCTCATTTTTCCCTCTCCCATCCACACTTTCACTGCCACTGAAAACACATCACTATCACTGCCAAACTCCTCACTCTCTCTAGCAACCCCACCCCGTCAAGTCACCGCATCATGACCTTAGACGTGATAGTTAACCTTTGCCTCAACTTTGATATGGTGTTTGCCCCATTGCCAAGAAAATCGTCGCCCCTGCTCTCAAGCAGCCATTTGCCTCTCCTGCATCTCCTCTTCCTCCACTACTTGCCACCGTTGATCAGGTCTTTTCACACGTCAATCGCACCACGCTATGTGTTACTCACCTTTTAATCAAAAAGAATTTGATGAAGGAACCTACCATTTGATGAAGTAATAAAGCCTACTTGACGTGAGTAAATTGATCAAGTTATTCACACAATCAAGATTATATTTATTTGATGCACTATTGTCAATATTAGTATTGAAAAATGACATCTCTCTGGCATTAATTTTATATAATTAAGAATGATTTAAAGGAATTAATTGATATTATCTATATCAATAAGATGTATCTACTTTTTGATAATTTATCACTTAAAAACTCAAAGTTAATTGTGTTTGGGTTAAAGTAGTTATGGGATGAGTGATCTTTTGAGAAATTTCCTAAAAAGCGTGTGAGTGAGAACAAAGCACACTGAAAAGTCTTGTGTTGATTTGTAAGATAATCATTGATTCTAAAAGCAGTCGAAACAGATTGTTGACATCTTGGAAAGGGCTATCTGCAAAGGGTTTTGATTGGTGGAGAATTCTGACCAACGAGGATATTGAATGAAGTGCCATCACGTGAAGTGACATAGTGTGAGAGTTGTTGAGAAGTCGAAAACCATGAATGTTATAGACTTCGCTATCGAATGCGACTTCTCATGTTCTAGCTCGTCAATGTTGCGTAGATCTAGATCAAACCCACACCTGTGAATGCACATTTGCGTTGTCATCATTCTACTTGTTATTATCATCCCCTTTGCACTTCTCATCTAGTCTTTCTTGTTATGTATGCTTTCACTCGCTAGGTTTTGTGTGAATGTAATTGTGTCCAAATTGATTGGGATTACTCTTTTTGATGCAACTTATAATTTATGTCTTTGTTGCAATTGCAAGGTTTAGATTGTTGGTGAATTTTGAGGTGCTAGATTTCATGTGTGATATTGTTGGAATCATGATTCTAAATTGCTTGTGTGATAAAGTGTTGTTGACGACGGGTTTATTAATAGCAGGTTCAGCAACGATGGTGGCGTATTCTTAGTAGTAACTATAATTATATGGTACCGATGGTGTTGATGGTGACGTGTTCTTGGCGGTAACTATAATTATATGGGACATGTAAGTGAAATAAGATGATTGAGAAATTATATGGTGCTGATGGTATACTATAATAATGTAGGCACGAGATTGATCTAATGGCTTAAAAAATGGTATATGATGCTTCATAGGTGGTCTACTCTATGTCGTCATTTTTTTAATTATAAAAATATTATTTTGTGATCTACTTTAAAAAAATGATATATAACAATGAAAAAAGTAAAATAACATGTTCACCATTTTTATACATTTTTTAAAATAAAAATCAAAGTGATATTTTTACAATAAAAAAACACTTTTTCTTAAATTGAAAAATATAAATAATATTTCTTAAATAAAAATATTATTTATATGTACATATTTTATTTCCTTTAAGCATCTTAACATTGGATTAGAGAAATAAAAATTAAAGAAAAAGAAACTTAAAGTATTTATTTTTTTCTCCAATTTTTAATTAAATGAAATAAAATTTAAAAAATATTTCCTTCTCCTTCACTTTTTTCTAAAGTCAAGCACAGTAAGCGTGTAAGTATTAAAATACAATGATATAATTATTCAACAATTGCATAAATAAAAATATATACTCTATGAAAAAAATCAATAAGGGTTTATATAAATATACACTTTTCTATTTTATTTTGTCATCTTTCTTTCTCACATCATTTATTTATTATCCATATTACTCTTTGTTTTCCTTTCCTTTTTATTTCTTTTACTTCTTTCTTTGTTTTTCTTTCACTTCATACACCATAAAAAATATGGTTTACAATTTTGATTTTCCATTTAATAAAATCCGCGGGCATAGATATGTTCTCCAAATATTTAATTGCCAACCAAAGCAGAACGCCGCCTTAAGCAATTAGAAGCAAATAGCGAGAAAGATTCTACGAACTTGGACACCACCAAGATTCCACCAACGTCGTTCGTGGCAGTTGGAACTTGGAAGGTAGGTGTCTGGTTATAACTTTGAGACCCACACTAGTCTCTTTATGTACTGCTAAAAACAATGTTTTTTTTATTTCCTTTTAAAATATATATAATTTACTTCTTAATACTTATATTCTCAATTAGATCACTGCTAATTCTTTACATATTTGTATCAAAAGTAATTACATTTACTTTTATGGACATATTATATTTTATTGAAATAAATTTTAAGTAATTATTAATAGTAAAACTTAGTCATTATTTTTTTTCTTATCATGTAATAAATTTTCGTCTCCCTATTATTTTTTTCTGGTTATGTAAGGGTGGAATACATGTATAATTGCAATTATTTTTTTTAATCAATTATTTAGTTCCCTACGACACCTTGCAGGACAAGTAAACTAACAAAATTACATAGTCACATTAATTTGATCTTAACTAATTTGAATCATGCAAACAACGTACTATCTTAATTTTATTCACGAGACTCGAAGTGAATATATATGTAGATTAAAAGGAATTTAATTATCTATTAATTATTTCTATTATTTTACTTGATGAAAATATTAATCGAAAAATATAAAATTTAAAAAATAAAAATAATATCTTCACAATGTTTTAAGTTTTTTTTTTTAGTTTTTGAAAATGATAAATAATAAGTTAAAGCAAGTAAATCTGCGAAAGGACAATATAATAAGATGGAAAGAGAAATATTCTCATACTGGATTATCATTTGCATACTTAGAAATTTTACCGACTGTTATGTTAACTATTATACGAATTTTCCAACAAAAGATGGTCGTGATTAATGATGCACACATACCTAAAAAATATACAATAGCATATAAAGAAACTTTAATTAATACATAATACTTAACACACGAGGACTTGAGTTTCAATCCCGCTGTCAATTTGAGAATTTTATTACTGAACAATTTGTAAAAATATTTCTATAAATGAACCTTAAGACATGCTCTAGCTGTAATGAGTAATGGGTCTTTTTCACCCTCAAGGTAATGTTCTTCCTCAAGCTAAAGTCATCTCTATCCAAGAGTATTAGTTGCACCGTTGATGAACCTTAAAGCTTAACCAATTCCATCCAAACAATCAGGATATTTGCATGCCTATTAGGCACTTGCATTAGGCATACAATGAACTTATTTTATTGTTGTTAGCTCAGAGGTTGAATCATCAATTCTGATATTACTTGTTAAAAATATAAGAAAAATTTAAACACCAAAAAGATTTTATTAGATTTGTAGGCTTTTTCACTTATATATGTAGCTTAACTTATTCATTCTTATTTTTATTTTCACACTCCAACATTAACTATCTATTATCTAATTAGGAACGGTAAAGAGATTAGCTACAATATATCATTTTTATGTTCATATTGTGCTCGAGCTCTAAGAAACTTTCTTAATAATACAAGACTTTTGAGTTGGCCTCTTAAATAGCATTCACAGCCTAGTTTAAGTCGAGTCTGGAACAATTATATGATACAATTTGCTCACTTTCAACTTTTTCTTAAATATCTTCCGGATCTATAAATTTTTATCCTCACGGAAGAATAAACGCATCCTGAATTGTTAATAAAATAAATAAGAGGTTATGCTATCATGTGATTTATTCCTAAGCTTATTCATGAAGTGGAAAGTTTTTGACGTGTAAACTAAATTAGAAAACGTGTGCATCTGAGAAGGTGCATGAAGGTCCAAGCGTTCAGCACAATTTAGTGATCAGAATCACTGATTGAATAATGTGAAAAAACATCCTAGTAAGACCACTAAAGGGACGTCCTCATTTACTTACTTTGCCCTATTACATGCAAAGTGAGTTTGGCCTAAAATATGAGTAGCTGATCAATTTGCTAACAATAATAAGAGATGGTTTCTCTTGGTCCTTCTTATTTTAATGCATGTGACTGCAACAACAAAGTAAATTCCACGATGGAGAGGTAAAGATTGAATATAATTATACCGTAGCAGTTATCTGGACTAGGTAATTGACACGTACGAATTAACACGGCAAAGGAATTTATATTTTTTTACTTCTACATCATTCACCCACATGTAAAACGAAATTTCAGTGCCATTCCTTACCTAATACGCACACATGTAAAACGAATCAAATTAAACCATATACCATTGTTAATGACACTTTGGCGTCTAGTAATCTTATTAGGAGTTTTAGGACCATTTGCATTCAATAACGCGGCACAAGTATATGCGAGAGAAAATTAACAGGGTCGACGTTCATGTTTATTAATTGCATATTTGCATACAATAAAATATGTAAAAAATGTATAAGTAATTCGAAGACAAGTAATGGCACGTGTCGTTCACATCAACTCCGTTTGATTGCAATATGTAAAATGCTAAACCTCGTTCTTATCTGAACCATAGTTTATAGTTTTATGCACGAAATTAAACATCCTCATCCCCTCTGCATTAGTACTCCACTCAGTGTCGTCTACCTCCTTCCTTTCCAAATCACTACTATTTTGCCATATATATATTTTAAGGGAAAACTACACTGATTCTTTTTCTGAAACTCAGATTATACTTAATATATATATATTCACTTTGTTTATCGGAGTAATTTTAACTATTTTTTTAGATTTAACCTTTCTTTATCCGCGGGTAAAAGAAAAAAAAAGAAGAAAAAAAAGCACCTTTTGTTTTTTAATGAAACAGTTTCTTGTTTAGGAGTAAAAAAGGGGGTGAGACATGCACTTACATGCGTGAAGGGCAATAGGATTTCAGTAACAGGCAATAATATAGGCACTCGTGTTTGATTCCGCGTTTCCGTGCACATTTGATGTGAAAATTCAAAGCCATAAATACTTGTTTGGCCTTAAACGTGAAATTGACGTGATTTTCTCAGCAATTGGATGTAAAACCAAACAGGCTGTAAGTCCCTAACATAATTTAATACCTCCAGTGGTTCACTAGCTGAACTTCAAATTAGATATTGAAAGTCGATATCGACACCTAACATAAGTATTAATAAAAAATTAGAGGGTACAAGTATAAAAAGTAAATAAATTTAATTCTTTTTTACTAAAAATTAAATAAATTAAATTCTATTTAAACACTAAAAATGTTTAAATATAAAGTGAAGTGAGCATATAAAAAAGTACTCATTACTATGGGCAACACAAAAAAAGGGACTAAACCAACAGTAAAAACCGTGAACTTTTACTCTGTTCTCAGTTCACACGTTAAGCGCTTTAGTGCTTCGGTTAAGAATTAGGTTGCTGAAAAAACTGCCTGTATGCAATTTGAACTAAATAAGGATAAAAGATTTACTTCTCAAAATAAATAAAAATGTTAATTTTATTATTTTTAAACAGAAAACGCACTAAAATAATTGTTTATTTTATTAAAATAAGCGTTTTTAATGAAATAAGTTAAATAATTTCATCTTATAACTACTTTCATTGCTTTCATTGGGAGTTTAGTTACTGAAAAACATTACTTGTAAGCTGAATTTAAGTGCAACGTAGATACTGATAGGTGGTGAAAGGAAAAATTGAAAAGAAGTGTGGATAGAATAATAAAGCACCGTAAACGTGAACACTTAAAAAAGGGGATGAAGATAATGTTGAGTTCCACTTTTCAGTAATACAGAGTCAGAAAGATGCGCAAGTGGTTTAATTTAAACGGAAAATACTAAAACAGAAACACTGCCACCACCGTTTCATCATGCCAAATTTCCACGGGCATCACTCATAAGGCAAAGAAAAATGTTTATTGCATGATTTTAATTTGTCTAAAAATTGAAAAAAAAGATAAATAATTGATTTAACTGATAATATAATGTGACAAGAACTGAGGAAAAAAATTAATAATTAGGTGTTTAAAATTTTTTATTTTTAATGAAAAAAACCAAATTAGATCAAATAATTTTATAAATTAAATAAAGAAATTGAATTGAATTGCAAATCTGTCACTGTGAAAGTACAACCTAAATCAGAGAACTGGGTCCGGTACGTACGGTTCAACAAAACTTCCAGGTAGGACTATGTACAAAATCAAATTATAGTAAATCTCAAAATTCTCCAAAATAATCGAAAAAAATAAAAATAAAAAATTCATAGAGTTCATTGATATTGAGGGATTTCGATCTTGGGAATGACGAAGGGGCGAGGCTTCTTCATGACAGGGTGAGGGCTCTCAACCTCGTCTTCTCCGACCTTGGTCGAAAAATCCGGAAAAGCCGGGATGTTGAGATCGAAGTCTCGGTGGTGGCCGTGACTCACGGTGTGGGTGGACCCCACGCCTTCCGAGGCGGCGGTGACAGAGCTGTTACTGTTGTTGTTATTTCCATTACTGTTACCTTCGTAGTGACAACGTTTGTGTCCGCCGAGGGCCTGTCCGGTGGGGAAGGACTTGTGGCAGATGGAGCACTCGTGGGTCCTACCTCCGGAGGCGGTGTTGGCGGAGCTGGCGGCGGAGGAGGTGGTGGTGGGTTGGTCTTCGCCGCCGGAGGCAGCGAGTTTCCGGTGACTGGCCTTGTGTCCACCGAGCGCTTGGTAAGAGGGGAAGCTTTTGTTGCAAACGGAGCATTTGTAACTGAGCTTGGTGGAAGGATCTGGAGTCGGTTGCGGCGGTGGAGTGCTGACGCGGCGGGTGGTGCCGCCGCGAGCGAGCATGATGAGGCAGAGAGCGAGGTACTCTTCCTCCGAAGGGTGGTCGCGTGAACAACGCTTTGAACGTTTTCTTTTGGCCCATGGAATAGTTGGGTCGTCGAAGGGGAAAGATGGGGCGGTTGTTGTTGGTGAGTTGAGAGTTTCCAAAGCCATTTTTTTGGTAGAGAGAGAGAGAGAGAGAGAGAGAGAAAGAGATTGAAGTTGTGAGAGTGAGAATTTAGCTTGAGTTTTGGGTTGGGTTGGGTTGATTTGAGTTTGGAGTGAGAGTGGGTGAAGGGGGTTTATAAGGACGTGAGGAAACGAGGGAAGTTGCGTGACAAGTGGTGAGCAAGTAAGCGCGGTGCGCAAGCTAACATAAAAATATAAAATTTAAAAAATATTTATTTTCTTAAGAGAAAAAAAGAAACAGATAGAATACAGGTGGAGTATAGTGGAGCACGTTTTTTGGTACATATTGTGGGGGGAATGAATTTCTTGGTAGCCAAGAGTGACACTAATAACATTATGTTTTAGGTCGGTGAAAGAATGAAGTGTCAATGTGGGGACTGAGTAGGGTAATTTTCATTCTTTTCTTTATTTTTGTTTGAGAGGAGTGGAGAAGGGACTGAGAACCAGCAAACACCCAGTGAAGTCTGTCTGGAAAGGAGACTGGTTCCAAATTCAAAGATGGTAAGTCAAAATCCACAATAAAGTACAAAAGAGAAAGAAAGGTTCTTCTCTTGTTGTGTGTGTTTGATCTTAGGTGGGGAGTGAACGCGGTCCAAATTACAAGAGTTCGTCTACAGCAGCCGGCAACGTCAGGGGTTCTCAACCCAATGACTTTTCCTTGTCTTGCAACTTTGAATGTGATCATGACCATGGATTCTTCCTTGTTCCTCCTTTCATTGAAGCACCCCATTTCAAATTTACAAGAGAATCAAGAGATTAATATTTTTTCTTATAATGAATTTCCTGAAATTTCAACTCATCACTTTATCCATATATTATTTCAACTTTTATCATTAGGTCGACGCTAGTAATTGTCAGAAGAAACTAAAGTCTGAAAGTTAATCCTTATTATTAGTCTGACCCTAGAGATTATTAGAACAGATTAATGTAAACTTTATGCGAGAATAGATATATAAATTTTGTTGTCCATGATAGTCGGATGATGTTGAAGTCACGAGAAAATCAAATGATTTATATTACATCAAGTCAGATCACATGTTATATATATATATATATATATATATATATATATATATATATATATATATATATATATATATATATATATATATTCTTTAGAAAAGATTAAACTGCTTTATGTGAAACTTGTAACCTTTTAAAATACTAAAAAACCACAACATATTCTCATTGTTCTAAGAAACTTTCCGGAGGTTCTATAGTTTAATAGCCTTTTCGTATATAAGTCTTTCTTTTACCCAAATTCTAGATGGTAACACAATCCTTGGATCTCAAATCCAAGGACAAATGAGGTTAAGATATATTGGAACCTATAGATAGGCTAAGAACTTAAGAGAGTACATTTATTTATTTGCATAGTTTTTATATAATGTACAAGAAAACATTAAAAAGGTTAAATGTGAGGTGCTTGCTGCCAATTACATCACGCATTAAAAAACAGGCACCGCCATGAGGCTATGCTTTGGGTTGTTCCAAGATAGGGAAGGGAGTGATTGGAAAAGGAGGAACGAACCATCCAGATCACATGGGAGAGTTTTATTATTGTGGGGTAGAATATGTGTCAGCAAAAACAAGTGGAGTAGAGTTGTAGTGGGCTATTACCACTAATTTTAATTATACTTTGGGCATTCATCAAAGTGGAGCGCGTTATAGCTGTTTACTAATGCAGCAGGATTCGCGTTATTGTGTGTGCCAATACAAAGAAAAGGAAAAATAAACAAATTCTACATTTTTAAAAATTAAAATGTTTTGCTTGACTGGTTACTAATTCGAAGAATTTGAAGATTTGCTTTGCATTTTTCCTTTTTTCTTTTTAACCTTTCCCTTCATCAGAACAACGTACGAGATAAAACTTACTACTTGTTTTAGTTGAAATTTTTTAAACTTTATAATTGCATTTACATAAAATAAAATTTAAGATATTTATTCCTATCAAATACACATTTTAACAACTCAAATAATTTACTTAGGCTTCGTTCGAGGTGTTTTTCGTTTTCAGTTATGCAATATTTAAAAATCAAATCCAGTTTCAGTTTTTAATTTGTAGTTTTAATTTTCTTTTGTTTCCAATTTTAAAACACTGTTGTGAAGCAAAGGGTGGGTGGAGGGTGACTCCGTGAACGACAAACCCTTCGACACCTTTGGGATTTCTCTAAAAATAAGACTACTATTTCATAATGTTTTGAATGAGTGTTTGAGACCTAATAAAAATGTATAATATAAAATATGTATTTTATTTCGAAGTCGCACCTATTTGTCTATGTATAGCTCCACCATATATAATTAAATTTACATGAAAATCCTTTTTTATTCTTCCTCAAACAATAAACTAATATGTTGTTTTTCTAAAAAAAAAACTAACGTGTTAATAATTTTTGTTGTAGCTGGGCATGATAACAAATCTAATGCTTTTTTTGCAGCGATTTTTAATCTTTGTCGATTATTTTCTTTCCACTTCACAATAACCTTAAAACTCAAGAGCAGTAACCAATTAAGCTACAATATAGTACTAAATCGAAACATATAACAGGTAATTAATTTAATTAGACACCCAAAAACTAGCATGTATACAGTATATTTGTTTTAAGATATATCCGAAAAGTAAAATAACAATTCAGATAAAATAAATATAACTGTTATTTAAGTCTTAAGAAAAGAAAAGGATAAATTAAAAGATACAAAGTAACTATTTGATAATCCACCATTAAGCATTGAAAGAAAAAAAAAAAGGTGCATCATTCCTTCTCTCCCATTAATTAACCTGAAAAAAAAGGAGAAAGGAAAAAGTGAAAGAAATGACCCTATCATATAACCATGAATTCATTATTCTAGTATATAACATCAATATTATATTATTCTTTCTTTTTACTTAAAAATACTATAAGCTTTTAACACTAACTATATAAAATACAAAAAAATATAAAATAAATTTAAAGAATTAAATTTTATATATAATACAATATATTATTATCATATTTTTTATTATGTATTGATGTGTATGTTGATTTATCGAATAATAATTTATTTTGTACTTGATGAATCTTTATCTATAAGTTTGTTTTCTATGTGTTATTTTTAGTTTATTAAGTTATATTTTTCTCAATATATGTCTATCTGAATACATTTTTTTGTTTGTTTGGGTAAGAGTTAAATTTGATATTTTACAATAATTTTTTTTATATATATTAAACTATATATTGACATATGTTAGTTATAGTTTAAAAACTAAGAAGATGCAAAGAAAAAAAATGATAAAGATGCTCACACATAATCAATGTAAAATAAAAAAAAATATTTTTGTGCTAAACTTGGAACTAATAATGAGAATTCACTTGTCTTCATCATTTTTGTGAATGAGTTTCCATGTGTGTTGGTGATATTTCCATGGGAGAAATGAAAAGTTAGAATAAGAAAAAAAATAATAAAAAAAGTTAATTTAAAATTGAAAATTAATAAAAAAGAACAATAAGAAAAAAAACAACTCTATATACTTGTTTATATTACATCAGAGATCAGACTCAATCTAGCATAAACAAATAACAATAAAATAACAACAAAAGGTAAATTTCATCAGTCACTCTACGACAATTAATTGCTTCCTTCTATTCGCACAGAGAAAAAATTGACGAAAATTTAGAGTTGACAATTACACATCAAGTTAAAGTTCCAAAGAAAGAAGGAATCAAGCCAGGAATTAAAAAGAAGGGGATGCATGCGATGGATGGAAACTGAAACCTTTAAAATGATGTGAGAAAGAGGGAAAGAGAATGGAATGAACTCGGTGAATCTATGGCCTCTCAGATGTTTCCCTTAACATCGGACCAATAAATAAGGAGGCACTGTATTCGGAGAATCTGGGTTTTGGAACGGTGAATTTCATTTTTACAATTTGTCGTATGCGGAGATAGAAGAATGGAAGAGAAGAGAAAGAGAGAACATGAAAGTGGGAGAGTGAGAGCAGTTTAGAAACAGTTGAATTCGTATTTTAAAAAAACCTTTCTCACACCACAATTAACCGTACAACAATTAAAAATGATATATAATCATCCATAAAAATATTATTAAAGTGGGAGATTATGTAATTAACAAAGCACAAAATGAGATTAATAAAAATAGAGACTAAAGTGATTACAAAAATAATATCCCTTTTATCTATTATTATAAATACATTATTCCTTTCTCATAAGGATAAGAAAAGTAAAAATAATCAACAAAGTAAACGAATAAAACTTCATCTTATGACAAAAATAAATAAAAGAGTTTATGTAAAATTTAAAATAACATAATTAATTTTAACTTATAAGAAAATGTCATACTTTGTTATTACAACCACCCAGTTTGTTTCTTCAAGAATCTCGAAATAACATCCAAACCACTATAGAGAGAAACTGTATCCAGGAACATCAGAAGTATACTATAGGACACGGAGGGGGAATAAAATCCGATTAACCAAATGGAAAACATATTACACACTTGAATGTTTTGATTAAATTTTGGTTAGATCGTGTCAAACCTATACCAAAACACTTGAGAAATTAATTTTTTTATACATATTTTGACACAAATTTCAACATCAAGGTGGTTAATCATATGAAATTTTTTCACTAGTATCAGAAATTTTCACTTGTTGTAAATTTATTTCTTTACAATGAATAAATATATTAAAAAATAGAATTTATCTATCATGAGTTAAAAATTAATTAAAAATATAAAATCACATATTTATTATCTGACTTTATGTATCTACTCATTCTAATTTTCCTTTATGAACAGACGGGAAAAGGCAGGGCACAAGCACAGCAGGTACCGAATTCTTCGCTGGAAAATTCCATCTTTTAGATTATAGTATCTAGAAAGTAGAAACTACAAACCATATCATTTGCAGTAAAGAAACAAAAGAAACCATATCATTTTAGAAAGTTACGAGAAGCGTCCAGTAGTGTTCATTTACGAATTTTTTACCCCAATAATACAAATAAAATATATATTTACTCAAATCATACAAATCAATTATTATTTATATTTATAATATAAATTATTGTTCATAACCGATTTCTCATCTCTCTTTTATTATTTTTCTTTTTTACCGGTTCCTAAGAAATTAATTTCACTCTATGTTATTTTTTTATTTACCATTGATCAAAATAATACTAAATACATATTTAATGACTAAATTCATAAGCATAACAGATGATATTTAATATCAAAATAATATCCTGCACCAAAAATTTTAATGTCCACTTAATCGACACAAAATACCTATATTAGATTATAAAAAAATAAAAAATTATTTATTTTATTTAAAATATACTTTTGAAAACATAAGTACTTTTTTCATTCATATATACTTTATTAATCTTTATTTAAGTTTTTTTGTTGAGATTATAAAATATAAGTACAAAAATAAAAAAAAAATATTATAATTATAAAGTACAAGAGATTAAGTGTCAGCTACACTTAACAAATGCTAAATTGAATAGAAATAAGCTTGAAAATCTAGTCATTAAATATATATTTAATATTAGTTTGATGGACGTTAAATAAAAAATAATACGTTGTGAAATTGACATAAATTGAAAAAAATAAAATAAAAGAAAGGTGAGAAATTGATTTCTCACCTATTAACATTAATTTATCATTAATTTGTATCCTAAATTAATTTATCATTAATTTGTATCCTAAATGTAAATAATAGTTGACTTGTATTATTTGGGTAAATATATATTTTATTTGTATTATTGGAGTAAAAAATTCGTTCATTTACACGTGCTCTTTCTGCCTTCGACTAGTGCTAACAATTAATCAATGACGGCATGTATATGAAACTTATGGTGAACATTAATGCTGTGTGTATATTATCATAAATAATTTTTAAACTGTATCAAAAAGAAAATCATAACATATGAAATGAGAAAACATAATATAAATAAGAAAGATATACGATATATAAAAAACTACAAACACTTTTAATAAAAATGGAATAAATTAATTACTTAATTTTTTTAAAAAAATTAAGTAGCATTAACTATATTATTTTTAAACTATACCATTAAAAATGGAAAAATAACAATATATGAAATGTAAAAAAATAACAAACGAGAAAGATAAATTATGTTAAAAATTATATATAAATAGCTATTAAAAAAAACTTTCCTTTGTCTATCTGTTATAACAATAAACAATAAAAAAGGAGTTGTCCTTATAGTTGTAGAATGTTTACTATTTTAATGATTATGAAATTTTTATTGGATAAACTAATTAGTGTGTATTTAAATTCATATAGTTTTGTGGAGGAAATTTTATACTCAGTATTTTGAAGATATATTTGTTTAAAAATGTTAATCATATCTTTATGATCTCATAATGTAATTATATTTTAAGAAAATTGATTTTGTACACGAGTTTTCACTACAGTTAATATAGAAAATAACTTTCCATATAAATTAATATAGGAAATTTTATCCAAGAATCAGTGCTTCGCCCTAGTAAATACTACTTTCAAGAGGCTGGAGAGGGATGGATACCATATTAAGGAGGATCATGTTTTTAGAGAGCAAAATTGCATGGCTGATAAGTTAGCCAACTCGGGTTTAGGACAACATTTAGGAATGATTGTTTTTTATACACCTCCTGCTTTTCTTTCTCTTCATCTTCTAGCAGACAGCTCTAATGTTGTTTTTATTTTGCTACATAGTTTCTTTTGGAAAATGGATGACCTGCATTCATATTCATGCAGGTCGTGAATGTCAACTGTCTAATTTTATCATATGATTAGTATTTTTAAGTTAAATTTATTAAAATAATTTATCAACCGTTTGATTTTCATTAGAAGATTCTAACTCATCATTTGTTGTTCACGCACCAAATCTAATAAATATTGGGCATGAAGGGGATGGATGGGAAAATACTCAAATCTCATATCGGTTGTCTCAATTTTTTAGGTGCAGTTTATATCTGTTGGACAACTTAATTGATTTTAAAATGTTATTAAGTGTTCGGCATAGGCCCCTCTTTCCAAGCTTTTTTTTATCGATGTTTATTTCTTTCTTGTCTTTTCTCTTTCTTTGCTTAATAGAGTTACATCTCATCATCCATTTTCCCATTCCCCCACCCGCTAACGAAAAAGGGGGAAACCATTAAAAATCTAAATATCATCCATTTTCGCTTGACAAAGGGGGAAAAAAAGTAGAAGTGGCTTAATACTACTATTGAAAGAAAACATATACAACATTAAAATTGTACTTACAGTAATGTATAAATAAACAAACCGTTTTAAATACTTCATAAAAGGTATAACTTTCCAATAAAAATGTAACATAACTAATATAAACACAATATTTATTTATAATTATTAATTTTTGAAAAGAATTTAAAAACTGTAAAATGTATTTATTTTTCATAATTAAAATTATATATATATATATATATATTATATTTCGTTTTCATTCTTAAAAACCTGAAAAAGCTCCTCAAGTCACTGCTTACCTAGTGTGTAGTGTGTAGTGTGTTTCTGGTCAATTTATCTATGTTTAGGGACCGCAGCCAAACGGCCCAAACCCAATCATATATATATATATATATATATATATATATATATATTGCGTGAAATTTAAAAATAACAATTTAATCAGCTATAGTTAATGAAAACCGTTTGATTCTCTTTGTAGAGACTTTCAGGTTGACAACGGACGATACAATTTAGTTTAAAAAAGGCAAAACACGTTTAAAATTGTGATATTTTCAATTAGAAAAAGACGAGGAAACCTACCTCTCTGTCCATTTCAAAAATTTAAACCAAGGAGTATTTAAATTCAAATCAATCTAAAATAAAAATTAAAAATTATTAAAAAAAATGAAAATCAAACTAAACTAAACTAATTTTTTTAAGATTTATTTGACTGATTTTTTTTCTTTCAAAACATCGGTTTGATTTAGTTTGTGGTTTATATTTTTGAAATCAAACCACACGACTTATTTTAACATTCATGTTATTTTAGTATTATGAGTTTTATGTATATATCATTTAAGTTTTATAATATTTTGTAGTGTTATATATACAAAATTTATGTAATGTATATCATTTATTTTCAGGCAACTTTCTTAAGATATATTTAATTTAAAATAGATGAAAAATTGACAAATTTTTATTGTAGAAGATTTAGTATATTAATAAGTTTTACAAATTGTTATTACCAATTTTTTTTAAAAGATAAAAAATAGTATATAAATTTTAATAAAATGATATTTTAGTAAAAGTTAAAAAAAATAAACCAAATCAAATCGTAAAATATTGGCTTAATTTGTTTCAAATTTTATTCTAAATGAAAACTAAATCGTATATATTTTTTAAATTTGATTCAGATAATTTTTTGATGAAAAATTAAACTAAACCAAAAATACCCCTAGTATAAACTAATATTTGAAAATCATGTTCCTGCTTCTATTTATCACTCGGAACAAGAAAACATAAAAAGAGGTGATCTCATAAATTTAGTGGCACATATATGTTACAAATAATTCATTTTTGTTATTTAGTGACAATAGGCAATTGCAAATTGCATCTCGGAGGAAGGGATCACCAACTGGGCTGGTATTGGAGAAAGACCGTAATGAACGGGCTAAAAGTGGCCATGACGCAGTCACATAATGGGTAGGGAGTTGCTACGTGCACCCAGTATTATTGTTGGGGCACCCAGCATTATTGTTGGGGCACCCAGCAAACAGTGAAGTGGCAAAACTGCCCTTCAGCAATTATTCTTCCGGAAGAAGGTTCTTCCGGAAAAGTTCCGGAAATAATTTTTCCGGAAAGTTTCCGGAAGAATCTTCTTCCGGAAGAATAATTTGTGTCTTCCGGAAGTACTCACAGACAACTTCCGGAAGAACGTCATCCGGAATGTTTCCGGAAGAAGCTTCTTCCGGAAGTTAGTTTTTTTTTTTAACAAATATTTTATTTTGTAATAATTTACTTTTAATTGCATAAACTAATTTATAAAATAATTAATACTATTATGCATAAATAATAAAATAATAAAATAATTAATATTATTATGTATAAATAATTAAATAATTAGTGAACGTAATTATGACTAATATTTATAATTTGTTTTTTACGCGCATGTCAAATATTAATTTAAACCATAAAAATTAATTAATTCCTAAACGTGATTATTGTTTTATAACAAAATGAAGAAAAAAGAATTTTTATTTTATAATAATAAGTAAAAATAAAATAATATTTAATGCGTATGTAATGACGATTTTGCCCTTGTGTAAATTTCTTTAAATTAACGTCTTCAGGCTGTGTTTTACTGCGCTTTCTTTGTTTCTTCTTCTGTTTGCTTTGTTTCTTCTTCCGTTTGCTTTGTTTGTTTCTTCCGTTTGCTGTTGTTTCGGTGGTCGTCCCTTCAGCAGTCTGTTGGTGGTCCCGTGAAGTGAAGTATTTGAAGATTTGGTGGTCCCGTGTTCCGTATTTGAAGTTTTATTAGTGGCTGTTGTTCCTATTTTGTCGGAGGTACGCGTTTATTTTGTTTTCCGGTTAGTTTTTAGAGAAGAAAAACAGTAAAAAGTGTATCCGGAAGAAATTTTAGGCACAGAAGGAGGAAGGTCCGGAATGACCACTTCCGGAAGACCGTCTTCCGGAAGTGGTGAAGGCCAATTCCGGAAGAAGTTCTTCCGGAAACTACTTCTGGAAGACCTTCTTCCGGAATGTTAAATTATTAGTAATTTTTTTTAATTTCTGTTTTATAATTTATATATATATATATATATATATATTTATATATATATTTCTGTTAGTTAATAATGAATTATTGGTTTAATTAGGTATAATGATATATATTGTGGATTATAATTTTTTTTGTTTTATAATGGTATATATATATATTTCTGTTTTATAATTTTTTTTTATTTCTGTTTTATATATGTTGTGGATTATTGATTTAATTAGGTATAATGGTATAATATTAAATGATTTAGGTAACTTAAATGTATAATGGTACAAAAATGTTTTATTAGTTGTTTATTATAGTGATAAGTTTAGTTTAAGTAAATAATGTAGTTATAAATTTAGAATATAGTGATAATTTTAATATAGTCGTGTATGATGCATATGTCCTATTAATATGTTTGTTATTTAAGGTGTAGTAAATTTTTGGATGTGGTTATATGATAATTTGAATGTACTTGTGTATGATGCATATGTCCTTAAGATGGACGAAGATCAATGGAGGTATGACTTTGCGATGTCACAAGAAGTTCATATGGATTATGATTATGATAATCAAGAAGAATGTGGAGTGAATGAACCACATGTCGATTGTTCAAATGCTTTTAATACATCTCAGGTAATCATAGATAATTTGAGTCATTGGTTGAATTGATGGTTTGTATGAAAATTAATGTGTTAGGGTTGCGTTGTAGGTATTCGCTACTCGAGATGATGTTTTGCAATGGGCTCGAACAGTTGCCCATGAAAATGGATTTGTTGCAGTGATTATGAGATCTGACACAGAGACCGGTAGCAGAGGAAGAAGTTCATTTGTGTTAATTGGGTGTGAAAGGAGTGGTACGTACAAGTGTAGAAATAAAGAATTCGTTAGAAAAGACACCGGGAGTAGGAAATGTGGTTGTCCCTTCAGGCTTCGTGGGAAACCAGTGCGTGGAGGGGAAGGTTGGATGGTGAAGTTGATCTGTGGGATTCATAATCATGAATTGGCGAAGTCCTTAGTTGGACATCCATACGCCGGGCGATTGACTAAGGAAGAAAAGAAAATTATTGCTGATATGACAAAGTCGATGGTGAAACCGAAAAATATCTTGCTAACGTTGAAGGAACACAATGCCGACAGTTACACCACGATAAAGCAAATTTACAATGCAAGAAGTGCATATCGTTCTTCAATAAGAGGAGCTGATACCGAAATGCAGCATCTGATGAAGCTTCTCGAACGTGATCAATACATTCATTGGCATAGATTGAAGGATGAAGTTGTGGTGCGTGATCTGTTTTGGTGTCACCCAGATGCAGTAAAGTTATGCAATGCATGTCATCTGGTATTTTTTATAGACAGTACCTACAAAACAAACAGGTACAGACTCCCACTACTTGACTTTGTTGGAGTGACACCAACGGCGATGACATTCTCTGCTGGGTTTGCATATCTGGAGGCTGAGCGTGTTAATAATATTATATGCGCTTTGGAACGATTTCGAGGCCTATTTTTAAGACACGATCGCCTCCCTCTTGTTATTGTCACTGACAGAGACCTAGCACTGATGAATGCAGTGAAAACTGTGTTTCCCGAGTCTACTAATTTGTTGTGCAGGTTTCATATCGATAAGAATGTGAAGGCGAAGTGCAAATCTTTAATCGGGGAAAAAAATGCGTGGGACTATGTAATGGATAACTGGGGTACTTTGGTTGATTGTCCGTCCGAATACGAGTTCCATGAGTCATATCAGAAGTTTCAAGTTGCTTGTTCGCCTTGGCCGATGTTCGTTGACTATGTTAACGACACATGGATTATCCCCCACAAGGAAAAATTTATTACAGCATGGACGAATAAGGTCATGCACCTAGGCAACACAACAACAAACAGGTATTAACAACTGATTTTATTTGTTAGTAACGATTAATATTAAATGGTATTTAATTGTTGTATATTTTCATGTTTGTTGTGTATTTTAAATGTAGGGTTGAATCAGCTCATTGGGCTCTCAAAAGAGTACTACAAAATAGCGTTGGAGACCTATGTAGTGTTTGGGATGCCATGAACAACATGATCACGCTGCAACACGTCGAAATTAAAGCATCCTTTGAAACCAGTACGCATGTGGTTGGCCATGTATATAAAAAAACCTTATACAAGAGGCTTCTTGGGATGGTTTCGAGGGATGCTTTAAATCAGATTGCTTCTGAGATTGACCGTCTACGTTATCTCGGCAACAATCTCTCTTCTTGTGGTTGTGTGATGAGAAGCACGCACGGGCTTCCTTGTGCATGTGAGCTTTCTAGGTATACTGCTACCAGCATCCCATTGGAGTCAGTCCATCTTTTTTGGAGGAGACTTTGCTTTTCAGACCAAGGGTTATGTGAGACGGAAGTCACCATCAAGGAAGAAATAGAGGTCATATCTAAAAGGTTTGATGAACTTGATGTGGCTGGCAAAGTAAATCTGAAGAGTAAACTTCGAGAAATCGCATTCCCTGATCATAACTCTATGTGCCCTCCTCCATCAAAGGTGAACACTAAAGGTGCACCGAAGAAACCGATGAAAAGAAGTCAAACATCCACAAAGCGTGATCCGTCTTACTGGGAGTATGTTGATGCTTTTCATTCTGTTCAAAGCAACAACTCTCCAGTGAAACGAAGTGCATCATGTTCTCAACCGCGTCAGCCAACAAGGATCATCCCGATGTTGGATCAATTTGCGTCATTCTTTCAAGGTTTCATTCGTGACGTTGTGGATGTGAAAGCGGACGGTAACTGTGGATATCGGTCCATTGGCGCTTTATTAGGTATGGGGGAAGATTCGTGGCCGTTAGTGCGTAATGAATTGCTTAAAGAACTTGGCAGGTGGTCGCATGAGTACATGAACCTCTTCGGTGGCACAGAGAGATTTGAACAATTAAAGTTGTCCCTACTTGTTGATGGATTTTCAAAGGTATGTTTTTAGGTTAATTTTTTTTAATAACAATGTTTAAATTACTTACATGTGTATGTTTGGTTCATTCAGGTTAGTGTGGACAAGTGGATGGATATAACAGACATGGGATATGTGATTGCTTCACGGTATAACGTAATCCTTGTATCGTTGTCCCAACAACAAAGCATGACATTTTTCCCTCTTAGAAGTCAACCACCACCTGACTCTTCTGGCCACCGCATCATATGTGTCGGTCACGTGTTTGGAAATCATTTTGTTCAGGTACATTGAACATAGTTAGTGTAACAATTATGCAATGACTTCGCTGGTTCGTTTGGCACGGTCAGCGCATGATATAATGTTTGTTCATGTACAATAGGTTTATTTGAAAGACCATTGTCCGTTGCCGCCCCCAGCGCTGTTGTGGTCAACCAATTGTTATTCTCAGGCAAAGCAATGGGCAATTCCATATATTAGTAGAATGCAGGAATACACAAGCTTGATGTCATTCAAAACACACTATGTAGACCTAAATGAAGACTAAACATTCATTGTTTATTTATTTGTATTCATTATGCGATATAATTCGTTGTAACCCGTCACTAACCAATTAATATTATCAACTACTCGTTTGGTTAAGCAAGGAAATTGTTGGTCCAACAAAAATCATTTACGCGTGCAGCATACATCATTGTCATAATTGACAACACATAATGACATGCATGCGTATTACAGTTTGAGCGTGACAACACATTGGTTGACTTCAGTACACATTTTGAAACTAGCAGTCGCTCGACAACACATTGGTTGACTTGACTACACATTAGCGACAACACATTGGCTGACTTGACTACACATTTACGCGTGTCTATTTTTTTGAAAACAAAGTTAAACAAAGGCTCGGTCACAACCATCTATATATATGACAGATTAGGCTACTAAATCACACATTATCTTGCTTTCAAATAATCTCCCAACTGATACACAAACTATGGCATTTCTAGGAGAAACTAGCAGTCAGACGATTGTCAACTCAAGGTTGGCTTTCATTTATCCAAATGGATCGATTATTCACAATGATACTGGGGTTTACTTCCAAACTTCAACTCCGGTGCCCATTCGAGTACCAAATAGGTGTGATTTTGCAAGCCTAAAAACCAGAATACACAATACCCTTCAGCTATCCGACAAATAATTTTTGGATGAAATTCACTACCGGAAGCCATTCACCGATACAGGTAACCAAATTCGCTTTGAGTGTATCAAATTGATAAATGATGACGATGTCAACACAATGTTAATGTGTAATGATCAATTTTCTTTTGTTGGTCCGATTGAGTTATTATGCACCGTTGGAAGAACACCAGATGGAATAATAAACTTACTTGAACGCACTATGCCTCGTATTCATGACGCGATCCTGTATTACAACGGCAAATGGAACATGCCACCGCAGAACAAATTTGTTGGTTGCGCATTCACAGGAAAAAATCCTAAGAAATTTCAAATTCCTTCAACATGTACCATCGATGAACTGAAGAATTTAATCAAGCAAGTTGCACCTAAAGGGATTCCCCCTCTTGGAATTCACGAATCACAAACGGTAAGACGATTGTTTTTCCACCAACCAGCTCGGTTTGAGTATTCAGATACGGTTATAAAATATGAAATAAATGAGCTGATCACCAACGAAGAACTGCTGAAGGTGTTAGTACAATCTAACTACTGGAAAAAATATGGACCAATAGAAATTTTAGCTGTCTTTACTAAATATGTTGAAGACGAGGTCAGTGGGACGTCGCTAAAGAACTGAATGTCATGTTTAATTTTTTGTTTTTTCGTTGATGTAACCTTTATATGTTTACGGCGTGTTTAATTCCCATAATAAAGTTGAATGCGTTGTTTCAGTGGTCCAAAAAATTAATTGTTAAAAGGGTTCATTTTGTATTTTTTTGGATCTTGAGGCTTTGTTTTGACGTGTTAGTTGACAGAACCATGGAACGGGACTATTTTTTTTGGATTCTTTGACGTCCAAACATGAGAAATGGCCGCCCTCCGTTGTCTCAGGGCACTGGCACACCCACGCAAAAAAATCCCAAACATGGGTACTTGAACATGGAAAAAGGGTTCATTTTGTATTTTTTTTGGATCTTGAGGCTTTGTTTTGACGTGTTAGTTGACGGAACCATGGAACGGGACTATTTTTTTTGGATTCTTTGACGTCCAAACATGAGAAATGGCCGTCCTCCGTTGTCTCAGGGCACTGCCACACCCACGCAAAAAAATCCCAAACATGGGTACTTGAACATGGAAAAAAGGTTCACTTATGAATTATTAATCATTTTAAAAACTTTTATTTTTTATGTAATTCTGACAAACAAAACTCATGATTCTAACATGGAAAAAAGGTTCACTTATGAATTATTAATCATTTTAAAAACTTTTATTTTTTATGTAATTCTGACAAACAAAACTCATGATTCTAGGTTCCTTTTTTTTAAAAATAAATTCAAAACAACCGTAAACTTCGCTTAAGGACCACAAACAATCGGAATAACAAACTATATTATAAAATAATAAACTGTGCAAAACACGTCAACTATATTAAACAAAAACTGTAATAATTACAAATATTCATGTCAACTACAACACAACAAAATAAATACAATGATTAATGGTCCGTGCGGCGTCTCTGACGAGCCCTGACCGTCCCATCAGCACTAGGTCTCCCTCTCGCAATCGTCAGGCAGTCCTGCATAATGTCATATAACTCTGTGCCTGCAGTGACTATCCTAAGGTTGAGCACACGCTCCAACCTCTGTGCAATCGCCTCATATCCCTCATAATCATCCTGTCAAAGTCAGTAAAAACATTTATTATGAAATTCAAAATAAACAACAACTCATAAAACATTAAACGCGCAAATAATCTTACCACATATGGAGGGGGGTCAAATGCCACTGGAACCTGGGGGCTGGGCGGCTGTATGTAGTCCTCAGGGTCTGCAGCTGGTGCATCCCTCTGCTGGTCAGCTGCCTGGGTCGGTGTCATGAAAGGGTGAGATATGCGGAAAAACCACTCAATGTAATCCGCAGATACCTGCCCAGGCACTAAACAAGGCTGACCCGCAGGTAGTAAGTGATCCGCAAACTCCATCCACCTGTTATCTATTTGATCCTGTGACAATCGTGCACTAACAGGCGGCGGAGGGATGCTCTGGATGTAACCGAACTGGCGTACCACCCTCTCCGGTCGAACTGCGACGATCATAGGACCCCATCTGAGCTGACCCTAGAACGATGAAATCTCCTGAAACGCCCTAACACCCCGATGCTCCGTGTACGGCAACCAGGACACATCTGTGACGGTCAAACCATCACAACGTGCCCTGTAGGGTGCTCCTGTGATGCCCTTCATGTGCGCCTTCGACGTCAACCACCGGGAAGCACGTGGGGACGTCTCCTGGTATGTATCGTCAGTCACGCACTGATGCACACTAGGGAAGTGCTCATAGATCCAGCACTACACAATAATTGAGGTTAACATAACATAAAAACATGTTTAAATCATAATCGAACCTAACATATTAATAAACACAAAATTTACCTGAAATAGTATCAAGTACCCCGCAAGCTGTCGGGTAGTGGTCCTACAAGCCTCATCTAACTGGTCGTACATATGAACCAGCGCGGCAACCCCCCAAGTGTAACCACCACTATGAGCGAGGTCCCGGAAAGCGTCAAGGTGGACCACATGCACGTATGTTGCACTCTTATTAGCAAAAAGAGTGCAACCGACAAGGTGCAGCAAATAAGCGCGAGCTGCAACAATCCACCGCTGGGCCTGACATCTGGTCTCATAAATGTCACGAACCCATCCTAATCGTACATATGCTCCACGTGTGAGTGCTGTCTCGGCTCTGGCCTCCTCCGCAGACACTTCCAGCAACTCCGTGAGCAAGAATCTGGCCTCCTCCGTAGAAAGAGCGTGGAAACTGTGCAAGGCGCCAGTGATGGGCAAATGTAGAATGGACGACACATCATCCAATGTGATCGTCAGCTCTCCTACTGGAAGGTGGAAGGTGCTAGTCTCACTGTGCCACCTCTCCACAAATGCGGATATAAGTCCAAGATCGCCAGTAATAACTGAACAATCTATCAGTGGACTTAATCCTGTGGCAGCCACCAGGCCTTCAATCTCAGGCACTGGCCTCCCAATCAGTGTCAGCTTCCTCCCATGTGACACTAACTTCAAATCAGGACGTTCCTGATTTGAAGTACAAATTATACAATTATTAAAAAAAATTAATCATAAACAAATAAATAAACAATGACAAATAATTAACAAATTAAAATACCTGTCCACTCCACACGGCATGTGCAACATGCTCGGCAAATGATGTGAGCACTGACGGGTCACGTGGACCACCAGGGAATCCCTCTGCAGCATCATCACCATCTGACCCCTCACCACTATCAGCACCCTGTGCGTCCGCACGCATCTCAGGTGCCTCCGTAGGCTGCTCAGGGACATCATCAGTCATGTCAGTGACGTCCTCAGCCATATCACGTCCCTCCGTAGTCATCTGATGAACGCGTAGCCTACGGGCTGAGGCAGTAGGCCTACGCCTCTCGGGAACATCGCCAGCATCCTCGTCAGCAGCTCTATCTCTGCCTACAACTCTACCTATGGCACGACCTAAACCTCGTGTTCTGGCCATGATC
This sequence comes from Glycine max, assembly GCF_000004515.6. Taxonomy (NCBI): domain Eukaryota; kingdom Viridiplantae; phylum Streptophyta; class Magnoliopsida; order Fabales; family Fabaceae; genus Glycine; species Glycine max. The sequence continues at coordinate 7,826,387 of NC_038250.2, forward strand.
TGTAAATCATGTCGAATACGTATTTTTTTCGGTCAAAATATACACAATTTTCTTTATAAAAAATCAACTTTATTTTTAAACAAATAAGACTAACTTAAATCAAATTATTTTCACACATACACGACCTAATTTAAAAAAAAAAATTAAACAACTTCATTTATATAAAAAAAAACAACTAATGTAAAATAAAATTATTAATAAACATGCACAACTTAATTTTTTTTAAAAAAATTAAACAACTTCATTTATAAAAAAAAAAACACAACTAATATAAAAATAATTCATTACTAAACATCCACAACTTAATTTTTTAAAAAAATTAAACAACTTCATTTATAAAAAAAAACACAACTAATGTAAAAAAAATTAATTAGTAAACATCCAACTCTTAATTTAAAAAAAAAATAAGAAACTTCATTTCTAAAAAAAAAACACAACTAAATTACTTAGTAAACATCAACAAGTTAATTTTTTTTTAAAAAAAATAAACAACTTCATTTATAAAAACAAAGCACAACTAATGTAAAAATAATTCATTACTAAACATCCACAACTTAATTTTTTAAAAAAATTAAACAACTAATGTAAAAAAAAATTATTTAGTAAACATCCACAATTTTTTTAGTAAATAAAATACTTCATTTATAATAAAATAAACTAATTAATTATAAAAAATTAGTATTTTTATAAAACTTCCAAAACACACAACTTTAATTATAAAAATAGACAACTTCATTTTTAAAGAAAAAACACTAATTTAAAAAAAAACAATAAACAAAAACAAACACAACTACTTTTATAAAAAAAAATTAATTTACAAATTAATATTTAGTAAAAATACACAATTTAAATTATAAAAAAAATATGACATCAAAAACCCAAACTTCATTTTTCATAAAATCTAAAAAACAAAATAACCAAAATAAATAAAATAATTCATTTAAAAAAAAACAAAACAATTTCTGTTTAAAAAAAATTTTTAAAAAAAAAACACAAAAAAAAAACAAAAAAACCACTTCCGGAAGAAGTGGTTCTTCCGGAAGAAGGGGTTCTTCCGGAAGTGCGCGTATTCCGGAATTCTTCCGGATGAACCACTTCTTCCGGAAAGTTCCCGGAAGAGGTTTTCCGGAAGTCTTCCGGAAGAAGTGTTCTTCCGGAAGACGTTTGGTTACTTCCGGAAGAACACTTCTTCCGGAAACTTTCCGGAAAAGGTTCTTCCGGAACTTCCGGAAGAACCCCTAACGGGTCTTCCGGAAGACGCCGTCGTCAGCCTTTTGCGCCATTTTTTCCGGCGTCCTCTCGTCTTCTCCCCTCTCGTCTTCTACCCTAGGTTTCGTCTTCTACCCTAAGGTTCCGTCTTCTACCCTAAGGTTCCACTAACCTAACGTTACACTAACCTACCCTAATGTAGTGCATAACAAAACCAAAGCTAAGAAGAAGGCCACCTACCTCGAAAGCAAATGGGTCCAAGGGCTGTTGGAGAAGCTCGCGGAGAAGAAGCTTGTCGGGGAAGAGAGAAGAGAAGAAGCTTTTGCGGAAGAGACACAGTGAAAAAGAGAGAATGCTTCCGAAAGAGGAAAAAAATTGCTTTTTATTTTTTTAAATGAAGGGCAAAATTGACCTTTCATTGAATTGCTGGGTGCACCTAGCATATCCCTAATGGGTAATGGAAATGACGGCCTCTGTTGAAGCCCACGTGAGTGTGATGTTAGGATATTGTCACCCTAGCCCAAATGCTACTATGGGCTGTGAGAATTCCTACCATACCAAGTTGCCTTTCTTCCTTATAAGGTATCATTTTTATTCTCTTCTAATTTTGTCACAGGAAAATTGATCTTGCATGGTACGAATGCTCAGTTTAGACTAGAATATTTAAAAAAAACTATTTAAAATCTTTTCAAAATCTTAGGTTTGAGTCTTGGACATGCAATTACATGAAGAAATTTTTTTTGTCACTTGTAACTCAATAAGATTACCTCTAATAAAAATGTTATCTAAAAAAAAACAACAACAAAAAAAACTATTTGAAGCAACGATGCTAGGGTTCAACGGCCGTGACACTTTCTTCTTTCATGGAACATTTCTTCTCCATTTTAATTTATAATGAATTTTTTTCCTTCCTCTTTCCTTTTTTCCTTCTTTTTAAGTCACATGTTAGGGATAATACACTACTCCGGAGGCCTACTAAAGTATTAATAGTATTATGTACTTTTAGGTCCATTGTTAATATTAATATTCATTATTTGTGTTTTAATGATAATAGATAAATATACGTAATATCTCACATAGGTAGATTCTATAATAGAGTTTGTTAGAAATGTTTCGAGTGTGATTTTATAAATATATTGTATCTTTTTATCAATGAAAAATCTGAATTGTTATTTTTATCACTTCTAGTTGTAAAATTAGGAATAGTATTTTTCCTTTACATGCTTTCATTACCTCTCACACATTCCGCCACCTCCCTTGGTATCATTTCATTCTCTAACTTTTCAGTTTCTATGTTTGTTTATGATGCCCTCCTCCTTTTCTTTAGTATAATTCTTGCAATTACTGTAACTCGTGCACTTTGGGTTTGAGCTCATTACTAGGATGTTCTTCGAACATAGGCAGTCCCTAAGGTAGAGCAACAAGGTGGCTGCCCAATCATTTAATGATTTTCGCAAAAGTCAGACAGGAACGCCACGTGATTAATAATGAAAAAGTGACGATTCTCTTTAAGAACGAAACTGCTATTTTATTTCACATTAGCCAATATTAACATGTTAGAATACCCATATTGCTCAATTTTATTTTACATTTTTTTTCTACTAGTTGTTTTCCCTTTGTTGTTAAAACGGTAGTAAACTTGTCCTCTACCCTCTTAAAGTGATAGGGAGTTGAGATTGAGTCCAATATCAAGCCCATTGTAAGCAAGTGGAGCATACATCCATAGATCATCGGAGCTTAAAAGCTACACAAAAAAGAAAAATATAGAGTTATAATTTGATTGTACATATGTTAATATATTAAGAGAAAAAAAAAATATTCACCGACAATATAAAAAGTTTTATGAAATATGAGGTAAAATAAAATTGTTAACTTTTCTTAAAATAATTCAAATAATAATTTATGATAGAATAGTAATATAAGACAATGTATATAACTCGTATTAATGTCCCTAAATTAGAGAAAACAATGATTTTCAAGTGCACATACCTTGATCTGGAGCTGCAAAAATTTCACGTAATTGACTGCCTCTTCAAGCATTGTGCTTATATCAACCTACATTATACACGACCATCCATGAAATTAATACACAACTCCATTGAATTTGGCTTATGCCCCACACCACTGACTTCAATATTAAAAACAAAAATTACATTATTTACCTTGGTTCCATTTGGGACAAGATTCTGTAGGATTCTTAGTCTCTCATTTATTCTCTCTCTTCTTTTCTGCAAGATTCAAGAAGAGTAATATGCATATATAAGTACCTCACACAAAGTATACTAAGCAAGCACATCACATAAGGACAAAAATAAAATAAAAACTGGTTTTGTATTTGAATGTGATTAATTAATTACATACCCTTGCATACAGACTCTGGGGATCTGTTGCTGATCCCCTACTTGCTCTTGTTTTCCCATTTGAGTTGAGAGCAGATTTAGAAATGTTATCATCCTCTGACATGTTACTACTAGAGCTTTGCCCATCTGAACCTGCATTAGTCTCTTCTGCTTCTTCCCCGTTGCTGGCATGTTTCTGATTCTTCTTGGACCATGTGTTTTTCATGCATCCTTGCCCCTGATCGTGGAAACACAGCAAACTGTTACAAATTTCCACCTTCAATGTAGAATAGCTTAGTAGCAAACTTTAAGTTTTGATCAATTTGATCCTAAAATTATATAAATATTATTTTAATCCTTGATACTACTAAATAAATGTCATTTTGATCTTTATTGTTGCATTTCCAAGGACTAAAAAATGAACTTCATATTGTAAGATTAGGAATTAAAATAACATGTCATTTGACAATTTCAAGAATTAAAATGATATTTTTATGAATTTTAAGGATCAAAACTGATTTGTGCTTCCAACTTTTCATTTAATTATAAATCATTATGTATAATAATTTTATTTATTTTTACAATAATTATTTTAAAAAGAAAAACTTACATCTTTTAAAGCACGAGCCCTTTTCTTTTGATTCTCAGATCCTTTGTTCATTTTATCTTCAGCAGGCACATCAAGCTTCCTTTTGAGCTGCAACTGCTTGCTGGGAAAAACGATAGGTTCCATTTGATTGCATTCAGAATTCTCCAATCTGTCATCACTTGCTACATCTTCATGCAACTTGACACTCTCTTCCGTTACAATGTCAGCAAGCGATGGGACAAAAGAGGCAAAATATTTCTCATCCATGGAATATACACATGCATTATTTGCTAGCACATGATCAGGGTAACTAAAATAATAGTTTGTGCTACCCGGATTGGCAATGAAGATAGTGTCATCACCACTACAATTGCTACTATTACTATGGCTACTTTCTTGTGAAATATACTGAGAAGAATTTGAGTGGTGAGCATCTAAAGAATAAAACATACGCTCATTTTCACCAACTTCAGGAGCAGCACAAAATGTGGGTTGTGTCACAATGTTCAATTCATCATCGCCATCAAGCAGAAGTGGAAATTGGGGTGTGAATAAATCATGCTCATGATCCTCACCGGCAAATATTCGGCGAAAGAAATCCCATTCTCCATCAGGGAAGGCTCCTGCAGGTTCCATTCTATTGTTTGTGTTTAGGAAAAAAAGAAAAGGCCAAGAGGATTGGTTGGTTGGTTATTCTTGTGTGGTGTAATGCCACTGCAAAGAGAATTGAAGCTCTAGTTAAATGTTTGCTTGACATAAGCAAAAACTATAGACATATTTATACCCAATCCCAAGAAAAGTGTTAGTGTAAGCATTGACTTCAATTGTTAATAGCATTTTAAAATTGTAATGATTGTGTCATGGATAGGTCCTAGTTCTCTGTAACTGAACTCAGGAGTCCACTGAGGGCAAAGGACAACTCATATGGGACCAAGTTCATTGGTGATAATTTAGAATAATGTAATATTTCAATGGGTTTTAAACACCTTAGGGCTCAATTAAATTGTGCTCGAAATGACAATGGGGTCTAAGTGTTAATCATTGAGAGGTGACTAACCAAGATTAATAAGTGTTAATTAATGGTGATAGTGATGTAGTTAGGAGTTAGAACTGGGAGGGGCTTAGCATGCGCGTTGTAGTTGATATAGAACAACGAACGTGGGAGTCTACAATATGAATATAATAAACACAGAGGAATTCTGTCAGGGAATTAAAAAAAAATGAAGGTCTAAGGGCGGCCACATCGTGGGATGAATCTCACATTCTTTTAAAGTACTTTATGGACCGACAGAGCAACCGTGGAGAACGCTCTTTGTCTCCTCGGTGTAACAAGCTCACCATTGCTTGAACTTATGTATGCATTGTATACACTAATGAACAAAACTTAGATGCAATTACCAACTGGGATTGGATTTTGTCCGAGTACGAGTGCGAGGTGAAATTTCATATCAAGTAAGAATAAAATAATTTTTTAGATTAAAGTGTGATATTAAATTCATTTATATTATATGCTGAAAGGTTTTTTGAAGAAAGATATCATAAGAACCTTTACCAGCAAAAATCTGGCATACTCTTCTGCCGAGGTGTGACAAGTCAGTCTAACATTATATCCTCTCCAGGAAACAAGAGTAGTTAGTATCTACAAAGTCACTTCAACGCTCTAGTTCTCCATGTAACAGTCTAGTTGTTTCGGACAACATATAATACCTATAAAGTTACTCTAACGCTCAAAGTTCATGGAATAAATGATTAATAAGTGTTAAAAGAACCAAATTGAAGTTAAATCCCTATGAATATGATTAGATGGAGCAGTTATTTTTTACCTATATAACTCCAATAATCAAGCATGACCAGTACAGAATAATGAATAAACCTAGATACAATTATCTTCAAGTGTTTTTGTTGTTATTCTCAAATTAGAACTAGAGTTCAATTCAGTGACTTGTCTTGATATTTATTGCAAAACATTTTTGTGCAAATTACTAAAGTGATTTTAGAGAGCAATACGAATTGAATATAAAAGATTGTATCTAAGTTTTGCCCAATAGTAACAGGATAGCCTTGTAGGATTTAATGTACTGCTCGTTCAGTGATTCCCATATTCTATTTATTATATAAGGCCTTACTTATCAATTTTGTTTAATCCTTTTCTAGACTTTAGGTTGTAATATCTCACAGATCATGTCCTCTAGGCTGTAGGGCACTTGCGTATCTCCACTTCGCATAATGGTTAAGTTGTATTCTAGGAAGCAGAATAATAATTTGTGCACCTCATGCTAACTCATTTTCATCCACAAATGATAGTTTGACTAAATTCTGATTAGATAATGTTATCAGTTTTAAACAATAATTTGAAGAACATCCAATAGTATGTATTACTTCTTAAGGGCAAACCTTACAGCGGGGTAAAGTATCTATAAACCTGAAAATTAGAAGATGATGCAAAGGTGAGAGAGCATCTTGGGCAAAAAGCATGAAACGTTTTAAAATATTATTCCCATACACTGGCGAGAGTATGATCTGGATGCGAGTTATATTTGATAACTCAACCCATGAGCAAGTTTATTTGAACCAAGACCGATAGTCAGGTTAACAATAGGGCACAATCCCCCTTTATCAAAGAAATATTTTTTTTTTCATTTTACATGTAATTATTTTCTATTTGAAAAAAAAGAAAATTTATTAAATTTAGGGGCTATTTAGTTTTAAAGACACTATTTTTTTATTCTATATTTTCACTTTTAATTACAATTTTTTATTTTCACTATTTCCTATATAATTTATAAAAATAAAAAGTAAATAAAGTGCATTTTTATAATTAAAAAGTAAAAAAAATCTCAAGGAATCATGTTATTGTTTGTGTGATAAAAAAATAGGATAAAACTATTTTTATGTAAGTTGTAAGTTATTTTCATCTCTTTCTATCAAAATCATCATAAGGAATTGTAAATATCAGTGGAGATTTTTTTTTTTCTTTCTTTCGATGGGGAAAAAATATATATATTATAAGTCCTCTATATGTCACAAGTCATACAAGCATTGAAGGAAAATATTAGTACAAACATAAAAGTAACAATAATCCCCTTCCCTTTACAAAAGTTAAACCTACTATAAATCCCTTTCCCAGCACCCACTACATAAAATTGCAGTGCCGTTAAAATACCATCTAAGAAACATATATTATCAGATGAAGCACTTAATGTTAGAATTTTTTTGATACTTGTGGCTTGTAATTAATTGTAATATTTTATTTTATTAAAAATGAGTTAATATTATAATTATTTGATGATATTTAAGTCCATTCATAATATGATTAATTGTTTATGAACTTTGAACACTTAATTTTAATTAGTGTGAAAAAACAGTGTGAGCCTGAACACTGAGTCTATAACGGGAGGTATCCATGATTAATAAATAGCAAGTTTAGGTTCCCTTGTTGTCATGTTATCAATTTTTCTATATGATTTGTCCCATTAAAAACTCTAGTATACATAGAATGTGATCACAAAAAAAGATTTAACTTTTGGGTTTTTGTAGGTCACACTGTACATATATTCTCATCTTTTTTTTATCATGTCTTCAACAACTAAGTATTATGTCAGTGTTCTAAACTCATATAATTTCTTTTTTAGTAAATTTATATATCTTACATTCGATATCAAAACTAACTTTTATAAGATTTAGAACTTCATCTTTATTTATTACATTCTTTTGATTTCAATTATTATTGCGTGTTTATATTCGTTATACGATCATAGTCAATTTCTTTCATTGTTAATTGTAATTATGGAATCTATATTTTTTTAACTGAATTGCTATCCCTGCAATCTTTTGTTCCAATTAATATAATATTATATTATGTTCGCATTTTGTTATATCAATATAAACAATTATGTTATATTAATATAAACAGCTAGATTTGTTATTTTGTACGGATTAAAAATGATTTGTTATTTTGTGCAATTTCAAACACGATGGTATTAAGTTTTTTTTTTCTTTTTCACTTCAAGCTAACTGTTGTACATTAATAAATACTATTTATTCTATTGGTTATTGAATGCACATTGAGTTTTTTTATAGTGTTGAACCTTTTGTGGGCAATTTGTTTTATGATGCATGTGGGATTTCATCATGATTTATTGGGAACTACTAATAATGAATTCGTGGTTAACGCCTTGTGAGTTCGAATCTATGATACACTTACCAAACCAAACCTATTCATGTTACTTGAATGTGTTAATTTTTATTTTCTTTTCTAAGTATGAAATTGTGTTAATAATTGAAAAATATATCTTCTACACATCCTATTAATTTCTGATGTTATGAATATTGTTGATATTTGTCTAGTTAAATTTTAAATGCTTGAATGCCTTAATTTATGGTCATTATTGTATGAGTTCAAAACATGTGGAGAATGTTCTTTAATTGATTTATGACCAGTAAAGATGTTCTTTTGATGCATTTGTTTGTTGACTCGATCATGGTTTTGGACAAGAGGAAACTGATTCATGCATGATATTTTTCATGGGTTACCATAAGTCATTACTGCCAAAGTGAGACCACTTATATTTATTCATGATTTTTTTTTAAAATTTGAGGAATGGTTTCGGTCTTTGCATATGATTGTTTGTCCAAAGGGGGTTGTCGTATGTTTAGGTTGAGAGTTAAGAATGGATGAAGTTATTGGAGAATGCACTGCGTTTAAGGATTTTGTCTTCCCAAAGGGGACAATTTTTAGAATTTTGTGTATGCTCATAGATTAACCCAAGGTATTGTTGACCTAAGTTGTAACCTTGGTTTATGCATTCTACCTAAAGGAGAATGTACTATTATATTGGCCTCACATTGATAGCTTGTTTCCTTTTTTTATCTATATCTTGTCTTGTAATATGTCCTAATGTATTATTATTCTGACTTAATAGTGAAATTTTCTGTGAACAACTGTTATGTTTCCATTGAAATCTTGAATGGATCAAATTATTGCAATTGGAAGCAAGATCTGAAATTCTCTTTGGGAATTTCTTATCTTGATTTAGCTTTATGAGAGAGTAAGTTTATGATAAATTCGGAGAACATGACTAAATATAATAAACTTTTGGCTAAGTGGGAGAGGTCTAATACATTGAATTTGATTGCTATTAAGAAGACCATCTCTAAACATCTTCTAAGTGGTCTGCCAAAGAAAGCGATAGTTAAGGAGTTCCTCGATGCTTTAGGAAAGAGGTACCACATATTTGATAACACCGAGTCTAGATGTCTAATGAAGTAGTTAACAAACATAAGATACGATAATGTTAGGGGTGCAAAGGAATTCATTATGAAGATTGTTCACATTTAAACCAAGTTTAAATCTCACCAAATTGACCTTAATGAAAAAAATTCATAGTTAAACATGCCTTAAATAGCCTACCCATTAATTTCACACAAATTAAAACTACCCACAATACCATTGGTGAGAAATGGACTGTAAATTACCTTATTACCAAGTGTGTTGCCAAGGAAGCAAAACTTAACAAAGAAAAGAGTGATATAGCCATGTTATTAGTCCATGGCAAACCCACTTTTGGAAAGGGGGACTAGAAAAATACAAAGAGTGCATCTAATGTTTCTCATAGATATCAAGGTTCGGAAAACCAAGTAAAAGGTCAGCATCGCAATGTAGGAGGTCCTAAGCCAACTATCTTTAAGAAATGTATTTGGTGTTTTTGGTGTAGGGAGAAGGGGAATAAGAAATTTGATTGTGGAAAGTTCAAGGCTTGGCTATAGGCAAAAATTAAGAGAGGTTCAGAAATTTAAGGGAACCTAGTCTAAGGGAAAGCATGTGAAGGGTAGGAAATGATCTTGAAGTTTGCGTTGAGAAAGTGGGAGATGTCAACCTAGTTTTAGCTTCTAGATTTGAATTTGTTTTGAAGGATACCTTTTATGTACCTTCTTTTAGGAGGAATTTGATTTATGTTTCTTGTATAGACAAACTTTTAAGTTTATATTAGTGAGGATGCATGTGAAATTAGAGATATTTTTTATCCAAAGAGTGGTCAAGAAGTTGTTTCTTATTGTGGATGCCTCTTTATCATAAATGATCTGCTTGTCCCAAAATGACCTGGCCCAATAGGGAAATCCCAATTCATTGGGCCTTTCAATACAATAAAATAGAAAGCACCAACATATGAATCAAAGTAGCAGCAATTTCGCTTTTAGTGCGTTTCTTCTTGTATTCAAGGCTCTTTATTTTGGAGGTATATATGATACGTGGGAGCTCTCCATCTTCATATAATAGAATAAGGCATTAGACATGGGCAAGAGCCCTTCTAGCAGCAACCCTTGATTGAAGTGAAGGAAGAAAGCCAAAAGCTCTAGTCCCATCTCTTTCTGTTATGGAATTGGATAGTTACTCATATGAAATAGCAAGGGATTCAATAACAGCCATGCGCGGTAGCAATACCAAACCAAATACGACGAGTAGTAGGGTCTTGAGCTAAGCCTTGACTAAACCTTGGAAATCTTAATGCCATAATGATTTTCAAATCCTCCTAGCTATTATCCTGTCAACTAGAGAGAAGAAACCTGCTATTGGTGATGACTTTCAAGTCTATCTTAGTGAGTATGCATGTGACATTAGAGATATTGTTGATCCAAAGATCGATCAAGAAGTTGTTTCTTGCCCTCAATCACAAATTTGGAAACATGTAATGAATAAAGAGATGCAATCTATGTTAGTTAATGGAGTATGGAAGCTAGTTGAATTACTTCAGAATTTTAAGGCAATCGATTGTAAATAGGTATTCAAGACAAAGAATGGCTTAAATGGTAACATTGAGAGATTCAAGGCTAGACTGGTGGCAAAGGGTTTTATGTAAAAGGAGGGTATTGACTTTAAAGATACTTTTTCCTTTGTATCGACAAATGATTCCTTTAGAATCATTATGGCCCTCATAGCTCACTTTGATTTGGAGTTGCACCAAATGGATGTGAAGACAACTTTTTTGAATGGTGATTTAAGCGAGACAGTATACATGCAACACCCTGAAGGTTTTTGCATTAGTGGTAATGAAGACTTGGTATGTAAACTAAAGAGGTTGATTGATTTATGGCTTGAAACAAGCTTTTAGACAGTGGTACCTAAAATTTGATGAAGTGGTGACCTCCATGGGATTTAAGGAAAATAAGGGTGATTAATGCGTATACCTCAAGGTTAGTAGGAGCAAATTTATTTTCCTTGTGCTCTATGTGGATGATATATTGTTGGCTTCTAATGACCTTAGCATTTTGCATGAGAGAAAACATATGCTAACGAGATCTTTTGACATGAAGGATCTTGGTGAGGCCTATTTTATGTTGGGGATTGAGATTCATAGAGATAGATCGTGCCATACACTCGGGTTATCTCAAAAGGCTTACATTGATAGAGTCTTAGAGAGATTCAATATGCATAATTGTAAACCTAGAGATGTTTCAGTTGTCAAAAGTGACAAATTCAACAAGGACCAATGTCCTAAGAATAAGATTGAGCAAACAGAGATGAACGACATACCTTTTTTTGGAGTGCTTTGGGAAGTCTCATGTATGCTCAGGTATGCACTAGACTCGATATTGCTTTCATAGTTGGTGTTCTTGATAGATACTAGTTAAACCCTCAGAATGGTCATTGGATAACTACTAAGAAAGGGATGAGGAACTTGCAGAAGACTAAGGAGTATATGCTTATGTATAGGAGAGTTGATAACTTAGAGGTTGCAGGATACACAAATTCAGATCTTGGTGGGTGCTCTGATGATAGGAGATCAAATTCTGGATACATCTTTATGATGGCTAAGGGTGCGATATCTTGGAAGAGTAAGAAACAAACTCTTATTCCCTCTTCTATTCTGCAAGCAGAGTTCATTGCTTATTTTGCTACCAGTACTCATGTTATTTGGTTGAGGAATCTTATGAGAAGGCTTCGCATTATGGACTCTATTGCTAGGCCACTGAAGATTTTTTGTGATAACAACGTTGTTGTGTTTTATACAAAGAATAACAAGATTTCTAGAGGATCTATGCACTTGGAGTTGAAGTACTTGATTGTTAGAGATCTTGTGAAGGATGGTTCTATAGTAGTAGATCATGTGGACACACATTCCATGTTGACTGGTCCATTGACCAAGGGACTTAAGCCTGTTGTTTTTAAATGACATGTTAAAAACATGGGCATTGTGAGTTCTTTTGATATTTTGGTTAGTGGGAGCTTTAAATTCATGTTATTTTTTTTCATGTTGTTGGATCCTTATTTTGAATTTTAGAAAATGATGTATTGTTGACATTTTAAATTTTCCTTGATGGATAAATGATGATATGAATTTCATTATGATACCTTTTGTGTATGTATATCAAATGTGAGGTTATTAAAGCTCGATGTCGTTAGGATCACTGTGTCGATGGTTGACACCAGAATTGGAGCTAAGGCATGATGGTTTCTTGATAAATCATGTAATTTCTTTGGCTTTCCAGCACTTGAGAGAAATTGAGGACTAACAAAGAAAATGATGATATAGTGAAATAGCACAAATCACACTAGAAGGGGGGGGGGGGGTTGAATAGTGTGTTAGTCAAGATATAAAACCTTTTGAAAATGAAAAATGTTAAAATAACAGTTTAAAACACATGTCTAGTGACATAGGTGGACTGTCGTCCAGTGAGTTGAAAACTTGTCTTTTAATGGAAAACCTTGTGTGCAAGGTGTGACAATGATGAATAATAAAATATTGTTAATAAGCTAATGAAGAACAATAAAAATGCTTTGTTTTATACTGATTCACTCAACCTGAGCTATGTCTAGTTCTCCTTTACCAACCAGTAAAGGGTTCCACTAATCACTCTTAATTACAACAAGTATTCTTTCCTACCATTTCTGACTTACAAGTATTCTTAATGTCACTCATGGCATATCCTTTAGACTTCTTTTGAATCTAAGAACACCCAAGTATTATTTTGTCACTAAGTCACTCCTGGCTTTCGCAAACAAAGGTTTGAAATAGAATCAAAGATTTTTTTACAACACTCAAAGAGTGGATCTATAATAACGTTCTTATCTTTCACTGATACTTTGGATACAAAAGATAAACTCTCTTAGACTCAGTGTTTTTCTCAATTGTTGTTCTTCTTTTTCTCTTGTTTCTTAAATTGCAGTACTTTTTGTTTTTATTGACGTTTGTCTCTTTTCTTCAATCTTGATGTTGTACATATTGGCAAGAGAGACGCTTGTAATTTCGGAGAGTATCTTGTGGATTGAATGTTATGACTATTGTGCAGATTAATCCTTGTTTCCTAAATTAACCAGATAATGCACGTTCTTGTCTAATATATAGGCAAGAGAGACGCTTGTAATTTAGGAGAGTATATTGTGAATTGAATGTTATGACCGTTGTGCAAATTGATCATTGTTTCCTAAATTAAGCGGATAGTGCACATTCTTGTCTGATATGATCAGGACTTTTCTTTTCTGTCATTCATAACTCAGTGTGACCGTTAATCATATAAAAGGAAATAAAGGATAATTTCATAGACATGTTCATTTTAAAAACAAAATCATATAAAATGGAATAAATAGATAATTCGAATAAATGTTTGTTCCACTCATTGTTTGGATGCATTGGACGAGTGTTTCATGCTTCCAGTATGCGAGTTATCCATTTGTGGATAGTTCTCTTCTAGTGTCGTTTCTAGTCATCAATCATGTTGGCTTACATGCAACGAAGTGGTTAACATAAATTTATATGTATTTGTTTTCATCAAAATCATAAAAGATGTATGGGTCGCCCAGTGATGGATCATCCAATATCTAACATATGGCTTTTTTAATCACATTGGCACGTCATTTCTTGCTACGCTCCACATTGATGACTAGTCAACGAAGTTGATAATATTTGTAAACATGGAAGGTGTTGCATCAATGAGAGATGTAATTGCCACCTTGATTTGGTGTTACATGGTTTTTTTTATGGAGTCTTAATTAGGTGTTGTATCTTGGGATCATTTGTTTTGTGGCCATAATATGTTATTATCCCAAGAGTCGTTTTCAAAAATATTTTTAAAATTAAAAATGTATAATTAATTTTGCCCAAGTGGAAGGATATTTGAAATTTCCTATCTATTCTTGTGGGTCACAATTAATTGTAATATTTTATTTTTTCAAAAAGGGCTAATACTATGATCCATTTGATGATATTTAAGCTCACTAATAATGTGATTAATTGTTTACGGGCTTTGAACACCTAATTCTGATTAGTGTAGGTATAATCACTAGGCCCATAATGGGAGATGCTTAGGGTTAATAAATAATAAGGTTAGGTCCCTTTTGCCGTCACGTTATCAATTGCTCTATAGGGTTTGTCCCATTGAAAACTCTAGTATAAGGATAGTGTGATCAGGAAAAGGAAGACTTAGCTTTTGAGTTTTTGCAGGTCACACTACACACATGTCATTCTCATATTTTTTTATCATATCTTCAACAAGTGTTATGTTAGTGTTCTAAATTCTTTTTTGGTAGATTTATTTATCTTACACTTAATTCAAGCCAATACATAAAATTCCAAATGAACTCGACACATTAACATCCAACTGCATCAAGTGATTCAACTTTGCATGTCATTTCCCTAGTATATATTCATAATAGGCTCACTCTTAACACCATATTTTAATAGATTAACTCAACGGTCAATCATATTATGTTGTCCCTATATATTCGTAACAACATCTTTCCTATATGCCCCTAAAAACCCTTTTATCATCAAGCTACATTCCTCAAACTCTTTTTCATATTTTATGTTTCGACTCCAGGAGTTGGCCTAATTTAGATATCTTAATCCTCTCCCTTGACACCTTATTAGATTGGGTTGTTCTCATATATGAGCCACTGATCTAAGTCCCATTTTCCCCATCCCTACTTAACACATGATCATCCCCACATCCCCAATTCACCCTTTTTTTATTTTGTGCTTCTCCCAAGTCAGAGCCATCTCATATGTCTTTACCTTCTTTTTCCAATCCCGCGCTCCCTATATTTTAATTAATTTTACCTCCTCTGTGATTTTTCTTTCCCATAGCCTCTTTTCCTCTTGATTGACTTTTACCAAAGTTCTCATTTGCCTCATGTAACACTCCAACCTTACCACTTTCATTAAATGCTCTTCTATTGTCCCCATCCTTGAGGCATAATACTTTGTTGTGTCCTAGATATACAATGTTATCTCGTATAATTGTTTGAATTCCCCCTCTATCAATGACTCTTTTTTTCTCTTTCTTTTAACCCTTGGATACATATCTCTGAATTGTCTAGAGGATAATCATGGTGTTGAGCCAGTGAGTATTGTATAGTCTTCTCCTTCGACCTACTACCCTGATAACTTTGAAAACACTCATCTTTACCTTCGTCGCCCAACACCAGATCCTCAAGTAACTTGGCTTCACCATCATAATCCACACCTTCAGCAGACAATATAGATTGATCTTCCTCCACTCCACTGATTCTTTTTGTCTCCACAACTTGCAACTACAATGGTTCACTTGGGTTACCACTTCTTTCATCATTCTAATGGTGTAAAATATTAACAGTAACAAGTTGTCCATAGATGACAATTATGGTAATTATGCAGAAAAAGGAAACAAGGAGCTGGTGGAAACAAAATCGCCATAATTGTGCCACCAATAATGGAAAACTGTTAGAGGATTAATACACTTTATGTGGCACAAAACAATCCAGCAAATAAACCAAATTCTACCTAAACATAATCATGAAACTTAGTCTATATTTAAATCCTTTAATATGCAATTATTTCCTTTATGCAGAACCGTTGTACACTATGTTATATATTTCCTCTATCTCTCTTGTATCAAGTGTGTTCATGTTTATAATAAAAGTTATACCATTTATCACTTTTCTTCTTGGTATCTAGAGCCTTTGTGAACACCTTGCTACAACATGACTTCCTTATCCCTCAATGTTGGCAATTTCATCACTCTCAAACTCATCCCTACAAACTACCCAATGTGGCATGAATAAGCCTTAGCCTTAGCCTTAGTAGAAAGACAAGACTTGGTTGGTCACTGATAATTGCCTTAAGAACGTTATTTTAGTGACCATTTTATGGGCAATTATTTTAATATTTCAATACATTTAAACTTGTTTGGCTTTGTTTATAATTAAGTTTTGAATAAATTAGAATAGCTTTAAAATAGTTTAAATGTCTGGTTTTTCATCTAATTTTAGTTTATTTTGTTGTAGAAATAAATGAAGAAAGAAGAGCGCTAGTGTTGAGACCCAATTCAAGGCCCTTTTAAAGGAAATTTTTTAGGCTAAAGGGGTTAGACATGTTAGGCTCAGCATGTACCTCAGGCTCAGCCTACAGCCACTTGAACCAATGCAACTTTTGTATGCTAAGCAGGTGCACACTGAGTTCACAAATCAATTACGCAGAAACTATAGTGCAAAGCATTTGGCCCTATTTAAGCCCCAAGGATGCGAATAGAAGACATATTTGGTTGGGGGAACTATCTAGGGTTTTAGGTTGTAGTTGGGATGTTCTTTGTTGACCTCCATGGCTTCCTTACCATTTCTCATAATCTTTTTCATCTATTTTCTTCTTTTCTTCTTGTAGTAATGTATTTAGGTTTACCCATTTTAGGGTTGATGTAGTTGAACCCATCCTTATGTTTACATTTTGATTATTAATCTATGTTTATTGTTCATTATTAAGTGTTCTCTTCTATGCATTAATGTTTGCTTTGGCTTAATCACCCTTTTCTTAATTTTGTGGTTTAAATTATCATTCGAAAATGCTTTTGAACTTAGAAATGGAGAGGAACACCTAATGGGTTTTATGTATAAGGATAAAGCAAAGCTTGTTAGCATCTTTTAACTTTTGATCTTAAAGCAAGTCATTTGGTTAGACTAATCAAGGGATTGATAGTTTGGTCAAGGGACTCAAATTCTTTCGATCTGAGGGATCAAGGTTTGAGTATTTTTGTGAGTTGATGATAATAATTGGGTTTTGAACTAGATTACCTTTCTTTGAATGAGGAGGAGGTTTAATGAAATCAATCCCAACTCTTTTATTCTATTATTTTACTTCTTTTTATCGCACTCCATGTGTTCGTAAAAATGTCGAAAACAATTTTTTTTTATTATTTATGTTCTTGATATTTACATTTTCACATTTAAATCAAATTATAACTGTTGTTTCCGAAAGCCATAGTTAGTGAACTTTATTATTTTGTCAAGTTTTACGTGAGTCCCTGTGGATATGATATTTGGACTTCTATTTTATACTATTTATGCGACTTGGTATATTTGCCAAGAATTTAACAAGCACCTTACAAATGATGATTCAACTCCCACTCAATACAGCACACCAAATTCTAATGACATAACAAACTCATAAAATTTAGTTCCAAAATTAACAAATAATTTCATTGTTTGGCACAAGACAGATCATCTTCTTCGAGGATGGATAATTGAAACACTCTCCGAGGAAGCACTTGGACTCATTGTTGGCTTAGTCATTGCCCATGTTGTTTGGATTGCACTTAAAGACTCATATGTGGAAGATTCACAAGAACGTGAATTCACACTTTGGCAACAAATCACATATTTTCGCAGGCAAGATGACCAAAGCATTTGACAAACACATTCACACTTTCAAAGGTCTCTGCGGCAACTTTGCTGCAATTGGGAAACATGTCCCAGACAAAGAAAAAGTACTCTATCTCCTCACAAGCCTTGGGCCAGAATATGAAACATTCATAACAACCATGCTAAAACCTCCAAGGCCATTTTACTCTGAGTTAATCTCACACCTCCAAAGTCATGATCAATGTCATGATAGGTTTTCCAATATGCACAACTCTTCTGCTCCTCAAGTGGCTTTCTATGGCCAACAACAACGATCACATCAAGTTTCCTCTCAACACCTAGGGAATTATCAAGCCTTCACACTAATAAGGTGAGGTTTCATGCTCAACAACCTAATAACCAAAATAAAAACCAAACCATTTTGAGCACCCAGCAAGGACGTCCTCCGCCGTTGGGAAAACGTTGCATGACTTTTGCAGAACAAGAGCGATATCAAAATGAAAAATGTGAATATTGTGACAAGGTGGGGCATATAACAAAGATATGCTGGTGGGTGCCTAAGAAACCAACTCGATCTAATGATATACCTTAAGCACTTGCAACCCTCACTTTAGACAACACAATTGCTGAAATAGAATGAACCTCTAACACCAGAGCCTCCAATCACATGACAAGTAAAGCTAGTATGTTGAGTAACATTTGACAATATTTAGGTATAGAATATGTGCTTATTGGTGATGGTTCTTCTTTCCCAATTCTAGGTATTGGAGACTTATTCATTAAGCAAAAAAAAAATTATTCTACCTCTTCATGATGTCTTACTTGTCCCTGATTTAACAAAATATTTGCTCTTTATAAGCCAACTAACAAAATAATTTATTGTTAATTGTGAGTTTTCTAATGCTTGTTTTTGTGTTAAGGAATGAGAAACAGGGAAACCAATGATCATGGGAGGTGCAAGGGTGACTTATATATTCTTTCCCCATTTTCTGAATTGTATTTCTCACATTGTTTCAAATAAGGATCAATAGATATTTGGCATTAACGTCTAGGACATCCATAAACTATGGCTTTACAATTACTAAAGAATAAAGGATTAATTGATGTAGTTGGAACCTTGAAATCTAAACATCTTTGTGATAGTTGTCAATTGGGAAAACTTAGTAAATTGCCTTTCTCTTTTTCTAAGCATTCTAGTTCTTCTATCTTTGAAAAAATACATTGTAACTTTGTGGGGATCTGCTCCTATCTTTTCTACCAGTAATTTCAAATATTATGCATGCTTGGTTGATGATTTTTCTAGGTATACATGGATTATCCCTTACAATATAAATATGATTTTCTTACTGCTTACCTATCTTTTGAACAATATGTTAAAAAACAATTTAATAAAGAAATCAAAGTTTTTCATTATGATGAAGGAGGTGAATTCATCAACTCCAAACTTTCAACTCATTTTCGTTTAACAAGTACTATTCATCAGTTATCTTGCCCATAGTGGTGCACCTTTTTGCCTATAGGTTAAAGCTTTTACTATAGTTGTTTATCTTTTTAATAGACTTTTGTCCTCTTCTACTAATTTTAAAACTCTTTACTTTGCCTTGCATGAGACACATCCTAACTATTCTTCACTGTGAGTCTTTGGCTCTAAATGTTTTCCTTACACTTGGGATACACAACGTAACAAATTTGACCCAAAAACTATTATTTGTGTTTTTGTTGGATATAGTGATATACATAAATGATATAAATGCTTTGATCCTTCTAGTAAGAAATTTTTTATTTCTCGACATGTTGTTTTTGATGAGTTATTCTTTCCATATAAGACTAATCATCATAATACAATTCCCTCTCCCACATCACATGTAGTTAGTATATTTGACTCTTGGCTACCTAATACTAACTCCACCTCTTGTGCAGACTTGACAACAACAGATTTTGCTTCCACTCCACCATGCTCAAGTACTTTACCAACACCTCTAGTGCAATCTCTAGCCTTACAACTTCTTGTTGTGTCTATTGGTCAACCAGAACAATCCTCATTACCTGAACTTGAGCAACTTGAGTCACAACATTCACAAACTGAACCAAAGCTTGAGATTAGGCCTCCTACTTCAACACAACCACTTAAGACATCGTCTTCTATCCAAACTCCACTACCACAAGTTGTACCTGCTTATTCCACAATTACTCACTCACAACACAAAATTATAAAGCCAAATCCTAAGTATGCCTTAATCACCATGCCATCTCTAGACACTCCATGCAACCCGTATAATATTCGCTTTGCATTAGCACATCCTGGATGGAAGGTTGTCATCTTGGATTGAAATTCTTATAGGTAGCACTTCAATATCCAAAACAAGAGGTAATCTTACTTGACATAATACTCTTGTAGAAGTACTATAAGCAGTAAAGTCTTCCCTTTGAGTATTTAACACATACATAGACCCAAGACTCAAATTTGATACCATTAGTTAATTTATAACAACTCTACGTCAATTGATCCATCCACTTAATAGTACATTGATTTTCAATATACTTTCACTCATATTCTTTTAAAAGGAAGGTTTTCTTTTTAATTTACATCATTCTTGATGTTGAGTAATAATACAGTCATGCTTGAAAGAGTAAAAACATTTTTTTATCATATAAGACTTATAACCATTGGTTAAAGTATTTGTCTATTATATTTTGTATTTTCAACATGATCTTGTCTTATTAGTTTATAACATATAAGGATTTTATATTTTCTTTCCATCTTTCTTCTCTCTCTTTTGTCAAGTTTTTTTTTTGTTATCAAGTCATTGAGTAAAGTATCCATCAATTTTGATAATAATTAATTTTCTTCAAAAAATTTAACTAAGTCATCTTTAGTGAAATTTTCTTTTCTAACTATATTTTTTCTTTCCATAAAATTAAAATTTGAGACTTTACTTAAAAGATGCGAGTCATGTTTGACTTTCAGCCAGATCTCATGATTAAACACTTTATAAACATTCTAAAGAATATAAAAAAATAGTAGTATTAGATAAATATTATTCTTTATTTTTTATTTTTTATGTACCAAAAAATATTCTTTTCTTTTATCTAACTACTCCAATTAAAATGGATGGTTCTGTCCCTAGAACAAGCTTAAGACTTATAATGCACATTATTTGAACAATACAATGTGTCAAGGTGTTAAAATCAATAATTTTACCGTATATTAAAAATATCAATAATTTTGCTATGCATGATTATTTATGATTAACGATAGGGTATAATATGTTTTTTCATATCTTTATAGAGCATTATCTAAATTAAAAATGATGTATTTCAAATTTAGAGAGATGAGAAACTCACATTTCAAAATTAAAGAAGGAAAAGCAGAGACAACAATTTTTTCAGAGACTAAAGCTGAACTTTAGAATTTTTAGAAGAAAAAAAACATATTGCACGGTGTATTATAATTAAACTAAAAGGCAGAGAGAACATTTTGCACTGTTTTGTTTACATTGAAAATCGATATTCCCATTGCTCCATGAAGAACAAGTTATCTTCCAACTCATTGACAGCAACGAAGTAGAGCTCCATACGGAATTGACATTGCCGTGAATTTCTATACATCTCGCACCCCCAACAAAGTCAAAGTTGTTAATGTATGGCAAAAATATCTTTGCGTTTTCCTCCAGCTGTGAGTGAAACTCTCTTTCTCTACCATTAAATATAAGATGAAGCTACAATAATATACTAATATTAAATCACCAAAATTATCATCAGTGTACCTACTTTTTTGCATTAATGTATTCAAAGAGAATGAAAGAGTTCCCGCGGTAAGTATTTATTGTATATCACATATTACATAAAAGAAATCAAATTAAACAAGGCAAATGCTAATAAGTAATTTTAAAGTATTAGTTAAAAAATTAAATGAAAAATAATTTTTATTAGGATCAAAATTGTATTATCTATCACTTTTTTTGATACTCTTATAATTTTTACAATAAATACTTTCTTGTTTTAATTTTTAATTAATATCTTAATGATACTGTTTAGCAAAATCCATTAAACAATGTATCAATGTCTTAATGGTTCCTACATTACATTACCACGTATTCTATATATATGTATTAGCAACAAGTGGTTGCAAGAATGATAATGAAATCGATTTCTTTAAATAAAATTTTGTGTTGCGGTCTTGTAAATAAAAAAAATATAATTAAAAGAAAAAAATATCACTAAAGATTAATCAAATTTTCTAATAAATATTAGTAATTAACAAACTTAATAAATATTTAATATATATAAT
The DNA here is from genome assembly GCF_000004515.6 of Glycine max. NCBI lineage: Eukaryota > Viridiplantae > Streptophyta > Magnoliopsida > Fabales > Fabaceae > Glycine > Glycine max. The sequence goes on from NC_038250.2 coordinate 7,848,421, forward strand.
AACATGATAAAAAAAATACTATGTGCATTCTGCATGACAGGGACAATAATATCCACGAAAAAGCTAAGACCTTAGCTGTGATATCGTACATAAAATTAATCAAATTGCTCAAAGTATCGTACATACAGGATTAATCCAACATATTACCTGAACAAAGCCAACTAAACACATTAAGAACACTCACTCACTTCATCTATATCCATAGATTCCGCCGAACCTTACGCTCCCATTCGTTCCACGCGACGGATATAGAATGTTCATGTCGACAATTTTTTTTTTTATATAGCATTTGTCTTCAAACAAAGTTGGGTGAGGTCTTCGTTGTTCTTTGGAAATTGCACCGGCCATTGCACGACCTTTGGTAAAGGCTTAAAGAAACCCTAAATCAGCCAACACCAAGCTTTTTAGGAGTTGAAAAGGCCAGAGAATAAAATCTAGAAGCTCAAGATATAAGACATGAACATATATATATATATATATATATATATATATATATATATATATATATATATATATATATCATTATTGGAGACCCTAAATATCTGATTTTATTCCCTTTCCAAATTCTGTCTGTCTTGCTATTATGCCGTGGCCTCAAGTTCTAGTTTATGTCGCTCTTCAATATTAGGGTTCTCCCTTCTCTCCCAAATGCTAAAACGATCATTTGTGTGAACTGTGAACTAGAGCATTTAGCTCCATTGACAGCTTGTTATGTCTTATTAAACTACGTTACCAACCAAACTAATATTATATAGCCTCTCGTCCACGCAGAGCATGCCACGTGACCCTATCACTGCTTTTCCAACATACTTAATTATATTACTTAGTCTCTTGATTTTGGTCACGCATATATAAACATAATGAATACTAGTTATTTGTAAAGATAGTTTTTGTAGAGCTAGGTCAAAAATTAAAGATATATATAATTAACATCATGATTTATTAATTAATTAATTATCTCTTACTTTGTTAATTATATTCCATCAACGGCCCAAACTCATATTTATTAGTAATTAATTATCACTATTTTGTTATATGAATATGGATCAACCATCTCTTATATATAATACATAATCTCTTGAAAGAAAAGAAAAATTATCTATATAGACAAAAGAGGAAAGGGAAATAATGTCGTTTTGAAAAGCAAGCTCGTTCAAGTATTCTAACTCAAAAAAGTTACAGGTGAAAAGATGGCATGCAATACTCTGAAAAAGATGTCTTGCAAGAACTATAATACTTTCTAGGATTAATTTATCATTCGGATAAAAAACAAGAACCACACGTTGATTTACCTATAAAATTACCATTACCTCAAAAACTCTAAAAACGTGCATTTTCAAGAAACCACCTTTACCTGGTCAATAAAACACATTATTAGTCCCAAGGTTGGAGAAAATAACTCCATTTTTAATCTCCTGTAGTAACCAAACCACTGAATGCAGCCCATAACTTCTTTTTTCTCTAATTAATTGTTTAGTTTCTAAATTTTCATCAATTTTTTTATTTTAGTTTCTACACGTGAAAATTCTACGCTTTAGTCCTTGTCTCTGAAAACTCTAAATTCTCTAAAACTGTCACAAAATTGAAACTAACAGTATTATAAAACTATCAAATTTTTTTTATTCTTGTTAAACCAAAAAAAAAAATTGTGTAAAATCTTCATAAATTCTCTAAAACTGCCACAAGTAATTGAGCTTTTATCACCCCCAAAACTAAGATCCTACCTAAGGATACAAGGTCATCTCATATGTTAAACTGCTCAATTGATAATTAAGAATATAGGACTATCACATATATGTTAGAAATATATTTGAATTTTAAAGATTATATATATATATATATATATATATTTAAAATTGATTTTTGTTAATTATTTATTCTCAATTTGTTAAACTTTTCAATTGATTTTAAAAGCATAAGAAGATATATACCAGATGCATATAATTAATGAGAATAAAGTTCACAACTTCATAATAAGAGGAGAGTATTATGGAGAGTAGGAGAGAGTGGAGACCTAAGAAAGTAGATAGTCTTATATCACATGTTTATATATGTTGGGGGATTATATCTTATCATTATTTTATTTGTTATTTAGTACATGTTTGGATTGCAGTTTGTAAAAATATCTCAATAGTTACTTTTCTCTAATCGAGTTTTCAGATTAAATTTTAGCTTGAAATATACTATTGGGGAGAAATCAAACATGATGAAGTCAAATTCATTTTTCTCTCAAAATTGAGTTTGGATACTATTGCAAAAATATGTTTCTACATTGATTCTATGATACATTTGAAGATAATTTTTAACTATCTTTGTAATCAACGTCGTGAAAAGTTAAAATTTTCTACGACGATTCTTAAAAAATCATCTTAGAAAAGTTACACACTCTAAGACGATTTCCAAAAAACCGTCTTACAATACCTACAATCTAAGACAGTTTTTTTATAGAACCGTCTTAAAATGATTTTTTTAAAATAATTTTAAGATTCTAAGGCAGGCTTATGAAAAATCGTCTTAAAATGTAGATATTTTAAAATAATTTTTCAGAGAACCGTCTTATAATATATTTTTTTTAAAAAATTAAAATATTTTGAAAATTTTAAGATGATTTTCCCAAAAAAAAAAACCGTCTTAAAATGTAAACATTCTAAGACAGTTTTTCAAAGAACCATCTTAGAATGTTTTTTTTAAAAAAATTGAACCACAAACAAAATCCAAAAGAGGATTTCAAACATTTATATAATTTTCTACATAATTTATCTAATCTAATACCATAGACATAAAAATTCTCAAACACGATAAAAATTACTCAAAAATCATGATATTCACAATCAACAATAAAAAAAGCATGTGCGGTAAACAAAACAAACAAGTAAATATCAATAAAAGTCAAATGCAAGTTTCCTAAAAGCACGATATAATGGGCAATACCACATAACATATGCTTCAGGAACCCCTCCTATGAAGTAGATAATGGCAAGAAACCATATTTTTAAGGATATTGTCTCTAAACCACCAAATCCAACAATATCAGCAACACTAAGATCAAGATGACAGGATGCAGATGCAGGGCCATCTCAAGAATTTTAGTAGGAACTAGGAGAACTAATTTCAAAATGGCTGAAAGCAAAGTCTTTGCCTCAACAGTCAAATGGCGAGGTGCAACATTAACATGTCCTAATGCTTGAAATTAGTCATCAAGAATAAAAAAATTTGACTATTATCATAGGTATATTTTATATAATTTATTCTCAATTTTATATATTTATCTCTTTAAACACTATTAGTAAAAATTAGTCCATGTTTGATTAAAAATTGGGAGACTCACAAGTAAGAATTTGTTGCTTCAGTATCAAAGATCTGATTTGGCTTTTTGGCAAGCCATGCTTGTGTGTTACAGAACAAGTTGTCACAATGAGGTCCTTTAACTGGGAATTAAATAATTGTGCTAGCTAATTGGAGGAGTATAAAAGAAAAATAAGTTGGTGGTATTTTTCTAATTGGGTGGTTAGAATTTTATATGGCAACATGAATTCTAGCAAGTGTATAATGTTCGTGGTTAGCAATAGGTTTTGAATTAAGGAAATTATGCATAATATAATTATTGCTAGCTAATACAGAATGGGGATCAAACAATGGTAAATGGATACAGTGAGCAATTGAGCACTTATGAGCATTTGCTCAAAGTGAAAGTGGCAATTTATTGAACATGCGGTGGTCGATGGATTAGTTACAATTTGTTAAAGTTGGTTTATATGTTATTATGCAGTTTAAATATTACAGAACCAACATATAGTATTATTCAATTATATTATTGGAGTTATGCTTAAAATAATAATTTATGTGGGTTTTTTTTGTGTTTTATTACCAAAAAGGTTGAGCTGATTTTGTTTCTCCTCACTTGTTGTTGTGGATGGTGCTATCTGGCTTCAATGGAAGATTAAAAGCACATTATTTTGAGGGGACTTGAATTGTTGGACCAAAATAATGAAAATAGACTCCGTAGTTTGAATTGTTTAAAGTAAGATGAAGCATAATGGGGAAGAAAAAAAGATTAAAATCACACTAGTAAGATGAATTGTTTAAATTATCTTTTACCGAGATTCTTGTGGAGGGTTTTGGTGAACTGGTTGAGTACGGGAGGGACCTTGAGTCTCTGCTTGAGGATGCACTTCTTGTGTTGGATATGGATGTTCTTTGGCCACTTCACGAATCGCGTCAAGTCCCGCTTTAGCAGCAGCGCACCTCTGATCCTGAACAAAGGATTTGTCACCTTCTCCTGAACCTTCTTCTTCACTGCTACAACGGAACCTTTCACACCTTTCTTCAAAACCTGTTTGAAAGGCCACCACCATCACCGTCACAGCAACCATGTTCCCCATCGAGAAGGCCATCGCCGTTGACCTCCTCCGCTTCTTCTCCAAACGAAGTCCTCCTCTTGGTCCTTGAACCTTGCGCTTTTCTTACTACTCTTGGACCGCTCATGGGCCCACTGAAGCCCACTCGCGTGCTCCTACTCCCTATGCTCGACGTCTCCGACCATGACTCTTGCTGAGGAAGAAGAGGAAGAAGAAGCGAAGGAGAAAGAGAGAGGGGATGGAGAAGAGGATGCCGCGGATGTAGGGTTTGTGGAGAAAAGAACACACAACATGCATGAGTTAAGATTTAAAATGTGATCTAGTGGTAATTTTGTAATTATTAAAGGAAATGAAAACTGCGACGATTTTACATAAAACCGTCGTAGTTTTCATTCTCTTTAATTATAAAATTGTCACCGTGTCACATCTTAAGACAGTTTCTCATAACCGTCTTAGAATGTGCGTCGTATAAAATAAGTTTTTTAGTAGTGAAAACTCTCCCACCGCAAATCAAATATAACGTTAATGTGCATTAAACATGGAATAAGATTAAAACTTATCATGCTCTTATCTCATAATATTTTTGTCTTTCTTTCATATTCTAACCACGGAGGCTTGAAACACAATGTTGTTGGGCATCCTCCAAGTATATCAAATAACTACATGCCAAAAAAATATGACAAACATAACATAAATTTTATTTTTTGTAAGACACCTAATTCTTGTTCCTCTCACACTTAAAAATTAATTAGTCAATAATTTCAATTAAATACACTGTCTCATAATATATTATTTTTCACACAAAAAAATATAAAATGATAATTTTTAATAAAAATATAATCATTATAATAAAATGTTATTATTGTTTTTTTTCAAAAAATATTACAATTAATTAAAAAAAAGAACATTCACTTCAAAATTCGCATTAGGGTTAAAAATTTATTTAGTCTGATAAACTTGAAATTGGCCTAAAACTTCAGAATGGTCGATCATCCATACCACTTTTCATAGCACATATTAGTTAATACTACTAATACATTAAACAGATTAAAACACAATATACTAATAAAAAGGTGAAACACGATGAGAGTTTCTATAAAGTATTGCAAACATGTTATCTTAAAGGTGAGGCGCACGTATGAGCAAAGAGCACGGAGTGTAATTGAAAATTAATTAATATTTTATTTCATATTTCAATCTTACAATTTTGTTTATTTTATTTAACATGTTATATTTGAACCAAAATAATGTTTATTTTTTCTGTACCAAAAAAATAATGTTTCTTTTCTGAACCTTTGTGTTTACTTTAATAACTGTAGAGAATACTTATTTTATAACAACAATTTTATACATTATCTCCCTAAGAAATGGGAAGATTAGAAAAACAGTATATAACCTAAAGCGTAAACTCTAATATAACATAACAAAGGATTAGACCACATAATGACGTAACCAATTAACATTCTGTATTAAAAAATGTCCTGTCTGTTGAGTGCATATATACTATATAGGGTTTCTAATTCAAAGGCTCACATAATACAAATTATAATATAGTTACATAATTGCTGTAGGGCGATATGATATGTATAATGTATTTCCAGTCTTTTTAACACTAATAAAGTACAATTATGGAGGTGTTAAAATAATTAATTATTAAGTATAGTTATGGACACATTAAATTAATTCATTCCATGCAGACTTCCCGAAACAAATATAGAACCAATGAGACCTTTTACCACTTCATTGTCAGCCAAAGACTATGGACATAATTATTTAGTTTAGCCAGGTTGCTTAATATACGCGGATGGAATAGGAAGTCCAAACCAAACGCGTTTCCCTTGATAACCAATGAAAATGATGGAGTTCCAGGATGCTACTCAAGATGGAGGACAAAATTCTTGGTCTCATGCTCTTAAAGAAGCAAATCAAGTTGAGAGTTTTTTTATGTAGTTCTTACTTTTGCTTCTAACGTCGTTTTGGCGGATGTAACTCTTATCCCTGTGTGGTTTCTAGTTTTTTTGGGGGGTTGTTTTCCCCATTTATTAAAAAAAAATGAAAATGATAAAAAAATTCACTTAACTAATGTGTAATATTAAACAATAGTCCACCTTTAAAAAAAATAACCAATAGTCCATGAGTCAAAATGCAAAAGGTAAATATGTCCATAAAATTTCAACAATATATATGAAGGAAGAGGAAATTACAAAGATGGAGTTCGAAGAAATTACAGAGGAAGAGGATGAGAAAATTTCAACAAAGGAAGATACAAATTTTTTGGATCATTTGCTCAAGGAATATGTGGAATTATCAAGGCCATATGAATTTAATTGATTATACTATGAGAAAAGTTCGGACACAAAGCTGTAGTTTGAGGATTCAAACTGCCAGCAGAGACGAATCCAAAAATTTGTTGAGTTTTCACATGAAAAAAAATATTAGTAATATAATTTTTTATAAAATACATAATCTCATAAAAAAAATTCTAAATTAACTAAGTTTGTACAAATTACAGTTGGGTCAAGGTGTGTAATTATATCATTGACTCATTAATTGTATGTGCTTAATATTAGAAGAGTAGGAACAATAATTTTCTATATTCATTAAAAAAAGTGTCTTGTGGGAAGCAAGTTCTATTTTTTTATGGGACAAATTTATTTATTTTATCAAATATGTTACAATAAAAAAAGAAAATATCGTGTGGTGACAATTACTCCCATACCTCATAAAGTGCATCCATTCCCGCAAACAAATGTTGCGAAAAGTCAAAATGGTAGAGAGAATTCTAATAATCAACAAAGTTTATTTTTGCCAATCAAGTCATTTTTCAAGGATGAAAATATTTGGTATTTGAATACTAGGTGTAGTAATCATATGTGTGGGGAAAAATAAGTTATTTTTCTACTTTAGATGAAACAATAAAATCTATTGTAAATCTTGGAAACAATGCAAACCTTACTGTTTCAGGAAAAAAAAGGACAAATCACTATCAGATTGAATGATGGTTCTCAAAATTTTATCTCATGTTTTTTATGCTCTTGGTCTTCCTCATAATTTATTGAGCATGGGAAGGACAATTGTCTGTCAGAGGACACAACATGCAGATTTATTACTTACTTGTCAAGGTAAAGATGACTCTCAACCGTCTATTTCCTTTGAAAATTCATCACGAAAAACTTTCTTACTTGAGTTTTGTGATTCCAAATGATGATGGGCTGTGGCATCATGTTTTTTTTATTTTTCCTTTTTGTTTTTCATTTTTTCTAATCTACCCTGCTAGAAAGTTACCTGAATTGGATTCGAAGGTGCCTCCTCCGCCACGCTTCACGACAATGGAAGCTTTAACAACCCACCAATACAATTGTGTTGTTTTAAAACTTCATTGTTGGTATGATTTTGTGTTTTGGGTTGTTATCATTCTCTATTCTTGGATCTTGGAATCTCACCCTCAAGTAGAGTGATAGTATGTCTTCCTGGGATTAATGCTTGTTGCGACCAATAGGACACCGTTTAAAGCATCGCAAAAACTACACCTATGACACAAAAGGCCAAAGGGTGCACGCTCCAAGCTACCATTAAGGCAAAATTAAGTGTTTTCTACTTTTTAGGTTGCAACCAAGGGGGTTTTGTAGCTTTCTGATTCCACATTGAGTGCTTATTGGGATGGCTGCTTATAGCCATGTACATTATAAAGTTGGTGTTGTGGGAGCATAGGGAGGATTCCACCAAGTTGTGGTATGGTGCCGCAAAAAAAAAAAAAATACCTTTAGCGACTACGTCTAGTGTTTGTGACAGAAAGAAGGAAAATGGAAGAAGGGGATAAAAGAGAGAAGGGGGGGGGGGGGGGGGGGGGGGGGTAAATATTAAAGATTAGTTGAAAAAGAGGAAAAAAGATAAAGATTTAGCCATCAAATCATAATTAAAAAGATATAATGGTTAAGAAAAAAACTTTTTCATGGTGGGAGATATGGATAGCTTTCCTACCCTAGCCTCCAGCCTATTTATGGAGTAACTCCTCTCCCCACAATTGTTATTCTATTCATATAGTTAAGAGACGAACCTCTATCATATATTTAAATGGACCAAACTACTAGTCAAATGATAAATAATATCCATATTAATGACATGTTGAGTGCCGTAGTCTAATATGTTTAAGTACATATGTTGTTAGTATTCTTAGAAATTTTTATTTCATTCTATTATAAATTATTCAAACAATGCAATAACTATTCCAACTTCTTTACTTTCCATTTTATTCCGCTCTATTATTTTTATGAATCCAAACATATTCTAAAGAATTTTTCATATTAATAAATAGTAAATAGATAAATAGAATGCAAGGATGACAAAAAAATTTGCTTGTGGATATCCGCGGATAAAATCCATTATAGATAAAAGATTAATAGTTTAAATGGGTACCCACCCGTAGTGGGTACAATTTTTTTTTATATGCTCATTAACAGTATTCGTATCCTTGAGTAAAAAAAAAAATGTTTGGATAATTTTCAAACGAATATCGGATGGGTAATGGTAGGAGTGTTTGTGCTATGTTTGGTTAAATTTTAAGATAAAAAAAATCAGCCAGTAAACATAAAATAAAAATGTGGTTCAATTTAAATATAACATTAAATTTGAACCAAATGAAATCAATTTTTTACGAGTTAATTTTAATAATTTTTTATTTTTATTCTATTATTATAATTTAAAACCTACCAACTAAATTCACATAATTATTATGATAAATTATTTTTAAAATAAATTTTATTTTCACTTCTATTTAACATTATTATAAAATAATATTATGAATTATTTTTATAACATAATAGTAATTTTAACACTATTTTTAAATATATCATGAATAAAAAATTATTTAATACTTATTATTAATTATCACAACAAAAATTACATATTACAAACTTATAATAAAAAGACATACACTATAAATTATATACTATAATCATAATCAATTTAAAATAATACTAGTTACATAATTTTAAACATTCATTAAATGAAATTAGTATAATTATAATATGTGATTTAATTTGATTTTGATAATAAGATGTAAAAATTAAACCAAATCACAAAAAAGTATATAATTTTTTAATTGTTTTTCAATTTTCGATTTAAGTGATTTTTGAATCGGCCTAACAATTTAGAAAGGGTCTTGATTTGATTTTGAATACCCGGACGAGAAGCGGGAAGCCACTATCCGTGTCTGACCCGACCCGTTGGATCCCTAATTGCCGAGAAGGCGCTGTAAACCCGTGCACTGTGTCCCGAGTCCAGTCCATTCGTCACTCCCCCATGGCTTCAGCGGAGCAGCCTCTGAAGAAGCGAAAGCTCTACGAGCCTTTACCAGAACCGCCACCGTCTTCGCCGCCGCCGGAATCCGAAGCAACCCCTCCCTCTCCGCAAACCCTACCTACGCCGTCCACTCCCTCGCTGTCTCAGGAGGATATTCTCGCGAAGCGGTGGAACAAGGATGAAATTCGAAGCGTGTACGAAGGCTACAAGCGGATTAAGCGTTGCTTGCTTCGGAAAGACGCTCGCTCCTCCATGTCTGAACTCGAACAGAGTTATCTCGCTCTCATCACTTCTTCCAGAGGTAATAACCTTCTTTTTTCACTCTTTGCTGATCAAATAGCGTTTCATAATATTTTTTTTTTATCGTCAATCGTTTGATTGCAATCGGAATGTGATTTTGCTGGAGAGGAGCGTTTCTGTAGATGGCCATTTAGGAATGTTTCTATGGGAATCTTGTGCATAAAGTTCACTCTGTTAGGTGTTATTTATGTTTGCCCAATGTTTGGAGTATTTGAAATGAAAGAAACAGTTTCCTTTTTTGTTTAAGAATTGCTTGAGGTTTCAATTCATTTTGAAATTGTTTTGTACATGATGACATCTTACGATTTAGAAATCTTATTCTTGCCAGTGTTATTAGGGTTAGTAATTCATTTCACTTCAAATGTTCTTTTGAAACATGAAATGTTGCTGACATATGGTGAAGAATGCCAAATCTATAAGACGGAAAAATATTGAATATTTTGTATTGCATTGATTGATTGAGCAATGATCTATGAGGTGCTAATAAATAGATACAAGATATAAAATAAAAAAAGAAGAAAGGAACCCCTAAATTTAAGAGATATAATAATAGTTCTCTATGATACAACAACCTTCCTATGATATTGTAATCTCCTAAATGAGGAAACTATGAAATAGAGAAAGAATCAACAATATCAATCACATGATTGACATAATCAACACTCCCCCTTAAGCTTGTGCATATAGATTAAAAACATCCAGTTTGTAACGTATGTAGACTATCATAGGACTTGGTGAAGATGTTTGCCATTGATTCTTAAAACACACTAAAGAAGTCTTGATGATTCCTATGAGAATGCTATTGTTGAAATATGAGGAAAGAACTCTGAATATTATTCTATGATTCCCAAAAGGTACAACTGTACAAGTTCTAACAAGAATATGTTAATCATAATAACTTTAAGAATAAAAGAGATATTTAGATTTGTGCTAACTATAGTGGTATAAAACTCTCGAGTAACACTATGAAATTATGGAAAAACGTGATTGAGCATAAATTAAGAGAAGGGATGAAGATTTTGTAGGGAATTAATTTGGTTTTATACTAGGAAAAGGTTTACAACAGTAGCTTACATATGGTTTTATTGACTTGGAAAAAACTCAAGATTGAGTGCCAAGAGAAGTGCTGTGAAAGACTTTGGAGAAGAATGGTGTTCATGTGGCTTATATTCGGGCCATACAAGAAACAAGACTTGTATGACAGGGTAACAACTAGTGTGAGAACTCTAAGAGATGAAACTAAGGAATTTCTTTTATGATTGCATCAAAGCTCAGCCTTAAGTTCTTGTTTAATCTAGTTTTGGACGTGGTTACAAGGGACTTCAAAAGATTATCCCTAATTGCATTTTTTTTGTGTGGATGATATAGTTTTAATTGAAGAATCAAGTGAAACAATTAACTTTAAACTTGAACTTTGATATCTGCAGTATGAGTTTCTTTTATGCTTTATAAGTATCTAGGGTTTTTGGAGTCTCCCTCCATAAGGCCACGCTAGTTGCAGAAAGCACAAGAAATTTGGGTCTCAATATCACCTGAAATAGCCATGCCTTTACCTTGTGTGATTTTATTACCTGATTAAGTGCTTAATTAGCAAGTGAACTATATTCTTTGCCAATAATATTGAAGGAATGGATATAAAAATTTCCTTGATTGGAATTCTCTTTTGCCCAAGGTGAAACTTCTATAATGTGACAGGTTGTATGCGTGTACAAAGAATTGTGGCAGATCTTATTCCTCGGTACGCATGTCACTGTCCAACTGCTTTGGAAGCTGCAGCTAAAGTTGTCATTAATATGCACAACTTGAGTTTGACATTGATCAGCAGAGGAGAGGATTCCAGTGGTATTGCATTTGAAACTGCTAGAGCCTGTATTTGTGGCCTAGCTGATGTTTGCTGTGTTGCTTCGTCGGTGGCGCCAACATCAGCTGTAATTAGAGGAATTTGTGCAGCAGTTTTTCAGAATGTGCTCACCTTTTTTATAGCCTTATTTGAAGGAAAGGATGTCTTACAGATGGTTGACAAGAATTTTCTGAATATGCAAGATACCCCTGAGGCCTTTTCTGAGTTGAAACAAAAGGTTTTAGATGAAGATGAATCTTCATTGACTAAACTGTCCAAGTTGCGTGTGTTATGTTTACTTTGGATATTCTTCTCTTGTCCAAAAGATTTGCTTGCAGCTTGTTTGGATCTCTTAGGCTCTGCCACAAAAGAGGGAACTAATGACGAAGGACAGCATTTTCTGAGCCTGGTGACTAGCACATTTGATGATGATAAGGCAGTTCATCTTTTGGAAAGAGCAATTGGTGGACCTAAATCATGTACAGATTCTATTGGGTCAGGCATCAGAGACAATGAGGCTGGTGAGACCATTATGACTGAAGACAAACATGCTTCTGGTGGTGATTCATCTGTTGGCAAGAGCTGCTTGCTTATACAGGTAATACTTCATAATTTTAATCTTCTTGTGTGGATATCATTCATACACAGAATTTATTTTATATTTTTGTTCTGCACTATAGCTGTTCTACACTAGTTGCCAGGTGTAGAATGAAATTATTAATTCAACCTTCTTTATATTTATTGTGGTTATGTTGGTTCTCTCTACTCTCTGCTCCTTTCCTGGCTTTATTTGTATAATATAAATACTAAATAATACTATTATAACATCCACATTAAGATGTGAACCATGCATCATAAGAAACTTTCTGATATGTATCAAATACTGTATTGGTAGAATTTTAAGATGTTGTAAATTTGTAATGTACAGCTTTTCAGTATTGCTCTAATAATTCTTTTTTTTTTGTCAAAGAAAAATGACTTTATACATAGCATTTAATTGTAAAGACATGATGTGATGTGATTTTCTTTTTTGAATTTTACTTTATGAGATCATGATTGAGCTTTTTGCTTGTAGGTTTTATATTTTGTTAGAAATGACTAGCTTATTGGTTGCTGGTGACACTGAAGAATGTTTGTTAAAACTTATTACTTTTTGCTTAATTTTTATTACTAAGAAACCTTTTCACGACCATTCTCTGTACAGGTCCTTAACAAGGACCCCTCACTGCTGAAATGGATGTTGTGTAGATGTAAGAAGTTACTTGACTTGCTCTCTAATGCATCGTTGGAAATTGCATCACTAGTGCGAGGAATTCTTGGAATGTTTCCTCAGCAAACAGATTTGGAGGACTGTCAAGCAGATAGTGATGAAGATAAATCTGATTCTTCAATTTACATGAATAGCAACTACATTGTTCCTAGGATCTCTGAGGAACATGAAAGCATTGGTGAATCATCTGTAAAAGGCAGCAGTTTGAGAGTTCATGTTGGTTCTTCTAATGATGATTTTACTGATAAGGTTTCTGATAAATATGTGATGGCTCATAGCTCTGCTGTTTCTCTTGACCATGCTCCTGCATTAAAAGTGGGTTTGCTTTATGATAATGGAGTCTCAAAGCCCATGAGCATTGGGGTGGGGGAGGATGGGAATATGCCCACACCTAGGGACTCGATAAGCCATCAAATGTTCTCACCTGCAGTTAGAACACCAGTAAACTTTAGGAGCAATTCATTTGAAGGTAGAAATGATTTCCTGAATGTAGAGAAAAATCAAGTCTTAAATTTCAATTCACCTCCACTGGGATCCTCTAGTGGATCTGTTAGTAATTCTTTGGCATCTCCTAATCATCATTTTATGTCACCATCTGCTTCAACAAAAGGTCAAATTGTCTGGTGCTGTGATGGGGATCCTGCAGCCATGGGTATTGTCTCTGCTTCTAAGCAGCTATGGATAGGTTATGTAGGTCCTGATGTGCCTGAAAGTCATATTAGGTTTCACATAGAAAGGTTTGGTCCTGTTGAACAATTTATTTTCTTTCCAGTAAAAGGATTTGCCTTGGTTGAGTACAGAAGGATCGTTGATGCAATAAAAACTCGACACTGTTTACCTGGATGTTTTCCTTGCCATGTAAAATTCATGGATATAGGACTTGGCACTAGGGGTGCAATGAATGGTGTTGCAGTTGGCTCTAGTTCTCATATTTATGTTGGAAATATTCCCAGTCAATGGGCCAAGGATGAGATCATGCATGAAACAAGGAAGGTGATCCACAAGGGTCCTCTTGCATTCATCGATCTTAGCTGTGAGTTTGCATTACTTATGGAATTTGAATCTCCTGAAGAAGCTACAACTGTCATGTTGCATTTGAGACAACTCCGAAGAGAAAGAAGTAACCACAACCAGCATTTTTGTCCAGGAACAGTTAATGTTGGAATTGGGCATGCTTATATGGATGGTGCAAGGCCTATACCTGCCCCTCCCCCTCCCCATCTTGACCTTAAAGTTAACAACCCTGCTGGATCACCTCATGCTCGAACTCTATCAGGGAGCCCCGCTGATAGCAGTCAAACAAGGATATCTCACTTGTCCACCTTACTTGCTTCATTGCACACAAAGTATAATATTAATCAAAACCTAGGTCTCAATGATAATTATATGACTGGAAATAATTGTCCTCCCATGCGTGAGGAAGATATGGTTCCATCCAGCACTCTGTGCATAACTATTCCACGTAGTAGCTCTTTGTTCCTCACAGACGATGAGTTAATGGCCATTTGCAATCTTGCCATTGGAAACACTGGATCCATTGTGCAGTTGACACAAGCAAACATGCAGATGGGATGTAGTTGGTTTGTTGAATGTAGTAATGTTGATGGTGCAGTTTCTGTTCTAAAGAATCTCCGTGGTTGTCCAGGATTGTTCTTTCAGATAGAATTCAGGTATGCGATTGATTTCTATAATGTACACTCACACAAAGACAAATATATTTGATGACTGAAGTGCATGGTTCTTTTTCTTCTTTTTTTTCCCATTTGGAAGCATATGCCTCAAACTTCAATGTCTTCTCACTCTCTCCTAAGTCCAAACAATGATCCACTTTTTCTCAATTTTTTAAATGTGTTTTCAGTTTGACATGTTCATTAGATGGTACATAATATATATACACTAAAATTAGCAAATTGATGATTAACCAGTGTCATTTGACTTAAGTGTAAAATATATTAAACATGACACAATGCTGTTGCTAATTACTAAAAATCTCATTCTTCAATAGAAAAAAAAGCTAAAACATAAAAGTATTATGCTTAGATTGTCTTGCTGTCTTAAATCTATTATATGAATTTTAGATGTGAAATTCCATATTGAGTGAAGATATTGGTTTATTTCTTGTTACAACTAAATTTATTTAAAATTTTAAGATGCATCACTGTTTGGGACAGATTAGTCTCAATATGGAGTCTGAAGTTTAATCTCAAAATGCATGCGTTTTGGGAACATGAAAGCTGAGAGGTAGATGGTGTGTGACCTTGTTATCAAAATCAGGCTCTAAAATCGGCCATTGTAAACAAAGTTTACTCTTCTAGGGTGGGGTGCTCCTTTGACCAAAATATCGAATATCTCTAAAATTAGCAATCTCATTACCGTATAATATAATCAAAAGCATCTCAAGTGTTTACACTAAGCTTATTTTTTACAGACCTAACATAGCCAAATACCCCAAAAAACTATTCCTATTTTAAGCTAAAGCAAGATGATCCAAAATAGAATAAAATCCCTAAACAAAAAATGAAAAAAATAACCCCAAATAAAAAATTCCTAATTATGAAAATTAAAACCTTAAATAAATAATAGAAACTAATAACTTAATCTACGTCAGTTCTCCAACAATGTAAGTTAATTTTATTTTACACCATTGTCTCCAACAATGTAAGTTAATTTTATTTTACACCATTGTCTGTTGATCGTGCATTCTTTAATGTGTGGTGGGTGGCTAATGATTGTTATTTCTTCCAAGTCCAACAGCTTTTAGATTGTTTCATAGTAAGTCCTCAGAATAATTCATGAGTGTTTAATAACTTACATGGTTATTGCTCTCCTTGCTTTATACAGCAAACCTGGACATCAGAATGCTGTACCATTTTCAGTTAAACCAGAGAACAATTCAATGGAGCTTGTATCCCCCAGAATAAATTCAGAAAATCATACTAGTGGAATACAGGGTGCACCTCTGCTTCAGTCAAACTGGCACTTTCCTGGTTCTACAGAGATGTCAGAGGTTGGAGCAAGGAAACCTGATGGTTATGATAATTTGTCACAGGATCCTCATCAAGGAGGTAGGTAGTGCTCTATGATTTCTTTGTTTATGCATGTCTGTGAGTACAGTTTTTTCTTGGTTATGGAATTATAAATTGAATAACTAAGTTAGGTGTGTACGCTGCTTTCTGGTGAACAATTATGGTGTCTGGTTCTGAAATTTAGTCCAATCTCTACCAGGTAATGTTCCGCATTCATACTCTGGAGCACATGGACCTTCCATTCCACCACCACAACAAATTCAGTCATTTCCTTTTGTACACCCTGTTTATGTTCCTCCAAATGGTCCATGGGATTGTCAGGGAATAAATAATCATTTACCTGTCGGCCAATTCAGGACAGGAGTAATGCCAAATCATTTTCATGGTAATGCTGTTGTCAGTCCTTTTATTCCTGCTTCAGTAACTCCACTTGCTCAGATACAAGGAACTCCAATGCATCCTTATAACCAGCAGGTGCCTCCATCAATTATGCCACCACCTTTGTCATCCTTGCCACCTCCTCAGCCTGAAATGCCACCTCCACTTCCTCCTTCTCCACCACCTTTACCCCAGGTTCAGCCACCCTTGGTTCCTCCACTGCCTAGTTCTCCTCCTCCCCCTCCTCCTCCGCAACTGCCTGTTCAAGAACCAGTCAATATGGAATGTTCAGGGCAGTCCTTGCAGTATCAATGGCAGGGGAATCTCTGTAAAAGCGGGGTTAATTACTGTACAATTTATGCAAGCAAAGCAGATTCAAATATTTGTCGATATTCAAATGCCATACCTGAGCCTGCCGAGTAAGACATCAAATTGTTGCTTCCTCTTGGTCAGAATATTATTTTCTTCAAATGGATTCCCATTTAGATTGTTTTTCTCTGGTGCAGGTGGCCCTCAAAATTAGACATGACAAAACGAACAGATCTTCGACATGTGAAATCAACATTTGCTGCTACTCCATCTCATAGAGTGAGTTTTCAGACATCCTTTGGCGTCTCGCCCTCTCCAACTATCTCATGCTCATTTTGTCAAGAAATGTGTGTAATTTGTAATTGATGCTTTTTCTCAGGCTATTACATTAGATAAGCATTCTTTGATTATATTATTGGGTTTACATGGCTCAAGATATTATACCATGCACAAACTAAACCAGCATGTTTTGTCCCCATCTATGCTCCCATGTAATTTTTAATTTGCATACCCTCTCTCTTTTGTTACATGTCTGGCCGCCTGTCTACAATCTGACTGTATAAGAGCTTGTTGTGTAGTATAATTACTATAATTATTTATTTCCATAATTACGACAGATCTGGTTAGACTTGGTTTGTACAATTTTTATTCTCTTGTAATTGCTTAATGAGGGTAGATGTAGTCTATATATATGATTTGTAATCATCCTATGTAAATTACTGAATTAGAACTAATATTCAGCCTCCTCTTTCAAGTTGATATCAAATCACCAGATCCCAGGGAGGCTTTAAGTTAGCTCATGAGATGAGGATTGTCCAAATCTTTGAGTTCTACTTTTGCTATATCCAGGTTGATATGAAATCTCATTACCCCCCATGTCCAGGCTTGGACATCTAGATGTAGGACTGAACTAGGAAAGTCGTGGAATTAAGTAGGATTTTTTTTAATATTGCATCGAGAAAGCTGCAAGACTGGTAGATTTTGGACAGGTGAGAGTGGCCCAGTATCGATCTATGATAGTGATGCAACTGGATCAGATTAGTGATTGAAAGAGTGGATCTTTATTGATGAACTCAATGTCCTAGCCCTGTCCAATGCAGTAAAGTAATGAGGATCTATGCTCTGTTACTATCTTGAATTTGTGCTAGACCTAACTCAATTTCGAAAACTAACTCATATGATGAGGATTGTTCTAGCCTTTATAAGCTCTACTTTGGCTATGTCTATAGTGGATGTGGGATACCAACGGTTATCATCCAAAAAAATCATTGTGTCGGTCTCCATAGATGTCACCTTCCATAAAACAGAGTCCTTCTACACTAGTTCTCACTCCTCAGCTTCAGGAGAAGAGTAGTCTAGAAGTTGAGTCTCTTGTGTTGCCTTTCTTTCATATTCAGGATATGACATCTTCCTCTAGCACACTAACTGAGAATGATAAGACACCTACTAAGGAGGACAAGGACCTTGGACCAGCGTCATATCAATGCAGAATACCAGTGTAGAACCAGCATCAATACTAGTGAAGGATAATTAAGACATCAATACCAAAAATACAATAGCTTGATGGTCTGTGCTGTTTAGGAAAGATTATAGATGTAAATTACATAATGTATACTACATAGATAAATGCTTGAAAAAATCAAAGTTAAAGACATATTCATCATTAGTAATCAAAAGTCAATGATGTAGACTCCCAATCACCATCAAGTCAATAAAAAAAGTCAAGGAACATGAGGGGGGGGGGGGGTGGTGGTGTTCAGAGAGGATGAAGTAAAAAGCATGGAATTATTGTAGGAAAACAGAACACTACGAACGAATGAATGAACTAATGAGATCATAATTTTTTAGCTGTGAAGTATGCAACACAGCGACAAACAGAAAAAGAGACTTGCATGAATCAGACCTGTGGCAAAGGAGGGCTAATGGTGATCAGTGGGTTGATAGAAGATGCTGGGTTTGGCTAGAAATAAATATAGCAGACGGTCGAACAAGTGGATTCGTCAGAAAACCACCAGGTTGCATGAAAATCACCCCCAAAAACAAGTGTGCTGCTGAATGTTGGGAGGTTTATTTTGCCAGGTAGTTCAATTTTTGTTCAAGACTTAAAGGGACAACAGATAGAGGGACAAAGTGAGGTTTTTATACCTTTGATCGATGTAGCAGTGACACAGTAATAGCAACCCAAATGACTGTCTTTCTTTTTGCTCATCTCTGGCCTTGAAATGTAATTGAAATGCATAATCCTAGCTAAATTTAAATAAAAATATTATATTCACGTTATGGTAATGATGCATTCACTACTTAAAATCATAAAGAAGAGTTTTGTAGACAAGGTAACATAGTTCTGATACTGAGACAGTTGTATTATATGTGTATCAGTATCCAATATTATTTAAAGTATGTGAGGTTGTCTGCATTACATAACTAAGCTGAATAATGTTGTGTGATCCATGTAGTCGACCTCACCTAGTGGGATAAGGCTTATTGTTGAAGGTTGTCTGCATTGCCCTTTCGTTCCCTGAATCTGACTTTATGGTATTGGTTTCTGGTGCAGAGGGAAGTGTGCCGTTTGATTCCATCTTCCTCTAGTGACCACAGAAGGGTATGTTTTCTTTTCCTCACTTATTTGCAAGTTCAAACTGTGCTCTCTCAGAAATGTGCACTGAATCTTAATGTTGATCTATCTTACCTGCTATGTTGTTTCTGAGACTTCCAGGAGCAACTAAATTTTCTCACAAGTTCTAGTATATTTTGTTTAGATTCCTTTGACAAATGTTTGCTTAAGTTTTTGTTGAAGACTACTCTGGCTAGGAATTAAGACCAACTTTTAACCCCTTGCTGAGATGTACTTCATATTATCTTAATTTGGTATTAAATAGAATCTATTGCCTCTCCTGGTGCTCTTTTTTTTTTTTTTTTTTAAATCCTCTTTAACATTATTAATCATTCTGATGTTACTTATTATGTAAATTTGCACTTGTGTATATATGAGTGAGAATTGGAATTTGTGTTTTGTCCTGTAACACAGTCCATTCCTTTTGTTGACCCTATGTCTGCCAATCAGTTTCAGGATTTCATATCATACTTGAAGCAGAGGGATTGTGCTGGGGTTATTAAAATCCCAGCTTCAAAATCCATATGGGCAAGGTTGCTGTTCATTCTCCCCCACTCAATTGAAACGTGCTCTTTGCTTTCTATTGCACATGATCCGTCAGATTGCCTCATTGCTTTGGTTCTTCCCAAAGAAACAAACTTTGACTGGATATAATAGGTGTACTTTATCAAAAATAAAATCATAGAGCTAAGCCGGCAGTGGAGCTGAAGGCACATTTTGTATGCCCGGAATATATGTAAATATTTTATGCTGTTTGCTTTTGTAAAGTTTCTTTCTGGTGAGTAGCAGACACGGAAATTTGGGGTTTGCCTAGGTGTATTTCTGTTTGTTGTAGATCTACTGATGCTGATGTGATTTTTTTTTTTGTAGATCCAAAAAAAAAATCCCTCCATGTTGGTCTACAATCTGCCGAACTCTTTCTTCAGCTGAATAAACTCAAATTACTTCCCAATTGTATCGGTCAATATCTATCTACACGATTCTAAATTTTGATAAATTTTATTCACTTTATCATCTATTAGTGCAAAACGACAGTAGAGAAATAAAGTACAAAAGACTAAAATAAATTACTTTTTATAAAGTCAATATATCTTAATACAATTTCAAGGTCCAATTTAAAGATTTGCTATGAGAAGTCATTTTTACAAATTTCAAGGAGTTTTCTCTTGTTTGATATTTGTGTATAAAGGATAAAGTACAAACAATTTAAAGATACATTTGCTCCTTCATTGATTAAACCATTCCATCAAGGATCTAACAAAACTTAAGATAGCCATCTACGCATTAATTATCACTTGCACTGTGATTTTAAATGAATATTAATTTCTACTCAGATTATAGTGACTAAATTTGCAAAAGCCCTAAGGACAAGTTTGATCTTGACTCTGATATATCATTAACTATGCAATAAAACGAGATGCGAGTACTTTCTTTCATTTTTAAAAATATTTTGGGCTTTTACTCTTGATCTTTTACAATAATGCAAGACTCTAGCTAATCAATAATTTTTCTTTGAATTTGATTCTTTATTTTTTTTCTAATTTTCACAATTAAGTTTTTTTGTGTTGGTGTTTCTTAACTTCAAAAGATCTTGATAATGTAAAATTATGAAATTTTTATTTTTTAAAATTATAATTTACCAATCAGAACAATATAATGCTTTAAAAATATCAAATTTTCTTTGTTTGGAATTTTAACCTCGTGTTGTCCGTAAATCTTTAAGTTCTTGCCAAATATTTAGATTCTGGAATGTTTGAAATAATTTATCATCTCAAATTCATTTTAAATCATTAATTATTTGAATAAAAATTGACAACTTAAGGATTTAAAATAAATTGCCAATAAAGTGTCTCAATTTATGGTTCATCCTCGGACAATCGTTGGTGTACTATCATATGTTTGCTTGAAAACAAAATCTTATTCCACCATTGGAGAAGAAACCACTCACACACACATAATAAGGAAAAAGATAAATGAGAGAAGAAGAAATAGTTTTATATTGATTATTCTAATGCACATACATTCACTCTTTCTCTCATAAACACTCGTACACAAACGTGCTTTTATACATCACACATATAGACGCACATATCTAAATATCTACTGATATATAATAAACATTAATTAATTGGACGAGACACAATGGCCGACATTCACTGTATAAGTTTAAACCTTAGATTAGACGACTCAAGTCTTAGACTGGACGACACTTTTCTTATATCCATCAAATTAACTAACAACATCCACTAGGTAAAGTCGACTACATAAATTACACTAGTAATAATGCTATTTGTGAAATGATTTCATTAAAGATGATCATTTCATACAACCTGCTAATCTCGAGTGTAAATCAACTTCGGGTTCCTTGTTTACTTTGGACCTAATTTAGTGTCTTGGTCCTCCAAGAAGTAGCCTCTTGTCAGTCTTGTGACTTGCTCCAGCACCGAGGCTAAATACCATAGCATGGCCAACAACACTACACTAAGTCAAGTGGATCCAATCTTTACTCACTAAACTCCGAATTCCCTATTGTATCCTTATGCTCCTATATAATAATTTCATTTTGATTGTGAAAAGGTTTCATCCAAGGCTCTTCAAGTTCCAGTGAAACTCTATTATATATATACTTCCTTTGCTAACATTTGAGTCATGCTCAAAGTGCTAGGAGAGTTTACAATAACTTATGCCCCCTGCTTAATAACTGAACTAGACTCCTTTGGTGGCTATCAATGTGTATGATTACATCTAAGGTTAACCATAAATTATTGTACAACAGAAACAGTTGATTAATATCATTGAGTTAGTTGGGACAACTATGTATTAGACTATTAGGTGTAATATATTTCCGATTCTCTTTCTGCACCTTCTATTAGGTTACCATTAGTTCTAATACCCTAACCTAACATTCAGCTAGAATCTAGTCTAAAGGTAATGAAAAATACGTTGCTATGTTGATTACATGAAACAAGCTTCTAAAAATTAGAAGGTGCAGCCACAACAAAAAGGTAGAAAAAGGAGAACAAGAAGACCAAAACAATGGTGTCAAACGCGGACATAATCTTGAAAATCACAGTCCTTGAAGGAGAGTGGCGAATAAAGCTTCTTCCCCTTGATTGAAGACCTCAAAAGCTTCACTGTCCCCAATGATTGCTTTCTAAGCCTCTTGAAGAACCATCTCTTCATGCCCCACATGTCCTGCGCCATCTCTCTAATAATCAACGTGAGTCCTCTCCTCTTCCCTCTCTATTTTTTTCTTGGTGCCTCACATAGCAATGAGTTGTTATTATACTGAGGAGGGAAGAAAAAGTAATTAAAGGCTTGATACTTGAAGAATCAGTATCTTCTTACCATGCGGTTGATTTATGGCTAATATAGCATTCCTATTCAATGAATTAAACTTTTAGTAAAAGATGCCTTGCATACTAAACTAAACATTACGTTGAAATTGAGAGACTTTCACGGTTCAAGAATGACTAATAGTAATGATCTATAAGCTTTATTATATAACATGGTGTCATGGTGTTGTATGATTCACAGATAATCATGTTCTATAATTACTTGATTGAAAGGTTTGATTTGAAATTAGTGCTTGAAAAATAATTTAGTGAAAGAAGTTAGTTTTTAGAATTAATTTGTGTATTTTAAATGATTAGTCTTTGTTTTTGGGCTGGGGATAACCTGAACAACCAATAAAATGTTAATAAGTCTTTTTACTTGAAAATACTATGTTAACTGATTAGGTCAGCTTGCATTTCATGCATGGAATCTACCGAAAACTTAAACATACAGCTTTTAACTGTCGGTTTAGGTATTCTATTCAAATTGCGAAAAGTCTAGGGATGCTGGTTTGATTACTTAATACAAGCATACAATTTTTTGTTGGATTCAATTGGAACCCATCACTCACCAACAGAGAGAAGAAGGTTGAGAAGAATTGAGAGGAACTGAATCTTTATTGATGAATGAATTGATTACAGTTACAGCTCATTTTCTGAAGTATATATTCTATGACTCCAGGTGTAATTCTGTTACACCTATAACAAACTCAAAACAGAAAAATAGTATATAAACTGAAATGCACTATATCAATTAATATCTATCTGTGATGCTATCAGGTGCTACTAGCACCATGTGACTTTATTTGAATTACCCAAAATACAACACTTCCCCTTAATTCAAATCTTCAAAACAAATGACTCCAATCTCTTCCCTTAGCTTTATGAATCTGTCTGGTTTAACAGCCTTGGTTAGCAGGTCTGCTAACTGATCTTCAGTGGGACAGTAAATCAATTTCAGAACTCCATTATTCACTTGTTCTCTGATGAAATGAAACCTTGTTTCGATGTGCTTGCTACGCCCATGTGAGACTGGGTTTTTAGCAAGACTAATTGCTGATTTATTATCTATCAGTAATGACAGTGGCATCTGTACTTCACATTTCAACTCATCAAGCAGTGATTTCAACCAAATTGCTTGACAAACAGCAAAGGAACCAGAATATACTCTGCCTCACAGCTTGAGAGAGCAGTAACTGGTTGTTTCTTTGAGCTCCAAGACACAGCAGCTCCACCAAATTTGAACAAGTAACCAGATGTGCTTCTCCTATCTGTCCTGTCCCCACACCAATCAGCATCTGAGTAACCAATCAATTTCATCTCAGCACCATCAACACTACTTGGAAACATCACACCATACTGCATAGTTCCCTTCACATACCTTAGAACCCTCTTGGCAGCCAAGAAATGAGATTTCTTTGGCCTATTCATGAATTTACTCAGCACGCCTACGGCATAACAGATATCTGGTCTGCTATTGCAGAGGTATCTCAGTGAGCCTACCAACTGTTTGTAACCAGTTGGATCAACACCTTCTTCCTCAGGCTTGTCTTCAAGCTTCTGGTTTGTTTCTGCCGGTGTGATTGCAACATTGCAATCCTCCATCCCAAATCTCTTCAGAATTTCACCAGCATATTTCCTTTGATGCATGACAATCCCATATTCAGTCCACAAGAATTCTAACCCAAGGAAATATGACAATTTCCCTAAGTTAGTCATTTCAAATTCACTCATCATGAGTGAAGTGAAATTATCAATCTCTGTTGTATGATTACCAGTCACTAGTAAATCATCAACGTATAGGCACACCATTAACACCTTGTTATCCTCCTTCAACATGACATAAACTCCATGTTCTACCACACACCTTTTGAAGCCAAGTTGAGCAAGATATGCATCAATTCTCCTATTCCATGCTCTTGGTGCTTGTTTGAGCCCATAGAGCGCCTTGTTCAACTTGTATACCATTTCCTCCTTGCCTTCTAACTCAAAGCCAGGAGGTTGAGTCACAAACACAGTTTCTTCTAGTGCCCCATTCAAAAATGCAGATTTTACATCAAGATGTGTCAAACTCCACCCCTTATTGCTTGCTAGAGAGACAATCACTCTCACAGTTTCGTGCCTTGCAACTGGTGCAAAGATCTCTGTATAATCAACTCCTTGTTTCTGCAAGAAACCTCTAGCCACAAGCCTAGCCTTGTGCTTCACAATTCTGCCCTCAGGATCCAATTTCAACTTGAATACCCATTTTACACTTATTGGCTTCTTGTTCTTAGGCAATTGAACAAGATCCCAAGTATGATTCCTTTCAATTGATCTCAACTCATCTTCCATTGCTGCTCTCCACTCACTAATCTTCAATGCTTCAGTGAAGTTGACTGGCTCTGCATCTGCTAAGAGAGCGAAGTGAATCAAGTCACCTTCGTCAGTCACAGCACTATCTGGCAGCACCTCACAATCTTGCAGTCTCCTTGGTAATTGTTTCTGCCTCTGTGGTCTCACTGCTGGAGTAGCGGGCACATCGTGTACTACATCACCAGGCACATCATCATTAGGTGCTACAACACCATTCACACCATCATTATTCACTTCTGCAGCACTGTGATCATCACTCTCACTGTCACTGCATATATCGATTTCTGGTGCAGCCTTGAATTTCACTTCCCCTATTTCCCAGTCCCATGACTCATCTTCTTTGATCAAGAGATCTCTACTAATACACGTCTTCTTCAACTTGGGATTGTACAACTTGTAACCACCAGTTGAGTGGTATCCAATCAATACCATGACTTCACTCTTGTCTTGCAACTTAGTTCTCTTAACGTCTGGTATATGATTGTAACACAAAGATCCAAACACCCTTAGATGACTCACTGAGGGCTTCTTGCCACTCCATACCTCCATAGGTACCTTCAACTTCAAGCTCTTTGTAGGACACCTATTGAGAATGTAAGCTGATGTTGTTACAGCTTCACCCCAAAACTCATGAGGCATGTTCTTTTGTTTCAACATGCTCCTTGCCATATCAAGCAAGGTCCTATTCCTTCTTTCAGCAAGTCCATTGTGTTGTGGTGTGTATGGGGGAGTGACCTCATGGACAACACCTTGAGCTTCACAAAATTCCTCAAATGCTTTTGAGGTGTATTCACCTCCACCATCTGTTCTCAATATTTTTAATTTCTGGCCACTCTGTGTTTCTGCCACAGCTTTGAATTTCTTGAACACCTCTAATGCTTCACTCTTCTGCTTGATGACATACAGCCATATCATTCTAGTAAACTCATCAATGAAAGTAATAAAGTATTTATTACCTCCAAGTGTTGACACTTCAATAGGACCACAAATGTCAGAACTCACTGCATGTAGTGGAGAGCTTGCTCTCATAGGTGACTGATCAGCAAATGGCAATCTGGTTTGCTTGCCTTTCAAGCACACATCACAGGTCTTGTCACACACATCAATCTTTGGCATACCTGTCACTAGCTCCTTCTCACTCAACTGAGTTAGACTCTTGAAATTCAAGTGTCCAAATCTCCTATGCCATAGCCAGCTCTGTGATTCAGTCATTGTACTCAATACTTTCACACCAGAACCTTTTACATTGCATTTAAAAGTCCTGTTCCTGCTCAGTTTTGACTTCAAAACCAGTTTATCAGAATTATCAAACAGCTGCAGCACTGCATCTCTCATAGTTACTGAGTAACCTTTCTCCAATAATTGGCCTACACTCATCAAATTACTCTTCATGCCAGGCACATACCACACATTTTCAATCAAGACAGTTCCACCATCCTTCAATTTTACCAGCACATCTCCCATTCCTTCAGCAACCAAGTACTCATCATCAGCACACCTGATTCTACTTTCTTTGCTGGAATCATAGTTAATCAACCACTGCCTATTCCCAGTTAGATGGTTAGAACAACCTGTGTCCAAATACCACCAATCTACTATTACGCCTTCATCATTGGTTGTCACCATTAACATAACAGGTTCTGTATCAGAACTATCTTGAGCAAGATTAGCTTGCTCTGTACCTTTCTCTGGTTTCTTCCACTTACCAGCACCAGACCAACATTCATCAGCAAAGTGACCAAATCTGTCACAATTATAACACTGTATTTTCCTTTTATCAAAGTTCTTTTTCTTATTAAACTTTGAGTTATAACCTCCTTTATTTGATGATTCTGCCTTATCAGCCAGTGATTTTCCTTTATCTTTATCACTACTATTGGGATTCTGTTTAGCCTTCTTATCTAACCACTGTTTCTTCTTAATTTCACGCCAATTTTCCTTAAATGCTGCTTGCAAAGCCTGATCTGTTTCTTTTCCATTTCCTCTTTCAATTACTCTTAATTCAAGTGCTTCTAAACTACCTTGCAATTCATCAATCTTCATTGTACTAGTGTCCTTAGACTGTTCTATAGCAACAACTATATGATCAAATTGAGCAGTTAAGGAACGCAGTACCTTTTCAACAATCATCTGCTCAGAAATTGTCTCACCACAGGTCTTCATTTCGTTCGTAACAGTAATTATGCGAGACACATAATCAGCTACCTTCTCATTGTGCTTCATATTCAGGTTCTCATACTGCTTCCTCAGTGATTGAAGCTTGACTTTCTTCACAGTTGCATCACCATCATAGCAACGCACAAGCGTGTCCCAAGCAGCTTTCGCCGTCGTCGATTCCGCAATCTTCTCAAAGATCTTTGCATCAACACACTGGTGAATGTAGAACAAGGCTTTCTGATCCTTCTTCTTCTTTTCGCGATGCAAATTCCTCTGCGCTTCCGTCGCATTTTCCGCCAAATCCGGAACTCCGTCATTCACAAATTCGAGCACATCTTGTGCTCCGAACAACACACGCATCTGTATTGACCAACGACTCCAGTTCTTACCATCAAACACTGGTAAGTGAGTGTTAAATCCACCGTTTCCATTCATCTTCTCACTCTGTTCTTCACTCAAATGAACCTCACAATTCTCTCGTGTTTCCCTGACCCTAGAAAATCAATTGTGATTTTCTTCGATTTCAATCTTTAATTCAATGCGAATTTCCGATTTAAATCACACGCACCTCACGCAGCTCTCGTGTTTCCCTGAATCTCACTCGCTCTAGATACCAATTTGTTGGATTCAATTGGAACCCATCACTCACCAACAGAGAGAAGAAGGTTGAGAAGAATTGAGAGGAACTGAATCTTTATTGATGAATGAATTGATTACAGTTACAGCTCATTTTCTGAAGTATATATTCTATGACTCCAGGTGTAATTCTGTTACACCTATAACAAACTCAAAACAGAAAAATAGTATATAAACTGAAATGCACTATATCAATTAATATCTATCTGTGATGCTATCAGGTGCTACTAGCACCATGTGACTTTATTTGAATTACCCAAAATACAACATTTTTTTCATAATAAAGAATATTGAGTTATTGACTCTTTCGATATTCTTTTAGTAATCTTTTATACTCTTTTGATACTTTTATGGTTAAAAAATTGTGAGCCTTGTTAAATTAATATATTAATTCATTCTTTGTTAATGGAGTTAATATATTTCATGCAAGAATCTACCGAAAGCTCAAACGTACAACGTTAGTTATTCCATTTATATTAATATTGCAAAAAATTTAGGGATGCCGTTAGTATGAGCGGTTGATTACCTAGTACAACTTAATTTTTTTTCGAGAATAAAGTATGTTTTTTTGTCTTTTTAAAAGCAGAAAAATAAATGAAATATTTAATGAATATAATTCTGAAAATTGTTTTTTTATTAAATTAATATCTCATTCTTCAGTTTTTAAAATCAGAAAACCAAAATATATTTTTTTGTCCCCTACAAGTACCCATCTTTTGAAACCAAATCCGAATATCGAACACCAAGTGAGATTCATCTTTCAGTGATCAACATTCAAAACTTGATTCATGCGGGAAATTACCTTCTTCCATTAGACTCAACTATCTTTAAGATGTTTTACTTTTATATTTTCTTTTTCTATCACTTTTGTTTTTCCTTAAACTTTCACATCCTTTTTTTCTCTCCACTATTTTATAAAAAATGATTTTTTAAGAGATATTACATACACTAACAATATAAAAGTCTTTTACAATGTCATTAGATTACAAAAAATTATATAAATTAAGTTTGTTACTTTTACACCGACAATTCACGTATATTAAACTCTTTGAAAAACTATTTTTTATATAAGATATCTTTTAAAAAAAAATTATAATCAACCAAACCTGATCACTGTTTTGATATTTTTTCATTATTTTTACCCTTCTTTATATTGGTTCTTATAAAAAGATCAAGCATCACTTCGCGAATTTGAATCTTATAAAAAAGAATTAATGAAAAAAGTATTACTTAACAAATTGTTTTAAGTTCTTTGCCCTACAAAATGTTGAATGATTTTTTTTTAATGAACAAAATGTTGAAAGATAGACATCTGAGTATACTGAATCCTTTTTCATTTATTGGTCAATGTACAGTTTTACTTTAAATATATGCTGCTGCTAAATAAAAATGGACCTTATTTAAGTATTTGTGACTAATAGAATAAACAAGGAAAGGCTTACCGCAACTTTTATTAATTTGCTTGATGTTGGAGGAATAATGGGTTCTTATTAGGGCATGTTGTGCGACAGAAGCTTATGACTTAGTTTATATAAAGTCAACTTAGGTTAGATTTTTTTTTTTTAAATAAACTAGGGCAAGCTTTTATAGAAGTTTGTTTAATTAAAAAGATCAGATTCAAAACATTCAAAATACTCGATAGAATGATCTATTTAAATAAATATAAATAATATTTTTAATAATTATTATTATATTTTTAATAAGTTATTAAAATTATATATTTATTTTTTAAAATATTAAGCATGTTAAACTACATAAGTCATGCTAATAAACTTATTCAAGAATATATTAATAACTTAAAAGTCTTATCATAAAAGGGACTTTTAAATAAGTTAGTATGAAAATCAAATTACACCTTAAAAATACTTATATAATATAAACATAGAGAGGTGATACACACATATATAATAATTTATAAAATATAATATTTTGTGTTTATTTTTCTGTCATAATGACATGTCTACCATGATGTGTATAAACACAAAAATATGTTGTTATACACATTGTTATATAAATTGTGCAAATAACATTTCATAAACAAATTATATTTACTCTTATAAAATCTAACCTACCTATTTTCAGCCAGCTTTTTCTCATGTCTAGTATAACAATTATTTTAAATTTTATACTTTATAATTTGTTTATTTTTTTCTTATTGGTTCATTAGTCGATTATCATATTTAGAGATAGGTAACGTCTATCTAAAAAACATTAATATAAAATAGACCATTAAACAAATTAATAGGCCAAATCAAACCTTCAAAAGGATATGTGAGGTCTAAAAAAAAAGTCTATATCAGATAATAGATCAAATTTAAGTCTTAATTTTTCTTAAAAAAATCAAGCCTATTTAAGAAAACTCTTATTTGACTCAGCCTATTTTTCACCTTTCATCTCTAGTTCTTATTTAGTTATGGTGTATCAAAGAGTTCATCTTCTTTCTAGTTAATTAAATATATATATATATATATATATATATATATATATATATATATATATACTTTTTTAAATTACAAGAAAGAATTAATAATACTCAAGAGAAATATTAATGATAGTCTCTCTAACACTTTCATTTTAATACTTTTTCTGCTATTGATCGAAATTTGTTAAAAATTATAAATTATGATGAATCTCATTTTTAAATAAGGATACATAGTCATTAAATAAGAAATAAAATTTATCAAAATTTATAATTTTTATTAAACTTTAATTAACAGTAAAAATGATATTAGAGAAAGTACTACTGACATTCCTAATACTAAATATGTGAACCATCTAATAATTTTTTTTTTAAAAAAGGAGAAATCGTGGAACAGGCAGTATTTTACTTTACGGTTTGGGCCAGCAACAGTCTAAGTTCTATTGGGTGATTGTTGTATTCAGAATTAAAGAAAAACCTGTGTGTGTGAAATATGCATAATTTTCTATTTCAGGATTATTTTGACGCCAGTATTTTCATGATTTGGGCTTATATACTACTTGTTCATTATTTTTCTTTTTCTTGGAGTAGTATAGGTCTGTGTCGTGATAATTGTTTTTCACATTGCTTCTGAGTTTTAAATATGCTGCTGGCCTGTTGACTATTGTGTTTCCAATGGTTTTCTTTCTCTCCATATTCCATAAACAATTTGACTTATTTAAAATGAATTAATGCGTACAACTGTATAGTTTAGAAAATCATTTACAATTGACTAAAATGATGGTACAAAGTTGATCAGCACAATTATTATAAAAAAAAAATACTCTGCATATATCTTATTGTGTCAGATTAAGTCGTCTTCTTCTTTTTAATCAGTAATTAGAATCTTCGGAGTTTTAGTGAAATTTTAAGATATCTTCACATGTTTCAATTATTTGGATTGACTATAAGATTGTAAGTCTTTTAGTAAATCTCAAAACATTTGTTACTTTAGAAAAAAAAATTCAAGTAATAAACTAATTATTGCTTATTTCATTGAAATATTTAAATAGATTTACAATTATATTCCAACTTTTAATAGAAATATCTTTTCCTTAATTAATAATTCTTATTATAAATAATGCATTGCATTACAAAATAAATAATAAAGGAGTTTGATTTTTTTATACTATTATTGTTACACAAAAAGTTTAGGTGAGTTGAGTATGAGAGACTCACCAAGATCAAGACAAATTTTAAGATTCAATGAATATTTACAAAAATACTTATAAATTATTCTTTAATAAGATTTTCAAATCAACAATAAGAATCATATCCACGTCTTTTGGAATATGAATTTATGTCTTATCAACTATATTTTGAATTTTGATAGAAATATTTTTTCCTTAATTGATAATTTTATTACAAATTATGCATTGCATTATAAAACAAATAATATAAGAATTTAATTTTCATATATTATTATCGATACACAAAAGTTTAATGAGTTGAGTCTCAAAGACTTATAGTTCATCGGACTTTAAAACTCAATAAGCACTTATCAAAATACTAATAATTTATCCACCAATAAAGTTTTCACATTAATAGTAAGAATTAAACCCAATATCAACATGAGAACTTTATACAAATTTGCATGCTATCAATTTTTTGAAAATTATTTTAAATATATATATATATTTAAAATATTACCAAACTCAAGAATCTTACTTCTATGACAAATTATAATAAGATGGGAGTATACAAAATATTTACAGAATAACTAAATTCTAGTTAAATTCATAATATAAATGTGAAGTGAGTATGATGGAAACTATTTTTAATTTCATCCTTCTTTATTTTTTATTTTTTAAAAAAATACATATATTAAGAAATGTAATTAATATCTGTATTAATATTGAAATTATATTTAACTTCCTAATATGACCTCTACTATTATATTTATCTCTCATTTATGATAAATATGTAAAATATTTAAGAACCAGATAGAGATAATAAAAACACAATGAAAGAGATAACAAATGAAATAATTATCATTGTGGTATAATTTATTAATTACTTATCACTTTATAAAATATTTATTAACCCTTCTCTGCACTTTCTTCTAAGAATTTAATATTACTATTCATAAAAAACGAAAAACAGTCTATGGATCACCAAAAATAATAAATTTATTATTTTTAAAAAAAAAGTTATATACTATTATTTGTGATAAATATATCATATAAAATAATTTAATTTAGATCATGACCATTAAAATTTTCTCATATAAAGTTAGATAAGTCATGATCTTTTTAAATGATACTCCTATTATCTACAACATAATTTTTCTTCTTCTAAATTTAAGAAAAATATTGATTTTCTTAATTCTTTTGTAAAGTTCTAAAGTAACAAATATCCCGAATCAAGAAATAATACACATTTTTAATTTATACGAAATCGGGTTGCCACTAGCAAATAAATAAGGATTTAATGTATATTTAATTTTAGTGTAAAATTTCTTACGCTATATTAAGCCATATCCAGTGACGGATCTTCATTGGTTTGAGAGTGTGCACTTGCACTTCCTCATTTTTTAAAATTCACTAAATTTGTAAATAAAATCTTATATTTTTATATTTTATTTTATTTATATTTATATAATTCAACGCACTAATTTTATTTTTTATAATTTGTCTCATTGACTTAACGTCTTAGATCCGTCACTGACCATATAGATACGTTATTAAAGAAGTTAATTATTATGATCACCGCCTACTTCATTTTTTTTATACATCACGATCACTACCTACTAACTTAGCGATGTATAAAAAATTCATATTAGTGAACTTCCAAATTTTAACTCAATATTCTCCTAAAAAATTTAACTCTATGGATATGTGGTTAAAAGATTAAGATGCTTTAAAATATTTATTATAGTAAAATTTGATATTAAGTTGTCTCTTAAATATTACAATGTCTATTTCATATATATTGATGATTTATTCTTTTTTATTTTTCCCAAAACTATTAATTTTTTTATAAATTCAATGTTTTTTTTTAATTTTTTTCCACTTTTACTTTTATTTAATAATAATAATATAATTTATTACAAGTAATGAAATATCAAATAAAAATATTTAATCCAAATACAATAATATTTTACTTTCATTAAACATTCCTTAATTTCGTACATTAATCTTATCTTAAACTGTACAACAACGAAAAAACTCATCTTAAATATGGAATGAGGGTAGTTTCCATTCCTATATGATAAGATTAAGTGCAAATGAGTTGCAAATTCTTTCAAACTATTTTTTTTTTTTTGTTGAGAAATTCTTCCAAACTATTATTACTACTAAATGATATGAAATCTTTCTTATTGAAGCAAGAAATCACTAAAATTAGGACTCAAACAACAAAACAAAAGATTGATGAGTATAAATTTTATGAGTTACACTCATATTATTAACATTTAATTGAAAAAAATTTCATCCGTATTTTTTTATTAAATTATATTATTTATCATACTTATATTTTTTTTTGTCAAGATATCAAATAGTATATAATGTTCATGATCTTTATCCATTTATTATTGATACTCGTGACTTCTTTCTTAACAATCAAATATCCTTGGAAATTGAAGTAAAGAGTTAGGTACTATTCCATTTTCGGTGTTCTTATCTTTGAAAAACAAGCAAGTCAAGTCAATGGTTCATTGGTTTTCTTTCTTTCCATTATATATGTTCAGCTTTGTTTTGTAGTCACTTTCTGCGGGCAAAGGTTGCAACACTTTCACCCTTCCATACCAAAAATTAAAATTAAATTTTTTGAGTCAATTCCAACACCACATCTTCATTCCATCAAAACACAACAAAACCAAACCAAACATAACACACCTTTGTAAACTCCGATGATGAATAAGAACACAGACATCATCATGAGTTATTTCCGAAGCAAGCGGCAGCCACACTCCATACTCGGCACACTCTACCATCCATGGGATCCCATAATTTGGAGCAAATTGCCACCCGAAATCCTCGAATACATACTCTCTTTTCTTCCTCTCAAAACCTTCTTAAACCTAAGATCCACTTGCAAAGGTTTCTGGTCTCTCATATTCTCTCCTCCTTTCATTTCGAAACACTGTTCTCCCACTGCTTCTTCACCCTTCTCTTCATTCCTCTTACTCTCACACCCTCAATTCCACCGTCACTTCCCTCTCTACGATTGCACACTCGGCACGTGGCGCAATTTCTCTCTCTCACTCTCTGATTCATTCCACTCTTTTCCTTCTTTCAGCACTCTTATCTCCTCTGGTGGTCTCTTTTGCCTATCAGATTCCACATCATGTTCCTTGCTCGTGTGCAACCTTTTGGCCAAGTCCTCTAGAAAGATTCAATACCCAAGTTTCTCTCTTCACTTGGAGCATCTCACTTTTGTCACCACCCCAACTGGGTACACCATATTTGTTCTATTTTCTGAGGCTGCCTCAAACTGTGCCTTTGTTTATGACTCAAAGGTTCAAACTTGGAAACGTTTTCGCGGTTTTGCTCCGGTTCTCGGTGACAACCATCAGCAACAAGGTGTTTTGTTCAATGGGGGTTTGTATTTTGCCACCCCAGAACCGTTTTCTGTGGTGATGTTTGATTTGAAGAGTGGAAGGTGGGAGAGACCCGTTTGGGAGTTACCGAGTCATCACCTCACTTTTGTTCGATTGGTGAGTGATGGAGGGGGAAAATTGTACTTGGTTGGTGGGGTTGGGAGCAATGGAATATCAAGGAGCATCAAGTTGTGGGAATTGGGTGGAGATGGGAATTATTGGGTGGAAGTTCAAAGTTTGCCTGATCTTATGTGTAGGAAGTTTGTGTCAGTGTGTTACCATAACTATGAACATGTTTATTGCTTTTGGCATGAAGGGATGATCTGCATTTGCTGCTACACTTGGCCAGAGATTTTGTATTACTTGCTTTCTAGGAGGACTTGGCATTGGCTTCCAAGGTGCCCCTCTTTGCCTCTCAAATGTAGCTGTGGTTTCAAGTGGTTTTCTTTTGTTCCAAATCTGTATGCTTCAGTGTGATAGCTTTTTTTGTTGTTGTGTTTCTTCTGGTTTTTGGGTTGTTGTGTGCAGGTGTTGGGATTGTGTTAGGAGTTGATCCAGTTCTTTTTGTTTTTGTATATCTAATGATTTCTGGTTGTCATAAATTTGTAATTGATTTTTGTCCTAAAGTAAATACCTTGTCTATTGGCATTTGTTGTGGGATTTGTTACATTTGTATCCTGTACGGTTCTTAATCACAAAAAGGGGATTTAATTGAGAAGATTTAATTGATTAAATACAGTATGATAGAGTTATTGACTCTGTACATTTGTTATACATGTCTTCAATTTTTATCCATAAAAAAAGTGTTGCTGAGGCAGGATAGAGTCTATTAGAAGTAGAACCAAGAAAAAAAATTGTACTTTCTACAATAATGCAAACTTAATTGAAAATCCCACCTCATCAAATTTTGATTTAGCAACTTCCTACCATAATAAGGATTAACAACTCCACCGAAATTTGTGAAAAACATGCCCCATCGCCTTTATTTCTTTTGCGTGTGTAATTTGCCCTAACTTAACGTAACAGCACATAATAACATACCATTATAATGATTAATTTTCTCGTTTTATTTATTACATTTTTGCGGCATATTACGGAGGTAATACGCTGCTGAAAACATTTTAATGTTTATATACCAATTAAATATCTAAAGTTTTTATTTGCAAGTTGCAACTCAATTGTGTTTGGGGAAGGAAAAAAAATCGGTACTTGCTGTTAATCAGAAATTCAGAATCGATAATGTTGATACCGACAGAGGCATGGCTTTCATGATCTGCAGAGAGGTACTTGCAAGCTGCAATCTACAAAGTCATGATAACTTCAATTGAATGGCTTGTTGACTGAGTATATTTTTTGTATTGTTTACTTTGTGGAGAATAGAAAGATAACAACAACTAAAACCACCAATCAACCGCGTCATATTCTTTCTTCTTTGTTGTGGAAAGTTATCCTCTAGAACATCTGAACTTTATACCGAATTGAAAGCTATCATCCAGCTTATAATCAAAACATTTTCTTTTGTATTTATCTTAAAATTTTCCAATTCTTGGATTATATTACGTTATGTTTAGTTTAGGAAATAAAAGAAAAAAAAAAGATAAAAAATGAGATAACCTTTTAAGGTTGTTTAACAAAAGAGAAAATAAAATAAAAGAAAAGAAAGATATTTTTTTCTTTATACTTGTTGTTTATATAAAAGAATAAAAAGAAAGAAAACACTATTTGCGTAAAATATCATAAATATTTTAAATAAAAATGAAATACAATATAAATAACAGTACTTTTATTATTATATAAAAAATGACATCCTTTCTTTTGTTTATTTTCTTTTCCTTACCAAATAAAGAGAGATTATAAAGCACTAGTGGAACCCATTCTTTTCTCTTTCTGCTACACCCCAAATGAAAAGGAGGAATTTTTTTTCATTTTTCTTTGCTTCCTCGATTTATCCGTCCGAAATCCACTGTACCAAACGAACCATAGCTGTCATGACTCCACTTGAGGTCTCGGCTGCCAAATGTAACGCTTAATACATATGACATACAGTTTTAATTACTAAATTGTTGACTGAGGTTATTCTTATGCGGGTTACAAGTTCATTGGATTGACCCATCATAAATGAATTTGTTTAAATTTTTAAAAAAATTAAAATAAGTATTTTTAAGAAGTAAATGGAATTTATTTCTTAAAATAAATAAAAAATTATTTTTTAAAAAAGAAACAGTTTTAACAAATAAGTGTAAATAAACTGACGTTATATGTATTTTATATACAATTAGAAAATAAAAATGTTAATTTTAAATTATTTATTATATTAGGACATCAAAACTAATTCTACTAAAAGTGATTACTAACATTAGTCGACTTAGGTTAGATACTAAACCGAGTTTCAATTTAAAAGTTCAAAGCAATATATGGATTGCTTTTGAAAGTTCATTTTTTCGTTGACAGTGTATATGCAAGAGCAACATCAAATAAAAGTATTTTTTAATTAATATTATTCTAATAAATTTTATTTTATCAATATACTTTTGAATAAAAAACATTTAAAAATAAATCACATCGTAAGCTCATTTTTTTTTATCAAACTTAAATTTACAAAGTACTTTTTGATTCAATCTCATATTTACAAACTTTAATTCAAACATTCACTTGAATTTTAAAAACAACGTTAACATGTATCTTTGACTTTCAGAATATTATATAAGAAGATTAAAATTACAACTTATTAACACATTTTTTTAAAAATTAAGTTGACTTATAATCTCTTATATGATAATATTTAAATTTTAAACTAAATTAACATTTCATTTTAATAAAAACTTAGGATTTAAAAAAGAGATAAACAAGTTGACTTTGATATTTTTTAGCTTGACTACGAGTTCAAAGATGGTACTGTCTACTGTGGTCTGCGGACTACACAACGGCAAATTTTTTATTTGTTAGCATATTCAGCACATTTTATTCTAGTAAATATAATATTTCAGTCTTTACACATTTTCACACTCCTAGTTAAGTTGTTTTAATTTATTTTTTTAGGATTTATATCATATAAATACACCATTGATATCAATAATTTAGAAAGAAAACAAAAAGTGGCCAAGACTAATTTGGTAAGTTATAAAAGGATTTAGAGTAAAAAAAATTAAATATATTTTTTATCTCTTAAATTTAAGTCACTTTTATTTTTAGTCTCCTGAATTTTTTTTGTCTCCAAATCTAAAAAATAGTTCTTTTCAGTCTCTCCACAAAAAAAATCTAGTTAATTTTGGAGTGATTGAAATTTTTTCCGTGGAGATTGAAAAGAACAATTTTGAAATTCAAAAGCTAAAAAAAAATGTAAATTTGGGGAAAAAATAAAAGTAACTTAAATTTGAGAGGGGAGGCATATTTAAAATAACATAAAAATGAAACTAAAGGGTAAAGTGAAATTCTTATAATGAACTTCTTTAATCAAAATTTTAACTACTATATTTGTATAGTATGAAGAAATAGAATTATGATTTTCCATATAAACTAATGAATGAAAGTTGTAATTAAGTTGAGTTTTAATACGTTACATATTATCATGTAGCTTGCAAACTTCTGGGCTCCAGCCGAGTCCCCTACGCGTCGACTACCTTGACTCTAGAAGGTCTTCTTTCTAAAGTCCACTTTCAACCACAGAAATTATGGTTATGGAGCCCGGTGACTTTTTTAACTTATTTATTATTTAACTTATGCCCACCTTAAGAATCTTTTGTTTAAAGATATTCTTTAGTTCTTTTACAGAATTCTCCCTAAAAGAAATTATAATCGATGAGGACTATAACATTATCTATATTAGTGCAATTATATTTAAGTTACTTAACTCACTTTTGATAGGTCTTACAGTTCACATGAGACTTCAGAACTCTAACAAACATTCTCTCCAATAGCACAATCTTTAAAAACTTGAAATAAGGACAACAACTGTCTTGCAATTCTTAAGAAGTATTAAGAACCGGTAGCTTATACATGCAACCGTTCTTATATAAGAACTATCATGTCAATATATTAAGGGCAATATGCTTACACAACTTCAATCTGCACAAACCGCTTCAAGAAGTTTGCTAATGTTTATAATCGTGCCTGCACTACAGCAGAGTGGATTTCCCACCAAAACAGTCCATAATAAGGTCAGGGTTAAA
Source organism: Glycine max (assembly GCF_000004515.6). NCBI lineage: Eukaryota > Viridiplantae > Streptophyta > Magnoliopsida > Fabales > Fabaceae > Glycine > Glycine max. The sequence continues at coordinate 7,887,467 of NC_038250.2, forward strand.
AGGATGTGACATTTTATGTCGATGGGAGATGGTGATGCAGCTCACATACTTGATTTGTTGTAAATTCCAATTACTGGCATTACATTACTCTTCAAAAGAATTTAAACATAACCTCTGATCTTATGTCATTGACTCATTGGTAATAGCTAACAAGGGATACCCTTCAAATATATACAGTTAAGTGTGCATGAATTATGCAACATACGGAAAAGTCAATATGCTCAACACAAAATTCAAAAACTTCAGACAATAATCAGAAGATCAGGATAAATAATAGCTTAATTTTTTTCGAACAACTAGTTCTGAATCAGATGCCATAAAAAATTTAGATTCATTCCTAGTGAAAATGCCTTTCTAATCTCAAGCTGTCCAATCAATCATTTGAAGATAATAAGAAAAAAAATACATCAATAATCTTATATCAATTTTCTCAACTTTCTTCCTTACATTGAACTTAATTGAAGGAAGGTGTGACAATATAACTTAATATATTAACTCAACTTATGAATCCATTAAGGCTTGAGCAATAGTGTGAAACCAAACTTGGGACTCTTGTCCAAATCCTTTGTTTCAAAAGCGCTCGAGATTGTCAAGAATGACTTACGTGTTAGCTCATGCTGCAATAAGGCCCCAAGGTTGCCGTGGTTGTTCAGCTTTGCCTTCAAAACTGTCTGAGAATCAACCACATATGAACATCCAACTGTCAATGTGTTCTCATTTGTAGAGAACCTTCTGCTAATCTCTCCCACAACAACTCCCCCATTCAATCTTTCTAGCTGGTGTAAATATGACACCTTCATGGAGTCTCCCTTATCACCTCTTAAAATATGAAAAGTATACTATTATATACCGAAACATAAATTTGCCAACACTGACATCTCAACACAACAAATGCAAGTAACAGTCATTCAATAACTTTTCCAGAGTCAACAAAGCCTTAAATCACCTTCATGAAAAAGAAAAATGTCAACAATACACTCTCTAACACACTTCTTCTAACACATTTTTCATTATTGGCTAAAATTTATTGGAAATTACAAAATTAAGTTTCACTCCTTTTTAATGATGAGTCTTCACTCATGATCTTCGTAATTTTGAAGTTTCCACAAAATTTTAACCAATAATAGATAATGAGTTAGAAGAAATGTATTAGAAAGTGTGTTGCTCCACTCTCGTGAAAAGAAAATAAAAAATCTAAAAATTGTTATAGAAAGAACATCCTAGTTTCATTCCAAAAACAAATTTATAATTCCATCAATAATTACTTGGTTCTGCAAATATGCATTCAAAATACTAATTTAACATCTGACAATTAAAAACACTTGATGTTAAAAAAATTCAACTACTTACAAAATTACTGAAGCATTGGAACTTGGCTTTTTCGAGCACAGACCAACTTTGTATTTCGTAAACTTGCCAATACTTGTAGAGAAGCTGGTTTGTGCTCCAAAGACAATGCTGGGAGTACCCATCGTCCCAGAAAATCAATAGCTGGGGAGTGGTTAAAACCAACAGGGGTGTATCTCAACACAACCAATGCAAGTAACAGTCATTCAATAACTCTTCCAGAGTCAACAATGTCTTAAAACACCTTCATGAAAAGGGAAAATCCTAACAATACACTCTCTAACACAATTTTCATTATTGGCTAAAATTTATTGAAAATTACAAAATTAAGTCTCCCTCCTATTAATGACAAGTCTTCACTCATTATTTTCGTGATTTTGAAGTTTCCACAAAATTTTAACCAATAATAGAGAATGAGTTCTTAGAAGAATATATTAGAAAGTGTGTTGCTATACTCTCATGAAAAAGAAAAAAGAAAAAAAACCTAAAAATTGTTACAGAAAGAACATCCCAGTTTCATCCAAAAACAATTAACCATTCCATCCATAAATACTTGGCTTTGCAAATATGCATTTGATGTACTGATCTAACATCTGCAATTAAAAACATTCAACTACTTACAAAATTACTGAAGCATTGGAACTTGGCATTTTCAAGCACAGACCAGCGTTGTATTTCATAAACTTGCCAACACTTGTGGAGTAGCTGGTTTCTGCTCCAAAGGCAATGCTAGGAGTACCCATCGTCCCAGAAAAATCAATAACAGGGGAGCGGTCTAAACCAACACCAAGAGTAAAAGCAACATGCTCATGAAGATACTGAACCTCAACCTACATCAAAAACACATAATTATGTCCAAGATAACATACTTCAATCCACTATTCCAATCTTATAACCCAAGACAATCCCAGTACCTTGCCAGAACTGTAATCAGGCAGACGAATAGAAGCAATGGTTTTCGCGGATGGCACAACATCAGAGACAGTGAATGTCGTCAACACCTTAACAACAAAATTCAATTACTAAGACTAACAGAAGCAGAAAACATTATAGTTTCAAATATATGAAATGGAAGAAGATATAGAGGGAAAAAGGAGAGGTAAATTAATACATTTGATTCAGTATCAACTTTGACATTAACCGCCTTGTTCTTATACTTAAATTCTGCAGCCACATCACCAGAGGAAAGTCCTCTACTCTTCACCAGTGTTGACTTCAGGTCCTGAACTTGTGACAGGTAACAACTTACAATTACTACTTGTCTCCAACAAATGGAAATGAATTATCAAATTAATGTAATGTTTAGATAAAATTCTTCAAAAATACTTAAAACAGAAGGTAAAACAAAATGAACTTCTCCTATAAGTTAAAATCAAATTATGCACTTAACTTTTGCAAAACTTCTCTCATCTAACTTCTTCGGAAATTGAAGAGTGTAAGTTAATTTTAGCTTATAAGTTCAATTCATTTTACTTTCTTATGTTATAAGTACTTAAGCAGAAATTTATCAAAACAAAACCTAACAAAGCAAACTTTTCTTCGGTTGCAAACGAATGACGTAATTAGAGTTATCGGAAAATGATTTCGGAACTAAACAAATAAATAGCGAATAATAAAAGGAGAGAAAAACAGGGATCGGAAAGTGAACGCACGAGACCGGAGTTGGTGGAGGAGGAGATGGTGAATCTTTGATCGGAATTGTAATCCTTCGTGAGGATATCTGCAAAAGCGAAATCGGAATTTGCTTAGTTAAGAAAGCAGCATATAATAAGAAGCGAACAAAAAAAAAATGAGAACGAGAGAGATAGTTTATTTACCTCTGCCTCTCTTGCCGATCTCAGAGAAGAAACCAGGTCCTTTCCCTGACATTTTCGCTGCTGCACAGAAACACCAACAACCAAACAAGGGTTTATATAAACCCTTTTCCATGGATGAAAAAAATAGAAAAATATAAAATCTATATAAAAAAATGAGAAAACAAAAAAAAACAACAGTTTTGCTCTCGTTGAGAGTCGAACTCAAGACCTCCCGCTTACTAAACGGGTGCTCTAACCAACTGAGCTACGAGAGCTTGTTGGTCTACATTTTCTTTTAATATTTAATAAAACATTTTTGGATGCGTCGATGGTCAAACTTAATAAAGTGTTACAGTATTTCTTATACTTGGATTGAATTAAATATGTTTGTGTTATTTTAATTTTGATCTTCGAAGCGTTAGTTAATAGAAATTATAAATAAAAAAATTAGAATCTTAAAATGATTAAAATTTAAAAAAATACAAATTTAAAAGGATTAAAAATAAACAAAAAAAACTTACAATATCGAAAATGGAAAAACCCCAACTAACAGGATCTAAAATTAGGAAAATAGACTTTGAGGATCAAAAATGAAAAAAACACTAATTTACCTGGACCAGAAAAATATTCAAGCCTACTTGGATTTTATGAATTTCATGACCTTTTTAGTTTGGCAGAGTCTTTTTACTTGTTCAAAAACAAGTCGTACAAAAGAAGAAACATAATTGAAAATTAAAGGCGTGTTGATAATATTTGGTTGGTTCAAAGTTAAGCATGCTGAGAGTGAGAGGTGAGGAGGTTTAATTTAGACTGTAAAGTTTCTAGGAAGGAATAGAGATTAGAGAGATTACAGAGAAAATAATTATAGGTATTATCAAAATATTTAACACCTGAACTAATAAAATTTAATTTGTACCAAAAAATTATTAAAGAGAATAATTTCCTCAAAAATAACTTGATCCCTTCTTTTTATATTCCAATTTGCAAATGTTTGCTAACAAAAATGGTGACAAGCTTGTTACAACTGAGTCAAAAATGTTTGCTGAACTAGCCTCGGACACAAAATTTGTCAATATGATAGATAAGTTCACTTTCACAGTAGGCATGGAGAATGAAACCGAATTTGAAATGGTAATGGTAGGGAGGGAGTAGGGACCACTGGAAATTTGGAAGTTGTATATGTAGGCTTTTTCATGTTGTTATTGTGAATTTAACCCAAAAACAAAGAATAATTTTTTTAATTTGTTGTCAACACCTAACAACAAAATTCGATTACTAACTGAACCAGAAAACATTATAGTTTCAAGTGTGTGTATATATATATATATATATATATATATATATATATATATATATATATATATAAGCTTAATTGAATATTAATATGAAATTGTTCTTGTCTATCATTACATTTGATTAAATATTTCAATTTTTTTAAATACAGCAACCTGACCTTTTGTATCATTTAAAATTTATCAACTAGTTTTATAAGAAGATCAATTCAATAAGATAATTTAACACTTTTAAATAACAACTTTTAGTTAAAAATTATTTTATCTTTTTAACTAACTTAGCTTTTGTGCGTTTTTTGCCATATATATGATCTATGCAACCCGCTAATGCTATATGTAGTAATTGATTGAAACTCTATTGACAAAAACAACCATGAAATTAATGCTATAAGTCCAAAAGTTTTTAATACCCACGTACAGGGTTCAACTAGTTATATATAAATAAATCTCAGAAAAAATATTACTTTCTCCTTTAATGAATGTCCCTATCCATGAGTGACCTTTACGACAAAATGCTGTAGAAAATGGAGAAGCCTTATAGAGAATAGGGATGGATTAAGAGGAATTGTTCAAACCTCAAAGATCACATAATATCTAGATAACTAAACACCATAATAAGCTTATTATAGCAACAATCATTTCGAATTTGTTGGAAGTGTTTTTTGGTACATATAATCCTATTGGTTGAATTTTGAAACTTGCTTTCCTTTTCATTTTAATTATTCAATCAACATATCCTTTTCGGCAAAAGGGTATGAAAAGGTCTATAATATGCATATGAGCTAAAATAGTAGTAATATTTTAATGTCGACTCCTTAAGAAAAGGTCTATAATATACATATGAGCGAAAATAGTAGTCATATTATCACGGAGTCTTATTTAATAAAGGTATAAATTGTCTGAGTCTTGAGAACCAAAGCCAAACCGTTGAACAACGTACAACGTACATATATACAAAACGCTTACCTTCTAAGTTCTAATAACGTTTGCGTGAGGTTACCATCTTTTTTTGTTTCCTTCTAAAATATATATTATATTAAAATAAAATATTAACTTGGCCATCAAATTATAAACATATGACATTAAAAGTAAAATAAGAAACAACAGTAATGTAGCTAGTATTAAATATAATTTATCTCTCCATTTATGAGTCAGATATGTCTGACTTTGAATTAATCTGTTATGACTTGAGAATATTTTTTAATTCGTAGGAATTAAAAATAAGCACCGAAAGGTTTATAGTTGATAAAAAAAATATCAGATTTATAATACTTCATATATTATTCTTAATTAAATGAGTTAGAATTTCTTTATTCATGATTTCATTTAAAACAAGAAAACAACCGTAACAAGAAAGATTAGTGGTAGCACAAGCAACGAAGCATGAAAGACTCTAACTTAAAACAAATAAAACTTCTATCCACCATAACAGATTACTTTAACAAGCCAAAATGGCCAACTCTAACTTAAAACAAATAAAACTAGAAAAGCTCATGTTGCTGGAATATCAAAAGTGTGTTAGTGTTGGTCAAAAGTCGAATATTAATCGTTAAAATTAAACTCTAATAACTATTTTAGCAATGATAAAGTGACAATTACGAGGTTGTCATCATTATAGTCGGACACTAATTTTTTTATGACGACAAAAAAAATACAACACTTAATAATGTCGACCAAATTAATGCTTAAGTCATCATTATTTTTTTTCAATTAACATCAGTCTAACCGATGCTAATTTGCTTATTTTATAATAATGTTAGCTGTGATTGTGATCACTTATAACTACCCATTGTAGAAGGCAATGCCTAATTCACCATGTTCATCAAACTATTACACCTCACATGAACCACTTGAGACTATAAACCAATATCTTTTTTTTATCATCATTCTCCAACTAAGTGCCAAAAAGAAAACTAGACAGAAGGAGGGGAAAAAACAAGTAAAAATAGAGAACAAAAACATTAAAAAGAAAAAGAAAACCAAAAGTAGTGTTGCAACGTTAGCAATTTGCCACCACCATGCACAAAGGTGATAGGTGAATTTTTCTTCTTCATTTTCTACTCTCTTTTTTTCTTTCCCATCTTACTCTCTATCGATGGTTTTATCTCTCTTTATCTCGTCGTCTTCCTGTTTTGGACATAACGAGCCTTCACAAGTAATGACAATGTCATTTTCTCTTTCTCTCTGGTGGCCATAGTTTTCTTCTTTCCTTCTCTCTCACAATATCGCTTCCTTTACGCCCTATTCTACATCCTTCTCTTCTATTTTAGTGGGGAGTTTTTTTTCTCATTTTGACTCGAGTAGGAAAATATAAAATAACATTGACCAAGCCAACGCTAATATTAAAAATATTTTTTTAAAAAAATAGTAATTAACATCGACAATGATCTATGCTTTTGTTTTAGCAACGAGTGTTCCAAGTTTCAATTTAAGCGAAAAATAAAAATAGTGTCATCCCAACCAACACATATTAAAAATATTTTTTCTGAAATTAGTAACTAGTGTTGACCATAACCGACACAAGTTAACCAAGATAAAAGAATAAAATAAAAATAACACCAAAATTCAAATTAGTGCATAACATACTAGCGCGTGCCAAAAAGGATAAAAAAAAAATAAAAATTACTTACTGCGTTTTATATCATATCACGTTTAAGATTTTCATGCATGAATTAAAAAATATAATTAATTTATTGATTTTAAAAAAATTAAATAACTTCCTAATATATTTTTTATCTTTTTAATTAACTACTCATTTATTCTTACTATCACTAAGTATTAATTAAAAATAAGATCTATTTTGGAACAATTTTTTTCTTCAAAACGTTACATTATCTGAAACTGAGAGAGTAATTGCCAAAAGTTAATTTAGCATAGACGTAGAATCAATCTCAAAGTCATTGTCAAGTATTCGTCATTAATATGTTTTTAAGTGACTTACATTAAATTCCCATATAAAGAAAGTCTCTAAAACATTTACATATTATTAAAAGTTTAAACTGAAACAAACAAAAAAGAAACAGAATATTAATTAATATATTTTTAAAAATAAAGATTTTTCTTTAAAATTAGACCTCCCATCTTAACATTTTTTGCCTTTTATTAACAATAATTTCATTTATCTTTTAATTCCACTTTTTAATATTACTAATCATAGTAAAAAATGTATATTTTCCAGTATTTAATATTTTAAATTGTATTTTTTTTTTTAAAACAAAGGCAATGTCAAGGCTAGAAGGTTACTATAATCTTTGACACCACCTCTGTCAAAAGATTCAGTAAATAGACAAATAAAAACAAGACAAAAGCCATGGGAGGACATCAAAAGCCTAACCGAGGAGAAGCAAAACAATGACTATCTAAACATATAACAAGGAAGACATTGTCTGTCCTGCACAAAAAATATTGTAACAAAGGAAGGAACAAAATCCCACTAGCAAAAATTTTGTAAACTAATCCCATGAGACGTTAACCTATCTGCACAAGTGTTGCCCTCACGGTATATGTGCCCAACAACAAGGTTCATATCTCTAGTCTTGATGATAGCATTCTTCCATCTGTTCCTCAAGGTCCACGACACTATATTCTCATTCTTAAAAGCTTGCACCACCAGCATTGAATCACATTCCAACCACAAATTCCTCCATCCCTTCTCGCAGGCAGTCTCAATAGCTATAACTGCTGCAAAAGTTTCTGCAAAAAACCGTATTTAACACCTAGAGATGAAGCAAAACAATCCATTATACTTGTGTGGTGATTCCTAAAGATACCACCACAACCTGCTACACCGGGAGATCCTATAGTAGCCCCGTCCGTATTGCATTTGACCCATCCGTAATACAGCTGTATGACCTATATCTTTCTCGAATGGCAGAAAATGTTAAAAGCCTTGAGCTTTGAAAATTCATAAATTGAAGGGAACATTGAGCTTGAAGTCGAATCCAACCCAACTTTGTATTAGCTTCAATGGCCAGAATGACATTTCAAAAACTAGGCTTCTAATTTTGAAACTTGCTCTTATTCCGACAATCCCATATACTCCAAACTGCGTATGTAATGGCCTATGAAGCACGGACACACTCCGGTCCCTTGTTGTATCTGGTGTCTAACACGACACCGACACCAACACGACACCGACTTCGGTGTTAGGGTTGAGTTTGATATGTTTGACAGGTGTCCATGTATCTGTGTCCGTGTCATGTCTGGTGTCGGTGTCATAGGTAATGGCAGCTAAACTCACCTCATGCAGCTGGGGAGAACAAGCAGAATTTAGAAAACCCAAGATGTTCAACATAGAACTTCTGTCCAGCTTATGTTACAGCTTTATTTCCAACCAATCCCAAATCTTCGACGCAAAACTACACTGCAGAATAAGGTGATCAGCATGTTCAATAAAGCAGCCGCAAAGATCGCATCTTGAAACAATGTTGCAGCCCCTTGATTGCAATACATCATCAGTTGGCAATTTATTTTGCATAATAAATTTCCATAGCACTAGAGTTTTTGCCTGCGGAATGCAGTTTTTCCAAATCAGCTTTAGTCCACAGGATGTCATTAGAAGCACCTTGCAAGAACGAATAAGCCTCCTTTAGATCTAACGCTCATGTTGGAGTACCTTGCCAAACTGGGCGATCCTCACCTCAAATAAAGGAATGGTCGTGCTCTCTATCTCAGTAGCAATATTAGGAGCTTACTGTTGAAACCAATCAGAAAGCCTTCATTTATCTTGATGAATAAAATCTGCTACCTTTGCTTACAGGTTCACCTGAAGATGAGAAAGAATTTGCATTGCCGAATCCTTAGTTTGTGAGGCTCACCTTTGGGTCCAAAAATGAATACTTTGCCCATTGCCAATCACCCACACAATGTTTGAGCTCAAAGTACTCCACAATTGTTTCATACCTGATCACAAAGATGATTTTACATGATTTCAAACCTATACTCCATCTTTGAAGACCCTAGCTCTAAGCATATCCACCAATTGGGTTGTCGAAGAAGCAAATTTCCAAGTGAGAGACAGAATTAAGGCTTTATTTAGCGCTTTAAAAGAACGAAGTCTGAGTTGTCCCTCACTAAGAGGTCTGAAATTTTTTTTCCAAGAAACTGTGACAAGATTCCTATGCTCACAATCACCCAACCAAATGAAATTACGAACATGCCTTTCCAACTAAATGAGTAAAGTTGAAGGCCACAAATAAACATGAAATGAATACATCAAGGATCATTCAATCACTGATCTCACTAGTTGTAGTCTCCCCATCAAAGAAAGAAGCTTCCACTTCCAAGCTGTGAGCTTCTGCTTGACTTCATCTATAATAGCCCTCAAGTGCAGCTTCTTCGGTTTGCCTTTAAAAATAGGGGTGCCTAAATAGTCAAACGGAGCTATGCAAGCTTTGAAACCCAGCAAGCTTGATAAACCTTGAATGTGCCTCTGACTAATACTCGCCATGGCAAAAGATAGATTTCTCTTGACTAATGTGTTAGAAAAAAAAAAGAATAAATGAGAAGAAGCTCCAAAGCCTTAAACTAAATAACAAAACAACCGTAGTAAAATGACATACAATAAGTATAAAGAAAAATAATTTTAAAAAAAAAAATTTAAATAATTTGGATTAAAACGTGCAAACGTTATCATTACAGAGAAAACGTTCTCACTATACTAGTTGAAAAATCTGATTGCGTTCATCTCCCAAGATACGACAACCTATTGATTTCGATCGTATGTAGCGAAAGAATCCTCAAACCTTTTGAACTCAATGCTCTTGCTCTCAAAAAATAATTTTTTATAAGAAAATGAAGAAAAAATTTTAAATTATTTTTCTAGTTGTGTTTCTGGCTAAAGGAAGATAGAGATATATATAGATACAGCCCAAGTTTAGTATCTTAAAAAAAATTGTCACCTTTTGAATGTTAACAAACCAATTATAAACAATCTTATTACATGCAAGTTAATGTGTATGTGCAACGTGTCTTATACTTAGTGTTTATGAACTTCCAACCAAGAAAAATATAGAAACTTAATTATCTTGAACTATACCTTCTTTAACCAGTCTTTAGTACACAACTCCTACAATATTAATGTTCATTTAGGTTCTAATCAACGAATTCACGTTACATGACCTTACACATATATCTTGTTTTGTGAGTGTTACTTAGAGATTAGCTCATATCTCACATTGGCGGTTCCACCACCACACTCACTAAGTGAATCCTCAAATGGTGGTTTGTGACCTCACCCCTACAACGATTGTCATCGAATTCATTAAGACATATTTTTTTGGTACACATATATAAATACCTCAATCTTAATTTTGCCACAATTTATAATACACATCGTCATAGGAATGAGAAATGGAACAACTTTGCAAAATTGTATTTTTGTATACTTTAATCAACAAACAATTTCACTGTTACCTGTTAAAATTCATTTATGGGATCACCAATCGTACGGAGACGAGTGTCCATTATTGTAACTAAATAATGAGCTTTAGTCTCATTCCCCTCGACGACTCAAATACTTGTTGGCGCAGTCAAACCTTTTGTAAGCAAATCCATAATATTGTTTTTTGACCTTTTACTCCTCCTAGGTTCAAAAGCAACGTCCTTATTAGCATTACTACAAGATGATAAATTAGAACAAGAAGTACCACAAATAGATTTAGACAATTTATTTTTCAAAGGAAAAATATTTTCAAAGAAAGTGACATCTCTAAATTCCATAATAGTGTCATTAGAAATTTTGGACACTTCTGAATTAACAACCAAGAATCTATATGTAATACTATACAAAAAATATCCAAAAAAAAACACAATCAACAGTTTTTGGTCCAATTTTCCTTTTCTTATTAATAAGGATGTTAACCTTTGCTAGACACCCACACACTTTAAGATATTTTAGATTTGATTTTCTTTTTCTCCATAGCTCATAAGGGGTTTTTTCAAAAAATTTATAAGTTACCTTATTAAGAATATGACATGCAAAATATAAAGTTTCACCCCACATATTTTTTGGCAAACCAGAACTTACAAGCATAACATTCACCATATCAAGCAAGGTACGATTCATTCTTTCCGCAATACCATTAGATTGAGGAGCATATGGAGGTGTCATTTCATGAATAATATCATGCATTTCACAAAAAGTACTCATGTCTAAAGATGTGTATTCTCCACCTTTATTAGAATGTAGAATTTTAATTTTTCTTTCTAATTGATTTTCTACTTCTGTTTTATATTCTTTGAACTTATCAAACAACTCATGTGATTAACTATATACACATAACAATATTTGGAGAAATCATCAATGAAAGTAATAAAGTATCTCTTACCACCGCGTGTTAATAACACATCATTATTATCACATACATCACTATGAACCAATTCAAGCAAGTTAGTTTCTCTTTCAATACATGTAGTAAAACCCTTTCTAAGTTGTTTTGCTTGAATACATGTTTCACATTTTTGTTTTAAATCAATAGAAGCTTTACGAATAATAATTCTACACATCTTTTGCCCACACATCTTTTACTACCCTTGAATTATAAATATTTTCAAATTCTAATTAAGAATAATACCGAAGTGGGTTCTTTTGCACACCATATTTCCCTTTCTTCCCAACATCATATTTGCTCGTTTATAATGGTTCATTATTTGTTATTTATCTATTATCTATATTTGATTTTATAGGATGATATCACTTGATAACCTCATTCTTATTCCCTCTAAAATTATTAAATATTATTATTTAATTTAATTATTAATTCAAATTAATATTATTAAATAGATTCTATTTTATTATTCATTTGTTTTAATAATTTTATTATTCATTCTATTAGAGCAATATTCAATTATTATTCTATTAAATTAAAATAATTCTATTTTTAGAATTTTTATTCTTAATCAATCATTTCATTTCTCTTTTAACATTTTTAATAATGATTCTAATATTACTTAATAATGTACACGAAAAATAGATCATCGATGAACTTATTTCATTCTTTTTTAGTATTTTTTGTTAACAATTTATCTTTATTAGCATGTTTTGTATGCTATATCAGTTTTGTATGTTGTAATTAAAAATTATAAAAATGAAATATAAAAATAAAATATTGAATTTGTGAATCATATTTAAACAATAAAAAATATGTTCAAATGCAAAAGAACATTTGAAATAATAACATTCACCCATTTGGAACAAGATTTTAATTCAAATAATTTTTTCCTTATTTATTCAATTAAAGAAGTTTTTTATATTTTAAATTAACTTATTTGATTAATGTTCAAATTTCTTCAATTAACAATATATAAATTTATTAATATAAAAATATAGAAAATATAGAAAATATATTAAATATAAAATAAAATTACATTTTTTATGAAGTACAAAATTTTATAAAAACACAAAATTGATGCACATATATAAAAATATAATATACATCATACAAAATTTTGATTATAACATTTAACATTTTATTATGTATTAATATGGTTAATTATATATATATATATATATATATATATATATATATATATATATATATACTAGTATACATTTTTATTAATATATTTCTATTAATTAAATTTAATAAATAAATACATTAAAAAGTTATAAAATATAAAAAAATTATAAATTTAATAATCATGCAGGACACGAGACATTAAGCTAGTTAGTTCCTAAAATATGTAGTTTCTAAAATATTTTTTAAAGGGACTAATATATAAAATGAATAAAATATTATAAAAACTAAAAAAAATACATATATTAAGATGACTAAAATAATCAAAAAATAATTTTTTTATTAGAGACTCAATGTAAAAAAATAATTATTAAGAATTAGAAAAAATCATTAATTTATCAATAATTAAAAATATATTTAAGTCAAAAAGTAAAACAAAAATGATTTCTAACCAAAAAAAAAAAAATTTTTATTCATCAAAACGGATGTAATTTTATGAGCTGGCCTAATCAAATCTAAACTAAATAATATAGGATGTATTATAATGTATTTTACATACATAATTTTGATTATGAAATTACATTGCGACTCATATTTGTATTAAGTGGAAATTTATAAAATTATACAATTTTTTCATAATTTCATTATCTTGTGTTTTAATGGGATATGTATTAGTTTTGATTTATACTCCAAGTACAAGTATCATATATTACTTGTGTTTCAATATTGGGATGTGTATTAGTTCCCGTTTATTCTAGACGTGTTAAGTATCCTATATGGAAAATTGTTTTTTTTTTAGTTGCGAACATTTACAACATGGTAAATTAAATTCTTCGAAAATGATTTTTTTTTCATGCACATAAGTTGAATTCAAGACTTCAATTAAGGAGAATTAACCATGTATCACTTAAACCAATCATCAATATATTGAGTTATTTTAATATTTATTTTTTAAGAAATTTCATTATATTTTGATTAATATTATAATTTAGATGTCATACTTAATACTTTAAAGTTTAAATCAATCTTCATTATATCATTGAGCATTTTCGATTTATTTAATATTTTTCTGGTACAAGTTTATTTAATATTAACTACGTGCTTAGAAACAAAGATATAAAAACCAAATTAAATTAATCTAAATTAATTTTAATCAATATAAAGTGAATCAAATTTAATATTATATTTAAAATTATCCAAAATTGAACTGCAATATATATTTATAATCGGATTGGATTTTTTTTACTTAAAAATTAAAATTTGTCTAAATTGAAGCATGAATACTTCTGGTAACAAGAGTTGTTTGTTTAAAAAAAATGCAAGAACTAAAACTAAAAACAAATAAAAAGCCAAATGAAGTCAGATACTCAATCTATTTATTGATGAAAAATGTTAATAACACATTTAACACACTATTCAATATATACTTCTTTTTTTATTATGAACTAAAATTTATTAAAATTCACGAAATAATATAAATCTCACTTTATATTAAATAAACTTGATTCGTAACTTTTTTAATTCTTAAAAAATTCCAATCAGAAATTAAACAAAATATTAAAATAAAATATATATAAAAAATGTAATAGGATTCCTATATTTTCCATCTATTGATATCAATGTTTGATATACTGACAAAAGTACTTCATCTCTATTAAAACCAATATCCCTTTATTATATTAAAAGAAAACAACGGATGTTGGATGACATAACCCTTTTTCTCTTTCCACCTTGCTTTCCATCATTCATTTTCATTTTTCATTTTTTGCATATAATTCCATATATTATTTTATTGGCTTTCACTTCTCCTACGCTAGCAATACAATTTATTTTATTGGACAACTGAGACTACTCGGCTACCTCCATTTATTTTGTTTCCCCACTGAATTTAATTATTTTAATGTACTAAATACAAATTTTCACAAGATAGGATCAACCGATCAAGTGATCCTAGGTTTATCACGCTAAACGATTAAAATTTAATCTTCACCAAGAAAAGTTGCTGAGTTAAAAAAAAAATTGCGTTTTGCATAATCAATCAATTTCATATAATTTTTTTTATTTATAAAAAAAATATTTACATTATTAATCAATAAAAAATTATAATAGATATAACTTTTAAGTAATTATTACAATCTTTGTTGTTATTTATAAAACACAAAGGGTTAGTTTCATTTTATAAGAATAATTTATAATATTTTAGCATTAATTATTTTTAGAATGAAATATTCTTAATTAATTGTACTTCACAAACAATTTGAAAAGAAAGAGAAATAATACTAAAATTGGTTGTTTTGAAACAAAATATAAATTTAACATAAATTTATTGTAATAAACTAAAATAATCATTTTTTATTTATCTTGATGAATTCGGTAATTAGATTTTATAAATAACAATAAAGATGATATAAAAATTAACAAATTTATTATTCATACTAATGTGTAATTAAACAATAATACAAAAACTTCTGAGTATTAATTGATTGGTGAAGACTTCTCCACTCCAAAAATGTCGTTGATATTTTTTTATAATCAATTATTCTCCTCACATTATATCACTTATCATACCTATAGTTATTTTTCTTTCTCTCATTAAGTATATGTTTGCCACACACATACGTGAATGGATTGAATATGCGCCAACGGAAAAGAGTATTTTGTTGCTCTCTTCCGAGGTTTGGAACATTTGAAAGTAACTGACCGAAAGAAAAAACTTATGAAACTCATGGCTCAATATATTTCACTAGATTTGGAAATAAAAAATGTTCTTACACCAGAAATGACACGGTTAATTCTTATTTATTATGTTTATTTATTGTTTAGCATTGAGTTATGACTTGAGGCTTCGAAGTAGCTTTTACAATACCTTTGGAGAATTGAATAGTTGAATACTTAGAGAGAATACTTCGAAGTGAAAAGATTGCTTATAGGAAAATTGCATTGCTATCATTTTTGGCAGGTACAGTTCTTATTAAACACACACACACACACACATATATATATATATATATAAAAGCCAATGGAAAAGAGTAATTTTTTTCTCCTTTTCAAGGTTTGAAACATTTAAAAGTAAAAAAATTGTGAAACTCATGACTGAATGTAACATCCTAAATTTTAAGTATTAGGAATATAATTTAATCTTCTAAGACTGCATTGTTATATAGTTTGTATATCTTTATTGTTGTTATATTATATTATTGACTATTTCCCAAGCATGTGCATATGTTGTAAGATTGTGAGTGTGTTCATGTGTGCACACACACTATGTGTATTTATTTAGTGTTATTATTATTATTATCATTGGTATTATTATTAATATTTTTATTATTATTATCATTTTTATTATTATATTATATTATATTTGTTGATATTATTTTTAATATGGCTAATACTGTTGTTATGTTATTATCATTATTGTATTATCGGTGTTATTATTGTTGTTGTGGTGTTCTAACGCTAGAAATTAGTGAGACCAAGATGATAGAACCTAAGAGTGTATCTAAGGTCCAGTAAGGGATTAGGCTCATCCAAATCCTTACCCAACTAAGTGTTATAAGAAGGGAGAGAGTAAGACATTATGTTTAGTTGTGACAAATAGAAAGAATAGAGAAGATAAAAGAAGAGAAGGAGGGAAAAACTTTGAGATTCAAGTCCGAAGTTCTCCTTTATAACTTAGTTGTAATTTATGGTTTCATGTATTTGTTTTATGTGATATAATGTATGATACCCGTGTTATAAGAAATGAATTTTATTGAATGATACTTGTCATCGTAGTTGTATTATATATGTTTTTTTTTCCCTATAAAATAAAGTTTTCTTTAATCATTTAAAGATTTTTGTCTTGATTTTAGTTCTTGAAATGTATTTTTTTTAGTTTCTCTTGCTAAGTATTAATAATAATTTTAAATAACGATCTAATAACAACATTAATAGTCCATTAGTTTATCTAGTCACTAAGAAAACTAAATAGTCACATATTTTTATTTTTTTAAAATTATGTTTTTAAATCTTCAGTTAACTAACATACTTGATGATGTCAGAATAATTGAGAAATTTAAAAATATAGTTTTTTTTTATAAAAAAAAATGTATATTCAATCAGACTCCTTGATAATGTGATGATTCATTAAATTTGAGAGAGAAAAAAATGGAAAGAGTTACATATTAAAATACTAAATTAGCATTATATTTACACACTATTTTATTAAATATATTTTGCTATTTCACACAAGTATCGTAGATGAAAATGAGAGGAACCAAAATTTCTATAATACTATAATCATTCTAGATCTATATTCCAAAATATAAATGTCCCCTCTCCTATATAAAATCATTTTCTCTTTTCTTATCTTCTTCACCTTATTCACTAAATGTAAATACTAACATGTTAGTATAGTTTCTTAAAAATCCTAACAGTATCTACTTCAGATGTTATTTACTCTATCAATTTAGGCTGTATTTGTTTTAGCGTTGAAATCCAAGGACCTGCGTTCCAATGCATTCTTTTATAAGAAGTGATAAAATATTACCTATCTTGAACGGACCTTTTAAGTAATTTTCAACACAGCACCAGAAAAACAACACGCTTCATCGAGAAACGATGTTCGTACGCACGCGTTTAAAGGAAGTAAGGAACAGTTGTCGCACGTGCTTGCGGGATTGGAATTTGGTAAAATCAATCTTAATAAGTGCACGTGTCAGCCCCAGAGGCCAAGGTTGGGATACAGATGTAAATATGTTATCCCAGTCCCCTCCCATTCATATACTTCCCTTCTGGCAACTCTCCAACAGCTTCCCCTTTCTCCCCTTCTCCAGAACCTCCGCGTCGTCCGATGGGAACAGAAGGTTACACTTACATGGGGCGCAGTTTGACCGAACTCCGCATCAACGACG